>NW_006291426.1:429521-468309 GCF_000327345.1 Myotis davidii | reverse complement strand
GTTTCCTTCATTGACTGGCTTATTTCACTTAGCATAATGCTCTCCATTCCATCCATGCCGTTGCAATTGGTAAGAGTTCCCTCTTTTTTACAGCAGCATAGTATTCCATCGTGTAGATGTACCACAGTTTTCTAATCCATTCATCTGCTGATGGGCACTTAGGCTGTTTCCAGATCTTAGCTATCGTGAATTGTGCTGCTATGAACATAGGGGTGCATATATCCTTTCTGACTGGTGTTTCTGGTTTCTTGGGATATATTCCTAGAAGTGGTGTCACAGGGTCAAATGGGAGTTCCATTTGTAGCTTTTTGAGGAAACTCCATACTGTCTTCCATAGTGGCTGCACGTTAACCCTCTCCAGCCCCAGGTGGAAGGGACTCTTACTGTGATGCAGGGCAGAAAGGACCAAGATCCTTCCCCCACCCAGGCCCCTGCTGGTAGGGCAGAGCTCTGCCCTAGGTGTCCTGGATTTATCAAAACTCTTTAAGCTGTTACAATTAAGATCTGTGTGTTTTATTGTATTGTTTCACCTCAAATTTTTAAATTAGAAGAGAAAAATTTATTTGCAAATTTAAAAAAGATTTTTTTTTAAATTTACAGATTTACCTGAGGAAATTTGAGTGTTTAAAATACTGGATCTTTCTAATAAGGAAGCTATTATTCTGTGCAGATACTGCTAATGGCCTCCCGGTATCCACACTTCCCTTCCTCCTTTGAAACAGCTCTGATTTTCAGCTCAGCATACATTGCCATATGGTATATGAGACTAAATGTCCAGCCTCTCTTGCCCTAAGTATGAGCATGTGACTAAGTTCCGACTAGTGAGAAGTAGTGAAAGTGTTGAATGGGATCCAAGGACTCGCTTTAAAACAGTGGTTCTCAACCTCCCTAATGCCGTGACCCTTTAATACAGTTCCTCATGTTGTGGTGACCCCCAACCTTAAAATTATTTTCATTGCTATTTCATAACTGTAATTTTGCTACTGTTATGAATCGTGATGTAAATATCTGATATGCAGGATGTATTTAGGCGACCCCTGTGAAAGGGTCATTCAACCCTCAAAGGGGTCGCAATCCACAGGTTGAGAACCGCTGCTTTAAAAGATGTTACCTCTGTTGTGAATGCGTATTTGCCCTTTCTACTATCTGGACATGATGGGTGGAATTCCAGCAGCCCTGTTGGACTGTCAGATGGCTTAAAGATGACAGGACAGAAATTTAGGGGTTTAGGGTTCTAATGACATTGTTCCTGGTATACTAGACCTGAACTACTTATTAGGCTTATTTTATGTGAATAAAAACCTATTTTGTTCAAGTCAACTATGGTTTTGAGTTTTTATATTATATACAAATAAACTTTATGGTAACCTTTCTATTTTTAAACCTTTTTGTGTGAAATATTTTTTTTCTGGATATCATTTTTGTTCATGAAATCAATGCCTGTCATTCTTGATTTAAGTTTAAATTACATCAACTGATAATCTTTTAATTTCTTTCTTGTTCTTCCAATTGCATATGTCTTGTACAAACTTCTGAGTGGGAAAGCAATTCCATGTGTCTAAAAGCTAATTCTTCATTTTCTACTCAACCGGCATTTTCTAGGTAATGCCTAGGACTTGGTCTTATTTTATGTATCCCATTTCCCTGGGATTTGTAAGAGAGTAGCTGAAGTATGGTAGCAATCATCTCAGGTAGAAACTGTAGTTTAACTTTAACCCTGTTGTTTGGCTTAACAATAGAAAAGTTATTTTGATTTTCTGAATTGTATAAATCATCCCATTCGATTGAATGACTATCCCATTGATTGTTATCTTACTGGTTTTAGAAAGCACATTCCTCTGTACCTGGAAACCAGGGCAGCACAATTATCCCAAGACCCGAGGGTTCTGGATAATGCATTCCTTAATTCTGCTTCTGTAAACTGCTTTTTTGCAAACCAGGTTCCTCATTCCAAACCTTGAGATGTAATCAATACCTTTGTGATCTTTGCCTATATAAGTCTGGCTTCGCCACCATCTTATCACTATGAGATTTGGGAATGACCCCTCATCGTCCCGGATTGCAATAAATGTCTCTTTAATTCGACTTCTTGAGGCGTCCTTCTGTGATTCATGGGGTACATTACAACATAGCTGTGTTGGCTCAGTCCACCATTTGAACTAACTTATTTTTTTCAGGTGGAAGAAGGATGGAGGGCTAATGGAGTTCCCATGTCCTGAGTCTATAATCGAGGAGCAAAATGGGAGCCCCAAAGGAAGGCTTTGAGTGCAATTATTCTTACACTGGCTCTGGCTCTGCAACTGGAGTCTCTTTGGAGACTGGGGAAGAAATTACAGAGTTCTTGTTAGAACTCTGGCATTTGAAGCAAGCCTCGGAGTGAGAAACTGTGCATCTTGCATTTTCATTCCACTTCTAACATCCTCAATGACCACCTTAACAACTGTGACTTTAAAATATGGTTGAAAAGTGCCACTTTTGGAGCGAGGGAACAGAAGAACATTGGGTCCTCTCGTCCCCCACACATTCTTACTGCACACCTGCAGCTATGCTTCTAAAGAAGGAGCTTTTGCTGACACTACACAAATTTTGCCTCATTCACTGCTTTCTGGAGATCAACCAGACAGGTGGAGTCTTCAGATCACCTTTGGAACCAAAAGATCTCTTTATACCATTCAATTGCTTTTCAGAACCAATATCAATTCTAGTTGGCTTTGTCGATCAGTCCCCTCTCCCCCACTGGTTTAAGTACATTAGTTTTTGTTAGAACCAAACTGAGTGATAGGCTGCTTCTCAGAAATGGCCCTCAGTTTCTGTCCTGAGTGAGGACCAATACCCTCAGCAGGCAAAATCAAAATGAATATTTAGCAATTCCTTTTTTTGAAGTTGGAAGTAGAGGAGAGGGTCCCAGGAAGCCAAGTCCTAATTCTAAGAAAGTAAAGACAGTATTCATGTACTCTTCTTTAGATGATTATCATTTTTTTAATCTGTGGTTGCATGGTCAACCTCTGATACCTCTGTGGCCACATTAAGGGGACAAAGTTATCACACCTCCACTGGCCTGCCTTCCCCAAAGCAAAAAAGATCTTGTCTTCTGGTGATTATTTCACAAAGCCCAAGTCATCCTTGGAAGGAGGAAGTGAAAAAAGATTCAGACAGAACTTTTTAGGGAAGTAACAATATTTCTGTGGCTGGTCTCTTTTAACACAAAAAAGACTGTGGCTAATAGATATGTCAGAGCTTTTTAAAGATGCATTTTGTAGCACTCAAATAAATATAATAATAAGGAAATCGGTCTTTTACAGATTCTAAGAAAAAAAGTTTTCTCTTCTTTTTGTTTGTGGCACATCTAAATGCCAGAATCCTCTAGGAAGAAGGAGGGGATAAAGATTTTCAAAAGAATTGGCTGTCTCACTACCAAAGTCATATTCCACCCCACATGCGCAGACATGCATGTGCAGGAGAGAAGGCACTGTTTGTCTCACTGGATCACAATTTGGATGTTTGGTTTAGGTAGAGAAGCCCTATATTGTAGCCAACATGTATTACATAAAATTGTCTCTGAGACTGATCCTCAGAAACTGGATAAAAGAACTGTGAGCTCTGATAAAATGGCTCCTTGGGACGTTATCTCAGGAAGAGATGAGAACACTGGACCCTAAATCAAAGAAGTGGATGCTTTAAAAAATATATGCATATGTAATGTTTGCATATATGTATAATTTAACATGTGCATATATGCACACACTCATACATATATACACACACTCACCTAAATTTGTATATAGAGGTTTGACTATTTTCAGAACTTTTTAAGATACATCATTAACATAATGTCTATTTGTACTATTCCTTTTGGTTGGTAACTCTCCCATTTCTCTTCTTAATCATCTTTAAAATAAATGTTGCCTCAACTGGTTAACTTCTGAAGACTGCTTTGCCTTCAAGGGAAGGAGAAGGAATATGTAGGAAGATCAGAGCAGATATCCTGGGCCCTTTGGCTCAATGTGAGCTCAATTCTGAGAATCCAGATTTAGGAAACAAACAAAATGTCAGACTGTCCTCCTCTCCTTTGTCTTGCTTCTCAGAGGTCCACTCAGTCTTTGGAATTAACGCCTGCCAACCACAGTGGACTGTGTAATTGAGTAAAAACAGACCCAAAGTGTCTACAGTAATACTTGGAATTAGTACATCTTTGGTCCAAAATATTCATTTTGAATAAGTGTTATTTGATAAACTAGATATAATTTAATTACACATATAGACAAAGAGGAGAACAAATTAAGTTCTCCATTATGAAGAAGGGATTCACTCTATGGTACACAATAGAACTAAAATTCTAAGGACAAATATGGAGACAGAATAGAAACCCCTATTTAAGATCAAGAGATTTCTTAGACTTGTCTTTAATTTTCACACACAGTGATCTTAAATGTCTGTGAAATCAAGCATGGATTGCTACGTTTGGCTTCTACTGAAACTTCAAACCCCATGTTTTGGACAATAAATATGAATATTAATGTGAACACTATTTAGCTTTAATAAAGAAGAAAGAGAAGAGAAAGGATTAGTTCTAGGAAGGGCTTATAAAGATATGGCAGCTGGCTTTCCCCAGAGCAAATGATTCGAGAGAGAACAGCTGAGACAGAAGTTACCGAGCATCACTTGTGCCATATTCTATTGGCCACACTGTTCAATCCTGGCACAATGAGGGGGGGATTATAAAGAGGTATGCATACCAGGAGTGGGGATCGTTGGGGACTTGATTCCCACAGTTCTGTAGAAAGAGACAGGTGGAAGGCATGAGTCAAATAAACTGCTGCCTTCTAGTAACTGAACCACCACCTAATATCCTTATGATTAAAAAGAATGGAAGCATAAGACTTAGGCTTTGAGGCCTAAACAGGACCTCTTATTTCTTTATTCCTTCCTTCATTAAAACCTCTGGATCTTAGTACCCTCGAGAAGGGTGCATGAAGGAACAATGACAAAATGACAGAGAAAATAAGATGACTAGTAATTTAACATATCTCCCGAAGCACCTGCATATAGGAGGTGGAGAGTAAAGGCTGAGCCCGCTTGCCTATCCTACACATAGTAAGTAAGGCAGAAAACCATCCTTGGGGACAGCAACTCTGCCCACTCATTACAGGGTCTACTAGTATCTTAGCCCCCGACTCTCACCAATTAGGTTAGCAGCTCTTCTTCCCTTGGGATGGGGCAGGGAGGGATGGGAGGAGATAAGATGACAGAGGGGAAGGAGTTGAAGATTCATTCCTTTTTCCCTATACAGAAATATTCTCATCTCTGTTTTTCAGAAAAGTGAAATATGGAAAAGTTGACTGAAATTGAGTGAGGACTATTTCCAAGAAGCTATGAATTAAGTTTTAAATTCAGCCATAGTGGTCCCATTGAGTCAAAGATACCATAGTTGCTGCTGAACTTGTGATTAACTCCAATTTTTTTTTAAAGCATTTCTTCTATGTCACAGGTATATATGTTAAAATAACTAAAGATACACATTTAGTTATAAAGAAATAACTTAGAATCATGTATTGCTACCTGTTCTTTGCAGAGTTAAGTAGACAGTATCCCAGGAGTTGTTAGACATGGGGCCTAGGCAGCTTCTTCTTTTCTTCTTCTTCTTCTTCTTCTTCTTCTTCTTCTTCTTCTTCTTCTTCTTCTTCTTCTTCTTCTTCTTCTTCTTTGTTGTCAGCCAAGTTTGATGCTTTTTCTCTGTGGCACTGGGAAGAGGTTCTCGAGTATGTGCTTTCTCTAAAATTGATTGGAATCTTCGTCTTCCCCAGCTGTATGAGAGGCAAGAGGATTTTGTAGAAAAAACACTGGTCTCAGAACTAGAAGCCTGAGGTTAGTCCCAGCTGCATCTTGGATAGGCTTGTGCAATCTAGGCATACTCTCTTCAGTTTCTCCTTCTGAAAAATGAGTGTAATAATATTTGCTAACATCTCAGGTTAGTGGCAAGGAAGAAAGGAGATGTTAGCTGTGAAAGATCTCTGTAAAGTCCAGGTGCTGGGCAAAGGTAAGGAATCAGTATCTGGAAATCTAAATCTATTAGATGTCCAACTGCCAAACTAGGATGGCCATATACCTCGTTCTTTTTAATCCTCACCAGAGGAATGTTTTTATGAGAGAGAGAGAGAGAGAGAGAGAGAGAGATAGAGAGAGAGAGAGCGAGAGAGATATTGAGAGATGAGAGAGAAACATCTATTGGTTGCCACTCCCCCCCAACATCCCCCCCGCCCCCGGCCCCTGCCAGGCATCGAACCACACCCTTTTGGTGCACAGGATGGGACAATGCTCTGACCAACTGAGCCAACTGGCCAAGGTTTTACACTTTGCTTCTTGTATTTTTCTGCCTTCAGAGTTTTTGACTCTTCACTGTTGTCATTGCATCCCCCACCCTCCCTACCCTCTTTCCATGATTTTGTTGTTACTAATGGTGTCCTGGATTCCGGAGCCAGAGTTTAAGTATTGAGACAGGTCAGTGACTGGGTTTCCTATGTGGGATGAGGCTTTCTCTTCCCCATGACTACAGGAATGAACAGAGCATGTGAGCACTGCTGTGGAGGGGAGAAAGCAAACAATCCTATCACTTAATGTGAATCTTAAAAGCTTTAGCTCCTGGGGTGAGTGTGGACATCCAAACTGGTTGGCAATTGCGCCTGCTACCAGAACAGGTTTATTATCATAGAAAACCATTTCAATCCACAGAGATTCCATAGGGGCCATTGCATGGTCAGGAGTATAATTAATAACAGACGCATTTGGGAAGGATATTAACATTTATACAGAGCCTTCCACACTCAAGGCAGAGAGGAAGGTATGAGGTTGTGTTGCTCTTACTCTGCAGAGGAGAAAGCTGAAGTTCAGAGAGGCTCAGTAGCTTATCAAGGTCATAAGCTTATAAATGGTAGTTAAGGCTTGAATCCAGGTCCTTTCATGTCCTGCAGTCTCACACCAGGGAGGGGCCAATGCATTTTGATCTATCATTTACTTATGTTTGAAACTGAGAGAAAATGTGTTGGGAAATAAATAATTAAAATAGTGTCACCAATTGTCCAGAGTTTGGAAACTCTGGGCAAAAGGGAGATCAAAACATTGATTAAACACAAAAATAAAGGCCTCACACTACAGCCTCTCAACAGCAGCCATGGAAGGCTTTTAATGAGAGCATTTTTCAGACATTGTCATTGGGGGAGAGTCTAACAGCAGGACTTTTAATGAGTGGACAGAAGGGAAAAGTGACACAAAATAGAGACTGACACCAAGGGATTGCCATGTCAGTCTGGCAAAAAGAAATTAAGTGAAACTCAGAAAGTTCTCAAATACATAGAAAGAGATTGTGTTTCACAACTTATAAAAACAAACTTCAAAATATGCGCACTTCTAGGAAACAGACTGCCAAGGGGTTAATGGTCAGTTCTTGGTATTGTTAAAGCACAATCTGACTTGTGTATCTGACTGAAATATTTTCCTTAGCAACCACTCTCTTTCCTGGTAGTCATTCTTAGTGTTTCTGCTAAAAGTCAACTCACATTTGGTAGTCTGGTCACTGTAATCAGAAAAAATAAAATTTATTGAGCACATACTATTTGCCTGGCTATGACCTAGGTCCAGGGGATACAAATGTAAACAGAATACTTGCTAGCTTTCATGAAGTGGAAGCCTGTTAGGAAAAGCAATTAAGTCAACATGGAATTCTAACATGTGTGTTATGGTAAGACCTACAATGAAGACAGAACATGGTGCCCGTGGCAAAGCAATAGAGGCCCATCTAACTCAACCTGGAAGGTCAGAGAATGTTTCCTGGATGAAGTGCTATCTAAGTTGAGGCCCCAGGGATGAGCAGGAGTTCATGGGATTGTATTAAGCAGAGTTCTACACAGAAACAGAACCAATAGGAAACATGGAGAGAGATATATGAGGAGATTTATTATAGGCACTGGCTATACGTCATGGAGGCTGAGAAGTCCTGAGATCTATCATCTGCAGGCTGGAGAACCAGGAAAGTGGAGTGTAATCTAGACTGAGTCCAAAGACCTGAGAACTAGGGAGCCAATGGTGTGAGTCTGATTCAAAGATGGCTGTCACAGCTCAGGCAGACAGCAAATTTGCCCTGCCTTCACCTTTCTGTTCTATTCAAGCCCTCAGCTGATTGGATGATGCCCACCTGCATTGGTGAAGACAGTCTTCTTTACTCATCTCCTGATTAAAAAATGATCTCTTCCAGAAACACCCCCACTGACACACCCAGAAGTAATGCTTTACCAGCTATCTGGGCATCCCTTAGCACAGTCAAGTTGACACATTGATGAACCATCACAGAGGGTATATTATCAGCAGGTGGAGGAATGTGAACAAAGGAGTAGAGGTGAGAGAAAGGACTGTGGGAACTGAAAGAGATGCAGTTTGGTTGGAATGTTGGGAGTACAGATGGCTAGAGAGATGGGCAGGAGCTAGCCTTGAATGCCATGTGAAAGTTAAACTTTACCCTAAGACAAATGGAAAACCATTGCAGGGGTTTAAGCATGAGGGAAAGATGATTATACTTGTGTTTTAGAAAGACCATCATTTTGTGTGTATGTATTTCAGAAGAGTTTGTTTAGTGACTTGGAGCATGAGGCATGGGATGGGGGACAAGAGTGGAAGAAGGATAACCAATAGGAGGCAGTTGTTATTCAGTCCAGAGATGGGGGTGACCTAGTCCAGGGTTATACCATTAGAGCTGGAGATAAGTAGACACATTCAAGAGCTCCTCAAGGGGTAGATTGAGTCAATAAAGCCTTGACATTGATTAAACATGAGGAATGAGGTAGGGAAACAGCTACGAAGGCTCCCAGGTTTCTGGGGTGAGAATCTCAACTCCTGAAGTACCCAACCCTGCTAAAGGAGCAGCTTCCAGAGAGATGCTGAGGAGTTCCATTTTGGAAATTGCTGGAGCATGTGTGGGTCATTCAAGGGAAAGGCACCTTTAATATAGAGGAGGAATCAGGTTATGCATTTGGGAGTCATTGGCTAGTCAGTCACTGGCAGTTGAAGCCAAAGCTGAAATCACATTGGAAAGGCTGCCTCCAGCAGTCCTGTCTTCAAAGAGGGTTGGGAAGCCCATACTTTTTCTTGGTTTGCACTTGTCAGATCATATACTTATAATTAAAACAGAAAATTCATTCTCATCTCTCCCTGTGTCCCTTGGACTATTGGGTAAGGTGTGTAGAGATGCAGTGCACTTTTTATATTATGTCCAAGGTCATGAAGTGCCAAGCAGTGACAAAATTCTGCTCAAGATCCTGCCTGGTGCTTCCCCTACACTATTGCCTTTGAGGCTGTCTTCCTGATACTCACTAAAGAATATGGGCAGCCATGACAGGACTGCAATGTATGCTGGCCCATACAAGACTTCTCCTCAGAGAAGCAAGGGGGCAACCCTCCTACTAGGCTCGGTGGCTTTTAGCTTCCTCCATCCTCCCCCCATCTCCCTTTCCTCACTCAGCACATCCCACCTGTGTCGGCCTCAGCATAGTGTCACAGACACAGTGTTCCCTGTCCACCCTCATCAGGTCTCCGAGAAAGGTCCATGGCTCGGTGGCTCCTACATCTCTGGACACTTGGCCAGTCTCTGGTTGTAAGAGGAAGTCCAACCGGCACCCAAGTGCTCAAAGGTAGAACCGAAGTGATGCAATAGCATGGAGATATCTGGTAAGTTGGGAATGGGAGGAGGAAGTTCTTCTGATCCAGGAAATCATAATACCTTGGAAAGGACATGAAAAGGAGACCATTTGGGCTTGTGGCTTTGTTCCACTTTTGTTTCTGAGCAGTGGAATTCCTTTAAAAAAAAAAGTTTGAACAAGACTCCAATATATGTAATTGTGAAAACAAAACTTCTCTGATAGATGTGGGCCTGGGGGTGGAGGGTGGGCACGGTAGGGGGCTGAGGCGCCTCCTTTGGAAGGGAGACCCCACACCTAATATACTCAGAGGCTTAGAGGCTTCTTGGACACTTTTGAAAACCAGTAATTTAGTCCATGGCTCAGGGAGGGTGGAAGGTACAGAAGTATGAGAGCATAGACGTTAGGGTCAAACTTCCCGGGCTTGAATCTGGCCAAGCTACTTATTAACTGTGTTATTTTGAACATGTTTACGTTTTCTGAGCCTCAGATTCATCATCTGTACAACAGGGGTAGTGAGTATGGCATTGCTGTGAGGGTTAAAAGAAGAGAATAAAGTGTTGCACTTGTGATTAGCATTGAACATATTCTCAATAAATGGGAATTATTATTTTTGTTGTTTTAATCAGTTGCCAACCTTTGAATTTTTCAAGATCAGATGGAAATCTGTATTTTTTAAGACAGGCTAGAAATTTGGATTTTTTGTGAACAGCTCCAATTTTTAAATGTTGTCAAGTAATTAATTTAAAAAAATATAACTTTGTATGATGAAATACAATGTCCTCCAGCAGTCAGTTGAGGCCTCTAGAGTAGTCATTGCACATGGTGTGTACTGAGCCTGACTAACATGTCTATAATCTGCAATGGACGGGGCGTCTGCACCAGAAAGGCAGAGCAGCCCAGAGGAGGAAGAGGTCCGGCGCTGGGCCTGGTCCTTGCTCAGGGGCCTGTGGGAGGCCATGTTCGGGGGAGGCTGGATTGTGCCACCCTTTTTGGGTAGATGCCTGTTTCTGGGAGGTGGGACATCTTCAGCCCTGACCTGTGGAGATGGTCTGAAGATTCACTTCCCCCCAGTTGAACTCAATTCAGGGGCTTCTGCACGCCCTGTCTTTATGAGAAATGTTGATATTTTATTCATCATGGAATTTTTTGGCATTAATTTTGTTTTTTAAAAATAATTGCATTAAAATGTTACTTGTGTGGGAAAAAAAGGAGCCACATGTTAACCTAATTCAGGGAAGGCCTACATGGTGGCCTTGCAAACTTAAAGACCTGAAGTATCCACAAAAGATGAACTGAAATTAAAACTTTTTAAATTAAAAAGTAGCCTATGGTGGACAGTCATGTCCTCAGCCAGTATCTTCCCTGACAAAGATCAACTTTGATCTTAATTGAACCTATTGTGTTTTGCCTCTATGATAACATACCTTTGGAATGTTAGGGTAACTTGTAACTTCCCTTTTTCTGGACTCCTCAGGGCACAATCAGGGCACCAGGGTGGTGACCACAAATTCCCTCATTGTCATTGTTATCATATTAATTGTTGACTATTAACTATCCTGTACCCACCTAACTAAAAAATGTATCACTTTACTTTTTATTCAATCCCAGAGGTTTCCCTGTTTTGCTTTCTCCTGCCTCCGTAATCTATCACCAATGAATTTCATGTAACCCACATAACTTTCTCTTTTGATTGTAATCCTATATAATAAAAACCTAATATGCTAAGTGTCTGGTTGTCCAGTCAGCCGTTCAACCAATCAAAGCATAATATGCTAATGATATGCTAAGGCTGCTCAACCACTCGCTATAACATGCACTGACCACCAAGGGGCAGACAGTTGACCAGTTGCTATGACATGCACTGACCTCCAGGGGACAGACACTCTGACCGGTTTATTAGCTTTCTGCTGGGGTCTGGCCAATCGGGACTGAGTGAGATGGGCTGGACACATCCTGGAGCCCTCCTGTGGTCCTTTCCTGGCTGGCCAACCTTCTGCATCCCTCCCCAGCCCCAACCATGCACCAGTGGGGCCACTCGGCCTGGCCTGCGCCCTCTCACAATCCAGGACCCCTCAGGGGATGTCGGAGAGCCAGTTTCAGCCCGATGGTGGAATGACCAGTCTCTATGACGTGCAGTGACCACCAGGGAGCAGATGCTCAATGCAGGAGCTTCCCCCTGGTGGTCAGTGAGCTCCCACAGGGGGAGCACCACTCAGCCAGAAGCCAGGCTCACAGCTGGCAAGTGCAGCAGCAGTGGAAGGAGCCTCTCCTGTCTCTGCACTAAGGATGTCTGACTGACGGCTTAGGCTTGCGTGGGGAGCAGGCCTAAGCCATCAGTTGGACATCCCCCAAGGGCTCCTGGACTGTGAGAGGGCACAGGTCGGGCTGAGAGATCCCCCCCCCCATCCCGCCCCCCAAGTGCATGAATTTCATGCACCGGGCCTTTAGCATATAAAATAAGGGGCAAAACTGCCGTTCCCTGGAGCATTATTCTGCTTCCCAGTAATTGTTGATAGTTTGGCTCAAATAAATTCACAAAAAGTCTTTACAAGTTTGAATGTCCCTTAAGTTAATACTCATCTCAATTACTGAGTTTTTGGGTTTTCTCCTTAAACTTAGTGCCCAAAGCTAGCACTTCAGTTGCCGCACTCTAGTCCCTGGCCTAAATCCCAGGCCGGAGTGGTGGATTGGTGGATTGTCCATGCAGCAGGTGGACTGTAGGAGACCAGTGCTCAGCCCTCAGGGCCTCAGCAGACCGATTTTGATTAGACTCTAAAAAATTTACTGGGGGAGCTAAGGGGAGGAGTGACATACCCGAAAGGTAAATAAGAACCGTTTCAGAGATTTATTCTTTTGGAATTTTTAAAAACATTTCTTAAATTTATTTAGAGAGGGAGAGGAAGGGGCTGGAGGAGGGGGAGAGAGAAACATCAATCTGTTGTTCCACTTATTTATGCATTCATTGATTTCTTCTTGTTGTGCCCCGATGTGGGGAAGTTGGGGAGGGGCGATCGAACTAGCAACCTTGATGTATCAGGACGATGCTTCAACCAACAGAGTTACCCAGCCAGGGCTCTTTTGGATCCTTGACACGTCTTCCTTCCCCTGTTCTTTAGTAAGAAAATGCACGGGCTGACCTCCAGGGGATCCACTAAGACCTGCAGCTCCCAAGCTTACAAACAGCTTTCCCCCTTGTCCAATTATGAAAATGACAGATTTGACTCTGAGGAGCTCAGCTAGTCAAGGAGAAAACTATGTTCCCTGAAGCATCTAATATCTGAGGCTTCCCAAAAATCCCAGCACTTGGTATGAAATACCTGTGGGGCCTAACTCTGGGCTTCCAGGTCTGGGCCAGGTCTCAGGTAGCGGGTGAGCCTAAGTCACCACCAGCCTGCGCGCCAAGTCTCAGTGTGGCTGGACTTCTGCTCTCCCAGGGCAGGCATTGCCACCAGGGGCACCGTCCTCCTGTGGGTCAGGTGGCTGTCCACTTGCTCAGACCCTTCATGTGGATTGCCTCACCCACCCCCCAGAAATCCCGGCTGCCTCTCAACTGAGGGGCAAGGCCTGGAAGTTTGGCTAAACCAGGAGTTCTAGATGAGCTTGACCATTTCAGACATCACTTAGGAAAAACTGATCAATAGATAGAACTTTCCATACCTCCCACCCAACTTCAGAAATAAAACTTTACTGATACCATTGAAGCCCCCTTAAAACAACTTAAATGTCTACCCTTGGGAGAATTGCTATAGAAGTGGAGGCATGTTCCAGAATATTTTACAGCAGGTAAAACAAATGAACCAGGTTTGTGTGTCATCACAGATAGATTTTAAATAAGTTGTTGAGTTTGATTCTCTCCATGATGCTTCCCAGCAAACTAGAACTGACTTGCTCTCAGCCTAAGACAGGGCCTGAGTGTCCCTACTTTCTTCTCTTCCTCCTTCCTTTCCTCTGCCCCCTTCCCCCAAATCCTGTTCTCTTGTTTCATCCAATCTTGGCTTATGTTCTTCTTGCCTTTCCTGTTTCTCTCCTTTCTCTTTCTTTTCTCTTCATGGGAGAAGCCCGAGGTGAGGGTGTGGGAATGCAAGGAGATGTGTGTGTGTGTGTGTGTGTGTGTGTGTGAGGGTGTGTGTGCGTGTATGTGAGCGTTGTGTATGAGTGTATGTGAGAGTGTATGTGTGTGTATGAGTGTGAGTGTGTATGAGTGTCAGTGAGTGTGTGTGTGAGTGTGTGTGTATGAGTGTTGTGTATGAATGTATGTGTGTGAGTGTATGTGTGTGTGAGTGTATGTGTGTGTGTGAGTGTGTGTATGAGTGTCAGTGTGTATGTGTGTGTGTGAGTGTGAGGGTGTGTGTGTGTGTGTGTGGTGGGAAGGACCAACATCAGCTTGCACCAGACTATACTGTGTGCTGTGCGCACATTACTTTATGGTCATTCATCATTATTCCCATTTTAAAACTGAGAACACTGAAGCTCAGAGGAAATGGAAAATGGGCCTCCTCATCCTTCCCACCACACAGTTTGTCCCATCCCTCCACCCTTTTTCTCCCCTGCCTTTCTCTCTTTTCCTCTCCAACACTTTGCATATCGCCTACTATGGACTACAATGACCAGCATTATTATTATACTTCCGGTGACACATTTTGAGGATGCCACAGGCTAGAGTTTATCAAATGCTTTTTGAACCATATCTTATTTAGTCCTAGCAACCCCTGTGAGGTAGTCAGGGCCGGTGGTAAGTTCACTTTACAAACAAGAATCAGAACTCCCGAGAGGCTGGGACCACTTAACCAGGAGCCACATTTCTTCCCTGACTCTGCGCCCCGGCTGCTTGGCTTATTCTACTTTGCCGAGACCTTTCAAAGTCCTGAGGCCACGCCAAGTGACTGCTGGGTGCATTTGTGCCTGTAAGTTTCTCACCCGAGGTGATGCCTCACCCTCTCACCCTAGTCCCAGCCCCGCTTTGTCTCTACCTAGTAGCAGAAAAACACTGCTTACTTCAAATGAGGTCAGCGTTTGAGAGCGGGCTTTACAGCAGTGCAGCCTGGCTCCCTTTCCGACCTTCTCTGTAACTTTGCAGTCTCATTCCCCAGGTGCCCTTCCCGGAAGCCTGTCTGATCAGAGTGGTTCTGCAGGAGCAGGTGAGGCCCTCGGGCCTGTGCTCCTCCACCGGCTCTGGCTGTGAGCGGATGCTCAGGGCTTGAGCGAGTTAGCATAAGGAAGCCTTTTTCAGGCAAGGGGCAATTAGGGAATACACTTCAATGGATACCTCCTCACGCACCCCCAGCCCCCTCCCCGCCACGGTTAGCCTTTAGGGAAATAGAAGGAACGGCTTGATCAGGCCTTTTCCTAGAAAAGCCCTTCGATGAGGCCATTATGGGAAATGAGGCTGTTTTTGTTGTCTTTGATTAATCAGTGTCCTGTTTCCCAAAGCAAACATGGCCTCAGATCTTCCAAGGAACACAGCTGCAAAGGAAGGGCCGTGGCTGCTGGGATCTTGACAAGGACCCCGAGACTGGGAGGAGGGAGGCACGTGTGACCTTGTCCTCAAGGACTAGGCTCTTCGTTTTGTACCTTCAAGGGTGCCCAGGTTACTCATTTCCTTTATGTCTTTCTGCCAGTGTGAGCAGAAGAAATATTAGCCTTTAAAGATTTCTTTACAGTTCCTTGAAAGCCGCCAGGGTGAACTGAGCCAGAGAATTATATAACAGCAAAGCTCATTTAAAGCGACAGTGTCTTTCTACAAGGCTATGGCATTTGTCAGGTTTTTTTTTGTTTTGTTTTGTTTTGTTTTTTTACAAATTATAAAGAACCAGATACTCATTTTGTGAAGAAAATAGAGGGACCCTCCCATTTCCTTACTTTCTGTGTTTTAATGGAAGGATGCCACTTCTCACATGTTGATAAAAGAAAAAATACAAAACCTCTTTCCAGGAAGATGTGTTCATTCACCTCAGATAGCCATCTTGTTTGAATTCAGAAGAAAACAGATAAATAAAAAGAAAAGCTTTCTAAAGCATTTGTCCATTTTACTTTAAGAGCCTTGGAACTTTCATGAATATTCAGCTGTTTTCTCCTTTCAAAGGGAGCCAGGCCCTTTGAGGAAGGGAAGGACTGAAGCATTAGGTAATCATCTACGTGTTTAATGTGGCCTTTTAACGCCTCTTGGAGTGCAAAGCATGCATTACCTCAACTGACCTTCACGTGCCCTTCACCTGCTCTTCTTTGACTTCCGTTTTAGAGAAGAGGAACCTGAGGCCCAAGGGTTCTGCAACTTGCCTGGCATCACACAGCTCAACTGGAGACCAAAAGCAGAGCTTTTGTCTTTCTCTGCCTGGCCTCCCCAGGGAAGGTCCCATCTCCTTTCCTGTACACCAAGGGCACCTTTGCCTTCTCAGGGACATTTGGCAATGTCTGCAGGTGTTTTTGGTTAGCATGGTTGGGGAAGGGGGCGAGGGGGGGGACTGGTTATTGCACCTAGTGGGTGGAGGCTAAGGATGCTGCTCAACATCTCAGAGTACAGCCCCAACCGAGCATCACCACCGGCCCTACGGGCCAGCAGCGCCCAGTGAGAGGCCCTGGTCCTCACTGTGTTCCGCCTCACAGGGGAATCCCAACCTCAGAGTAGCCCCGAGCTCCTCTGCCCAGCTCCTTGGCCCTTCTCCCCAGCAGCCACAAGAGTTAACGCCGCTGTCTAGAATGCCCTTCAGCCGTGGCCAAGTGTCCCCTGCAGAGTTTACTGCAGGACATGCAGTGCCTCAGCCGCAGCTGTGTTTTAAAGTTCTGGTCACAGGACGCCTGTCTTCAGTTAACAGCAAGCGGCTGGCAGCCTCCCTGCCGGGGAGGAAGCGTTCCCGGAGGCTGCAGGTTGCCAGCTGACAGCCTGCGTGCTCCTGAGGCTGGGCTCAGAGGCACCTGGGAGAGGCCTGGAGATGGCACTGAGCACGTGGTCTCCCCTCCTACCCACCGTCAGTGGTGGCCCTGCCAGAAGATGGCCTATTGAACATTTCCAGGAACACCACTGCCAAGCCTGTCAACTGCTTTCTTGGAAATACACTCAATAAGGATGGCAGGCCTCCAGGAGGGAGAGCAGAAAGCCTGGCCTGGACTGCGCACTGAGGAGCGGCAAGGCCTGGCTGCAGACCTGGGGGCTCCCGGGGGAGGGGCGCTGTGCTCCGGGGCTTTGGACCTCTGTAGCTTCATTTAAAAATGTTCTCAATGGGAGGAGATGTCACCCCCTCAGAGGCCTGAGGCCCTGCTGACTTTATGCAACTCTGTGACCTTCACCTGCTGGCTGTTTGTTCAGACACCAGCAGACAGGAAGGCAACAGCGCTGGGAGGCCAGGGATTAACTGTCAGCAGCGACCAACTTCTATGTCATCTGGGGTCACTGGCCACCACTCCTGCTCTTGTAAGCCTTAGTACCAGCGAGACCCAGAGCAGAACTGAAAGGGGGAGTTTCTGCCCCCACTCCACACCACCCCCCAATCCCTCTGGTGATGTAGCAAAAATAAGAGGCAAAGATGTGAAACTGAAAGAAATGTCTTATAAGTCACCCTCCTCTCCCCACCCCCATGCAGAAGTAACCATTTCCCTCACAGAGGCCTGACACACCTATAGAAATTTCAGCTCCCTGGGCCCTCTGCTCTCTGAACTATAGCCTCTCCCTGGGTGCATAAGGGGTGGCCCCGCTGGGGATGCCTTAAGACCAGCTGCCTTCAAGGAAAAGCTCCTTGACGATGTAGGCATCCTATAAAAGCAGAGACCAAAACTCTCTGCTCTCTGTGTTCAGGGAATATTGGTTACTCACCTTTCAAAAATAATAATAGAACAGATATGAGACATCTTATTTCCAAAAGCTACTGACTGACAGGAAATATATTTGAGCCCCACACTGACCTACAGTTAGTTGGGGGTAGGGCTGCCAAATACAATATCAGATGCCCCGATAAATTTAAATTTCAGGAAACCAACAAATAATTTTTTGGGGGTATAAGTATATCTTGAATATTATTTGTTATTTATCTGAAATTCAAATTGACCTGTGTTTTTGTTTGTTAAACCTGGTGGCTCTATTTGGGGCATAAATTCACTAGTTGTTAAAAAGAGGGAACATCAACACATATTCAACATTTATGAAAGACCATTACAGCTAAGAGAGGAGGAAGGCAGGGAAGAAGGAGGGTAGCAAGAAAGAGGGAAAGAAAGAGAAAGGCCAAGAAGAAAGGGAGATAGGCATAGTGAAAGGCAACAGCAATCTGCAATGCCCTGCTCCATCAACCAATCTGGGCCCAGGACGTGGGTGGGGCTGCTTCTCAGGGCTCTGGACAGGCCCAGGTGTGCACATGCTCGCTGGTTGGCCAGGCCAGCCGCCATGGCATCAGGCTTGAGCCTGCATATGTTCACATTAATACCTAGCATACCTCCTCTGCCCCTTTGCATGCTCCATCTCCCTTCTGACTTCATAAGTTAAAATATAAGATTGTTAAGAATCTCAAGATGGTGACAACCAGGCATAAAACCAAGCATGGTGCCCTTTCTGAGCGGCCTCGTGTGACTGCACAGGCTGCACACCCCTGGAGCCCATCCGGCTCCTGGACTGACCAACACTAGCTTTGCTTATGGAACATCTTGTATTATTTTCTAACAATGTATCAACCTAAATTATTTAATGTCTATTTTCCCCAGTAGCCAGCTGCCTATTTTGTAATATAGTTTTACTGGAACACATTGGTACTCATTTGTCTAGGTATTGTCTGTGGCTGCTATTATATTACAATGGCAGATCTGAGTAATGCAGCAAGGAATGTTTGGCCCACATTGCCTAAAACAGTTGCTCTCTGGTCTTTTATAGATGTTTGCGGGCGTCTGCACTAGACTGTGAAACCCTTGAAGGCAGGAATCCTGTCTGTCTAGAACAGTGCCTGGCATATAGAAAATGCTCAGTCAACACTTGCTGAAAGACAAGAACGAAAGGAAAAAATGAATGCATGAAGAGCCCAGTTTTTTGGGAAGTAATTATTTTATCTAAAAGAAAAACATGTAAGTTTTATGTTTGACGTATTTTTTTTTTGTTTTCATATAAAAAATATATGAAACTCACCACACTGTGAATCGGCTCTCCAGGGAAATGTAAGGTGTTTATCTTGTGGCTTGGCAGACCCCTCAACACACTGCTGCACACCTCAGTCTGAAGAAGCACAGACGCTGCGTATGTATCACTCATCATTCAATAAATATTTATTGAGCAACGTATGGGGCGAGGCATGAGTTCAGGAACGACAATGAATCACTTGTGTCTTACCCGATAGACCTAGAGCCTATAGTCCAAAGGAGAAAAGACATGCAAATATATATTCCATACCAACGCCAACGTATAACTATATGATAAACAGTGCTAAGTGCAGAGAAAATTTCTGGATCAAGTTATGGGCTTTCAGAGTCAGGACAGATTCCTTTTGGCTACAGAATCAGAAGAGGCTTCTCGCCAGTCTTTCTGTTTGGTCTCAGATCCAATCCCTGCCCTTCTGCTTTGCTCTGCACCGCAAGGAGCAGACGCCTGCAAACTTCGTCTCCCTGCTGCGCTGCCAACTGGCTCCAGCTCGGCTCTGTCAGTGGGAGGCCACAGAGAAAGGCTGGAGGACTGGAGGGCGGGAGGAGCCAGGTTCCCAGCTCCCAGCCTCAGTTTTCTAGCCTGTGCAATGGGAAAACCAATAGTATATAGTTACAGAGTTTTTATGAGAATTAAATGAAATAAGACATGTAAAATGCTTAGCACAATCCCTGATACATAATAAGCATTCAAAGACTAGAACTATTATTACGGTAGCCTTGCTTAGGTAAGTGGGAAGTAATGCAGTGATCAATTACTGAGATGTGCTAAGAGTGAAGGGTGGGAGAGGCGTGTGGGGGGAGGAATATTTACCAACCCTGACATTTTGATACTGTAGTGTGGAGGTAAAATTGATAGGACCTGGAAAATGGACAGAGTCTAGTAAGGTATTAAGAGAAATCAAACAACACGAATGATAACACCACAAGTAGGTAGAAAGAGTAGTAGTTCAGGAGAGAAGATTATAAAATTCACTTTTAGAACAAGCATGCTGGATTCTTTTCAGTTGCAAAAACAAATAAAACCAAAAATCAATGGCATACTTGAGGGTACCTCAAGAGATTGGGGTTTTTGATAGAGATACACATATGTTCAATGAGTTAGCCATCTCAGCAGCTACACATCAGGCCTCATAGAGAATTGGAAGATGATGCAAGAAACCATAGCAACTCCAGTCATTGGGGTCTGATCTCCTCTGAAAGCAGAAACCATTGTTCTTTATTTAGCAACTAGAGGCCTGATGCATGGAAATTCGTGCAAGAGTAAGCATTCCTCCCCTCCGCCCCCAGCCCGCCTGCCTACTGCTGGCATCGGCTTTCCCCTGGCACCCGGGACCTGGGCTTCTCTCATAGCCCCGGCTACGTCTGGAAGGTCGTCTGGCCTAATTAGCATATTATGCTTTTATTATTATAGATTCTTCCCTGCTCAAGGCTCCTTCCATTTATACTTCTCTCTTCCCAGTGTTCCTCTTTCTGCCTCTGTTGCTGTGGTTATTTGCTCTGTGTCTTGCATTCAAGATGGTTTGACTGGATATTTGCCACCTAATAAGCTTCCTAACTGGGTCCCATTCTCAGGGCAGGCCATTCACGGTCTCCTCAGGTCTGGTGCATACGGGAGGCTTTGGCTAGATCAGTCCCCTGACGCAAGGTGTGAAGGCCCACCTCTCTGAGGAGAAGCTGTGTCACCAGCTGTGAAACCAGTAGGTCTCATGATGAGTGGGAGATGGCCACGAGCTCTCCGTGAAGCTGGAAAGGTAAGCTTGGGTCATGTAGAGAGAGTCTTGAGGGTTCTTAATTACTTCTGATATTACACATCTCATATGGATTTGATTAGACAAGATCAAAATATGCCCAATGTTTAGGGCAAAGAAGTCAGAAATTACTTATGCAAAAGATTTTTTTTTTCCCCAATGAAACTCAGAAAGTTAAACAATTTGCAGAGGGAGGAATTTTCTTATTGTCCTCACAGGGACTTTAGTTATTTCTTAGAGAACAACTTAGAACTTGGCTTGCAAGGGTGGGTGTGGTGAGGTCAGGGTGTTGTTTCTTTTTACTGCTTTGAGAATAAAATATTCTACAGTTCAGGAAAACCAACAAAGCAACCCAACTCTCAGTGATTCTTCTCAGAACTCTTCCAATCCAAGACATCCATCACACCATTGGAACTTGAGGGACCCAGAGCTCGCAACACACATATTCCAAGGATAAATGGATACAAACTTGTATGAGTTTCTTTAAAAACAAAGAGAGAACCCTTGCCAGTTTGGCTCAGTGGATAGAGCATCGGCTTGCAGACTAAAGGGTCCCAGGTTCGATTCTGGCTAAGGGCACATGCCCCCCAAGGTTGTGGGCTCAATCCCCCCAGTGGGGGGTCTTGCAGGAGGCAGCCAATCAATGATTCTCTCTCATCATTGATGTTTCTATCTTTCTATCTCCCTTCTTCTCTGAAATTAATAAAAATATATATATTTAAAAAAGAGAGAAAGGAAAAGAAATGAATAAAGAGAGAAGAAGAAAATTATAAGGAAAAAGCAATGTTTTGAAAATCTATTATTGACGGAGATGGATGGAGCTGTCAGGGGGCAGGTGGATGCTTGCTCTTGAAACCCAGGTGCAGACAAACAGGACAGCTCCTTAGGCCACTGTCCCCGAGAGGCAGCAGGTGCACTTTTCTTTCAGTCCTTAAGAGAAAAGCGTCCCTGCACACAAAGTCTTTCCTTAGAATAATTTCTATTAAAAAGAGGGATTTCAAAGACACTACTAAGAGATGTGGAAATTTTAAATGAAAGAAAAATGGTCAGCATCCTATCCTTTAACAACACCCCCTTGTTATGTAAGTACTTTTATTATTCTCATTCACATGCATGCATAATTTTTATGTCATTGTTTTCAGAAGTCATTGTATGTGAGCTCAGCACACAGATCTGCTGGGTGTGAATGCTGATTCCAGCACTTGGCATCCATGTGACTTGGCAAGTTACTTAAACCCTCTGGGCCTCAGTTTTCTCATCTGAGCAGAGGGGGTAAGAATAGTAGCTACTTGAGGATTAAATGAGACAACTTCTACTGAGTGCCTAGTCCAATGCCTGGAGCACACTTAGCCAATTGTAACAGTTATGATGATCTATCATGAAGATCAGGCAGCTCTGAAGTCCCAGAGAGTTGAGCAGTTGACATCTGTGTTTGCCTCCCCATTTTCTTCCCTTTCCCACCACGATGTGATCCTGGGTCTCCTTCCTGCAAGAAGCAGCACACATTGTCAAGTGAGCACCCAATAGGACCACACTAGGCCTTGGGAAAAAGTGAGCTGGCTGAACCCGCAGAGAGGTGGCCATGCTGAGCGCTTCAAGGGACAAACTGAGCCAGCACCCGCAAGGTGGCCGCAGATCTCCTGAGGAAACTGTTTCCCAGGAAGATCACTATTGCAGGCTGTGTCCCCCAAAATTTATATGTTCAAGTCCTAAGTGCAGTGCCTCAGAACGTGACCGTATTTGGAGATAGGGCCTTTAGATGGGTGATTAACTTAAAATGGGGCTATTAGGTTGAGCCCTAATACGATCTGAGTGGCGCTTTTATAGGGAGAGGCAATTTGAACACGGGGGATGCACACAGAGGAGAGGCCGTGTGAGGACAGCGGAGGTGGCCCCCTGCAAGCCGGGGAGAGACAGCAGAAGAAACCGTCCTGTTGACGCCTTCATCTTGGATTCCAGCCCCCAGAACTGAGGAAATCAGTACCTACTGTGTAAGCCACCCAGTCCGAGGCCTTTTGCTGCAGCTGCCCTTGCAGACTAATATAGTCACATAACTCCTACGGGGGTACTCAGCCTTAAAAAGGAAGGACATTCTGTCACATGCTGCAACACAGGTGCCCCTTGAGGACATTGTGCTAAGTGAAACAAGGACAAACGCAACAAGTTACAAAAGGACAAATACCCTTTGGTTCCACTCAGATGAGGTATTTAAAGTAATCAGATTCATAGGGACAGGAAATTAAAACGGTGGTTTCCAGGGGCTGTGGAAGAGAGGAATGACAGGTTAGTGTTTAATGGGTACAAAGGTTCAGTTTTGCAAAATAAAAAAGGTTCTGGAGATGGATGGTGGTGATCGTTGCACAACAATGTGAATGTATTTAATGCCACTCTTAAATGGTTAAAATGGTAAATGTTATGATATGTACATTTTACACAATAAGAAGTTGCTTAGGGGCTTCCCCCTCTTTGTGAAGTTCAGTCTCATTGAAATCTTGGCTAATTGCTTTTGGGAGGATGAAAGAAAGGGGTTGGAGGAGGAGGAGGGAAGAAGAGGCAGGACTCACAGGTGAGGGGGCCTGTTTGCTTTGCAAATCCAAATGGAAGTTGTCTGGTCCACCTGCTTTCCTGTGCCTGATCGTGGAACATGTACGAGGATCCTTGCCTTTGTCAATAATGAAGATAGAGGAGAACAGGATTTCCAAATGCAGGGCTGAATTCCCCAAGATTTCCTTTTTGTTAAAACGCTATTTTCTCTTTTATTTCCCAACGTCTAGTGGGCCTTCCCTTTATCACACACAGAAAGAAAACATTTCCCTCATTGGCGGTCAAAACACTTTTCAGATTTTCCACAGCAACAGCAAATCGGAACAGCAACCTCAGATTTGATGGCTGTCAAAGTTTATGACAGAGACCTCAATCAAGACAGGGATGGGAGTGTTGTGGGAGGAGCTCTCACACCCCTCTGTGTGAGGGACCGAGCTCTGTGGTTGGAGCAGCTGCCGCCTAACTTCCTCCCTCTCTGTGAAAGGGCCTCCTGCTTCCTCAGCACATGGCTCCCTGAGTCTGCATGTACCTGATGGCAGCTCATCCTCTCCCCCCAATAAATCCTTTTTGGTGATGGAATGCCTAGTCAATTTTTGTTTAAGGTCAGCATGACCTTTTTCACTGGTTCCCCACCAAATCAAAGACCTGACATAGACAGATGCCGGCTCTTTTGGTTTGAATTGCTCAATGTGGCCTAGAGGGGCTCCCCCAAGCAACCCACCCATGGACCCTAAGAAAGGTAGGCGCCCCAGATCCTCTGTCAGCACTCTGCCTTAACCCTGTGCTGTGGTCCCCTTCAGGGACCTTGGAATCTGCAGAATTGTTAGGGCCGGGAAAGACAGGGAAATACTTAGGATGATTCTGGACTGAAAGAGGCAAAAGAGACAGACAACCAACTGTAACTTGGTCCTGGATGGCATTGTTTTGCTGTGAAGGACATGATTGGATAACTGGCATTACTCAGACAGGGTCTGGGGATTAGGTCGCACAGGTATATAAGGATATATTTCCTGACTTTGATGCTTGGACTGTGGTTATACAGGACAATGTCTTGATTGTAGAAATTGCACATTAAAGCATTAGGGAGTGACAGGCCATTAGACTGGCAACTTACTAGCAAATGGTTTAGGAAAAAATAAGTCTTTGTACTGTTCTCTAACTCTTCAATAAGTGTAATTTTGTTTCGAAGTGAAAAAGAAAAGGAAGGAAGGAAGGGAAGGAGGGAGGGAGGAAGGAGTGCCTTGTTTGGTTGTGAGGGAGGCCACCCTTACCGTGAGCATTTTTTCCGGTGGTTTCAGGCACACGCTGAGAGCTTCCTTGAACTTGAGTCACCTCTGAGTCTTCCTGGTGATGCCAACGAGATTTGGGAGCTTGTCAGACTGTGATAGCGTCTGTGTGTTAATTTGTTATTTAGAAATCTGAGAAATGAATGCTCTGATATTGAATTTTTATTTTAAAACTAGAGGCCAGCCCAAACCGGTTTGGCTCAGTGGATAGAGCGTCGGCCTACGGACTCACGGGTCCCGGGTTTAATTCTGGTCAAGGGCATGTACCTGGGTTGCAGGCACATCCCCAGTGGGGCGTGTGCAGGAGGCAGCTGATCGATGTTTCTCTCGCATTGATGTTTCTAACCCTCTATCCCTCTCCCTTCCTCTCTGTAAAGAATCAATAAAATATATTTTAAACAAACAAACAAACAAAAAAAACTAGAGGCCAGGTGTGCAAAATTTGTGCACTTGGCAGGGGGAATATCCCCCAGCCCAGCCCGCACCCTCTCCAATCTGGGATGCTGGCTCCTAACCACTCGCCTGCCTACCTGCCTGATCACCCCCTAACCACTCTCTTGCAGGCCTGGTCACTCACAACCGCCCTCTCCTGCCAGCCTTCTTGTGACGGCCACCTTGTGGTGGCCATCTTGTGATGAGGTGAGGGAGCAAGGGCATGAGGGCCACCTAGGCTTTTATTAGTATAGATTTCTTTTTTTCCCCCCAATCTAAAAAAAAAATATCTTCAAGACTTACTGATATTTATAGGCTAAAATCTGTTTTAAGATATTTCTTCTAGCCCCCCTCTGTCCTCACCCACCTCCACTTAAAGACTATTAGACTTGATTTTAAAAAAACCACACCTGTCTGGGTAGAAATGGGGGGTGGGGTACCACATAAAAGATAAACAAGTTTGTTCATAATCCTGCTACTCATGATAATTCAATTTGTGAGCTTATAGAGGTGTGTGTGTGTGTGTGTGTGTGTGTGTGTGTGTGTGTAGACACTTACATATTTTTTAAATGTATTTTATTGACTTTTTACAGAGAGGAAGGGCGAGGGATAGAGAATTAGAAATATCAATGAGAGAGAAACCCCAATATGCCTCCTGCATACTCCCCCAATGGGGATGAGCCCGCAACCAAGGTACATGCCCTTGACTGGAATCGAACCTGGGACCCTTCAGTCCATGGGCCAACACTCTATCCACTGAGTCAAACCGGTGAGGGCAAAAGTTATTTTTTTTAATGGAAATCACTCTATACATACTATTTATGACCTCACCTACTTAAAATATTCTTTTGCAACTTCATATATAAAGGCTTGCTAGCAAGTATCCTATTGAATATGAATTTTTTTTTATTCTTGAATATTTATTTCAATTAGCCAATTTAATTGATCTGAAATAAGGGCTTATCTTTATTATTTTTTTTTAGCTTCACTTGTCATAGGTTATGAACAGTAAATGACATTAATTAAATTTTGGCACTAGTCTTTGAGTAACTGTACACTAGCTATATTCAGGGAAGCATAAACACTATTTGTTTACCTTTTATATGAGGTCTAATACAATTATTTTTTAATTACAGTCCTTCAGATGTTTGAAGGAATCTTCTATTTATTTACTTCCAGAATAACTTCCAGGCCAGCTTAGAGAATTTCAACTTAAAGAAAAAACATCTTTGTCTTTCTTTTACACCAAGCAACCTATGCAACAGGCATGGTTGCTTTTTCTTGAATATGAATTCTATCTTTGCTTACTAACCCCAGCTGGGGTTGGATTTGACATTCCTTGGTCCACCCTCCATGCCTCAGATTTTTGGCTCACATTGTGCCTCAATATGAAAGAAAACAGGGAAGAGTTGCCAGGTTTTTTGTGAGGATTTGTATTGTTTACCACTTTCCCATGAACAGAACTGGACTCTGAAGAGGAAGTTTGAAGAAGTGATTAAGATTACACTCCTGAACAGGTGAGCTGGACTCAAATCTTGATTCTCCTCTTTCCAGCTATGTGCAGATGGGCATGTTACCTAACCTCTCTGTGCCTCTGTGTCCTGACCCGTGAGGTGGGCTGAAATGAATAGTATCTGCTCCACAGGGTTTTGGAAGGATTAATAAGCTGTAAGTAGCTGGCACAAGGTACGTGCTCATTGGCATTGGTGATTGTTAATACGATGAATAAATGAGGCAACTATTGAGGTCTGCAGAAGTCTAGAAAGACAATGAGTGGGGCAAGCTCCTCCCAGGAAGGGAAATAGTTCTCTGTATTGGTGACTCAGAGTAAGTATGATGGAAAAACATATTCCAAGTTCTGGAGTTGACGTGTACTCCTTGTGACATTTTAATCTCTGAGTAATATATTCCATTGCCTGCAAAGCTGTGATTTCTCAGTTTATTGCTTTTTCCTCTTCTCTCTCAGGCCTGAATTCCTTCTCCTCTTGGCTCCAGCCAGTCTCCAGCAACCAGGAACTGTGTCTGGATAGTGTGGTTATGGAGCCAGATCCTTACTTCAGACAAGGTAGCCTGAAGCCTCAGCAAGGTGCACTGCCTTCCCTGGGGAAGGTAGCAAAGACCTTCTGTGTGCTCCATCCATCCCATTGCCTTTCTTGCTCACAACAACCCTGCAATGCAGATACTGTGACAATCTCCGCTCTAGGGTCCAGCAGAGGGGTTCCATGCATGCGCTTTGGAGTCAGTGAGCCCAGGTCTGATTTTGTCACTCACACTCAATGAAACCTTTGGCAAATTACTTAACTTCTCTGACGCTTAGTTTCCTCATACCTAAAATGAAAAGGATAATAATGCCAGTGTTAGAGGGTTGTTGGGAAGATTAAATGTGTAAAGTATGTGGTATAGCACCTAGAGCATAGCGCATGCTCAATAAATATTAATTATAGTGTTGTTATTATCTAGGATTGAAAAAATTGAGTCTCAGTGAAGTTATAATTATTACTACATTTTGTAGGTGAAGAAACTTCACTATTTCTTAGTCTTTTTCTCACCTATACAGCAGCTCGCCCCTCTTTGCTAAGACTACCATTCTCCTGTTTTTTTTTTTTTTTTAAATTTTAATTTATTGATTTGAGAAAGGGAGAGGAGAGAAACATCAATTTTTGTCGTTCCATTTATTTATGCATTCATTGGTTGTTTCTTTTTTTTTAAAAAAAAATCATTCCTGTTGAGAGTATTATAGATGTCCATCTTCCCCCCTCCCCTCATTTCCCCCTCCACCAGTACCTGCCCTGCCCCAGGCTTTCACCACCCTATTGTCTGTGTCCATAGGCAATGCATATATGCATATAAGTTCTTTGGTTAATCTCTTCCTGTTCACTCCCACCCACCTCCTGAGATTTATCAGTCTATTCCATGTTTCCATGCCTCTGGTTCTATTTTTATTTTGTTCATTAAATTCCTTGTTCATTTATTTTGATTTTTAGATTCAATTGTTGATAGATATGTATTTATCTCTTCTTCTTCTTCTTCTTCTTCTTCTTCTGCTTCTGCTTCTTCTTCTTCTGCTTCTTCCTCATCTTAAGGAATACCCTTCAACATTTCATGTAATAATGGTTTGGTGGTGATGAACTATTCTTTTTTTCTTGTCTGTGAAGCTCTTTATCTGACCTTTAATTCTCAAAGATAGCTTTCCTGGATAGACTAAGCTTGGTTGTAGGTCCTTGCTTTTCATCACTTTGAATATTTCTTGCCACTCCCCCTCTGGCCTGCAAAGTTTCTCTTGAGAAATCAGCTGACAGTCATATGGATGCTCCTTTGTAGGTAATTAACTGCTTTTCTCTTGCTGCTTTCAGATTCTCTCTTTGTCTTTTGCTCTTGGCATTTTAACTATGATGTGTCTTAGTGTGGGCCTCTTTGGGTTCCTCTTGTTTGGGACTCTCTGCACTGCCTGGACTTGCACCAGATAGGAGAAGTTTTCTGTCATTATTTCTTTAAATAGGTTTTCAATATCTTGCTTTCTCTCCTCTCCTTTGGGCACTCCCATGATGCTAATGTTGGTATGCTTGAAGTTGTCCCAGAGGCTCCTTACACTATCTTCATATTTTTGGATTCTTTTTTCTTTTTGCTCCTCTGATTGGGTGTTTTTGTTTCCTCATATTTTAAGTCATTGATTTGATTCTCAGAATCCTCTACTCTACTATTGAATCCTGTAAATTATTCTTTATTTCAGTTAGTGTTTGCTTAATTCCTGACTTGTCCTTTTTCATGTTTTTGAAATTCTCACTAAGATCCTTGAAAGTCTCATTAAGTCCCTTGAAGCTCTCATTAAGATCATTGAGCAACCTTATAACCATTGTTTTGAACTTTGTATCTAGTAGTTTATTTGCTTCCATTTCATTTAGGTTTTTTTTTTTTCTGGAGATTTTTTTCTGTTCTTTCATTTTGGACATATTTTTTTGTCTCCACATTTTGGCTGCATGCCTGCCACATCCATTTGTAGCAAAGGTTCAGGAACTGAAGATGGGGCCATGCATTGACAGAACAATTGGTGCATAGCTTTAGCCCTTGCTAAGCTCAAGGTTCATCAGCCTTCTGAGTTCCTTGTTGCACTTTCATGATAGTGTTTGACAATGGATGGCTTCCCACACTTGCCTGTGTTTGTTTCTATATATTAGGTAGATCTGATATGTCTCCTGGAATTGGTAGAGTAGCCTTGTGCATTAGGTATCCTACAGGGCCCAGTGCCTCAGCCTCCCCAGTCATCTGAGCTGAGCATTCTAGGTAAGCCCTTGTGTTGGCTATGTGCACAGTCTTATTGTATTTGAGTCTTGATTGCTGTTGGCATCACTGAGAAGAATTGACCTCCAGGCCAATTGACTGTGAGGACCAGCTGTGTCTACAGTGGAAGAGCTGGTCCTGGAGACACCCCTATGGATCAGGACTTGCTTTAGTGGGGCTTTGGTACTCACTGAGCTGCCCCTTGAGTGTGTCACTTGTGGATGTGTAGAGTTGTAATCTGGTAAGATTTGAAGCTGTCCACTGGGTGCACTGGCTCTGGGGCCTCCTGGGAGGTGCATGTCAACCACTGCCTGGGGCCACCTGGCAGGAGCTACAAAGGAATCTGCAGATGGCTGATACTTGTGTTGAGCTTGGAAGTGCCCAGGCAAAGCCAAAATGTGAAGCAAGGTAGGCTGGTGCAAGTGCCAGGACTTGGGTCTCTTATTGATAAGCATGGGGCATGCTGATGCCAGCTGCTGCTTGTTTGAGAGATTTTAGGAAAGCCTGAAGCCTGAGCTGGACAGGGCATTCATATGGAAAAGCCACTGCAAAGAGCTTGGGTGTGGCTGCACATTGGATGGGGCAGGGTCTCAAGGAATCACCAGGGCAGAATGAACTGTGTGAGCCAGGCTGACGGAAACTCAGATATGGCTGCCAGTCATCTCTGTGACAGGGGAGGTCTCAGCATAGGAACATTGACTCCTGTGAGCATCCCTGTCTGGGAGAAAGTCACTCCCAAGTTCTTGCTCTGATGTCAGACAATACAGTTCCTCTCTGTATGTCCCTGGATCCCCTCAAGCCTCTGCCCCAGTGCTGAAGCTCAAAGGGAGTGAGTCCAAATAAGTTCACGTGCCAGCCCTTTTAGAGGAATTGTCAGGGTCTCCAGCAGCATCCATGTCACTTAGCCACAATCCCTGCTATTTTTTATAGCCCAAAATTATGGGGATTTCTCTTCCTAGCTATGAAACCCTGGGCTGAGGAGTCTGGTGTAGGTGGAATCCCTTGCTCCTCACAGAAGGCTTCCACAGCTGAGATATTCCTCCCAATTAAAAATACCCCACACATGGGTGTTGGACCAGCCCATTCTGCACCTCTACCCCTCCTCCCAGTCTCAATATGCTTTCTTCATTACTTCTCTAGCTGTAGGACTTCCATTCAGCCAGATTTCAGGTGGCTCCAAATGATTGTTTTTCTGTATTTTAGCTGTAATTTTGATGTGGTTATGGGAAATGGTGAGTACCAGCATTTATCTACATCACCATCTTGGTTCCCCTCATTGGATGATTCTTGTATGTGCCCTTACCAGGAATTGAACTTGCAACCTTGGCATTAGGGCAATGCTCAAACCAACTGAGCTACTCAGCCAGGGTTTCCCCTGTCTTTTATAATAATAGAAAATTTTGATAGGGGTAAAGGCTATGTTTGTCAGCATCCTATGTGCCTAGATGTGGCCATGTGACTAGTTTGGCAGTACAGTGTGCCTGAAGTAATACCTGAAGCTACCTACAAGGAAGGGGCTTGCTTTGTAATTTACTACATTGGCTTTTATATCAGAAGGATGTAAACCTCTACCTTGTTTAAGGCATTGTATTTTGGGTCTCTTTGTTATAGCAGCCAAATCTATACAAAGTGGGGCTGCAATGTTGGTGGTAATAGGGCTCTGGCTAGGAGTCAGGAGACTGGGTTTCCTGTCCCTGTCCCTCATGTGATGCATGCCCAAAGTATTCATTTGCTCCCTCATCTCACAACATGTACTTTGCCAGCAACTGTACTAGACATTAGCAATACTGAGATAAATAAGACACAACCCCAGAAATGATTGTATCTACCCACAGGCTTGGTAATGTTATCCATGTTAATCTTTGAGAAGAATATAATTCCTTATATAGGATACACATTCAGTTTCAGAGGCAGGCCAGGGCAATTTCTTCATAGATTTCAAACTTTTTATGGGTTCCAAATCTGTTATCATAGTTAGAAAAATGCTCAAAACTATCATAGGTGCTTACACACTGGTTGTAAGTCCTTAGCAAAATATTGACCCTCAGGTCCAATGGTTCTGTGTCAAATGTAAATAATGGTACTTAGAGGATTAAATGAGAAAACATTTAATGTCATTTAATATAGTGTAAAGCACTTACACTATATCTGACATTTGGAAGACACTCAATAAACGATGATGAAGGTGTAGGCTTTTGACTAATGGCTGCTCTATAAGTGAGTTGTCGTATGAGTTGTTTAAGAAAGGCCTCTGAAGGGTGATCATCATCAGTACTCTGTCCCCACTAGGCACCATGAGGCTTAAATGAGGCTGTATATTATTTATTTATCCTCTAGTTTCTCTTGATTTATTTTTGTTATTTAGTCGTTTTTGAGGCTGTGTTTATTAAAAACACTTTTCAAAATGGTAATGTGTAGTGGTGTGAAGTCAACATTCAAACCTGCAACTTCCCTGCCTTGGCCCCTCAAACTGCTTTCCTTGTCCTTGTCAAGTTCCCGTCTGATGACAATGCTTTGTTATTATCCTGAGAGTTGATATTATGGGCTGATGATCATTGAGTGCCAATGTCCATTGGGATCTGTCCACATACAAACAGTCAGACAATTCAGGAAAAGGAAGAGGTTTAATCTAATCATTATAGTATGTTGTCTTTTTATATTTGAATATTCACAACAAGTGGCCAATTTTTGAGTTCTAGAATACTGACTCTCAATACAAGGTGCTATATATATTGCATATATAAGGAATACATATATATATTCCCTAATTCCACAGAGTAATGATTTTTATCCTGATGTTATAGGTGATTCAGAATGGTCATTATGTAACTTTTCTCAGACGCCTAGAGGCAGGTCTACCCTGAAGCTAATAAAGTTTAAGCTCAGGCCTCTCACTTACATGAGCCTCTTCCAAGGCGTGGTATTGATTTTGAATCCATGCATTTGTACTCTTTTTCTGAAAGGGCTCCTCAAATTAAATAAGCTTCAGGCCTTACAAAATCTATATCTATCCCTGTAGAGTCACACAGATACTAATCATTTGGTATTTCAATTGAGTTTCAATTCACTGAACTCTTATAGTTCATTGTAATTTATGAAAATAGCTATTTTCACTTAAGGTTGTGCTGATGGACCAATATTGGTTTATGAGGTTGTGACTGGACTCTCCCAGTGATATGCCCAAATGATAAGCTGGATAATTTTTATAAGGTCAATTTATTGCTATTAGCACTTCCTGATACTGTCCAAAACACTACACTGTGATAATGACCATAGTACCTTGGTTTTACGGGGCATATTTCTTGACATGCTCAGTGATTGCATTCATTTTTCATATGGGGCAGAATGATCACTTCCATTTTATAGCTGTTAATTGAGCCAAAGAAGCAAACATCTTAATGAGAGAACTAGAGTAGAGGATGAGGGGACTGGTCATAAGCACATTCAAGACGCCTCTGGGAATTCCCAGATATGACTCAGTGATATGCTGAAGGTGCTGGGCAGCTTGCCTTTAAAATGTGAGTCCATGTAATTCTTTGCCTCACTCCAGTGTGTCTGCAGCCTGAAAACTTCTAACCCATCTAATTGACTACAATGATCCATCCAATTTCTTCCCTTACACCTTCCAGCGTCAGATTCCTTTGTTCCTCCCTTCTGAATACTCACCATCTTTCAGACCTTGGGTTGGGCATGGCGGAGGAATGTGGGAAAGAGGAGATGACCACTCTCATCCAAGGGTGCAGGAATGTGAAGATAGGAAAGGACGTGTGGCCACCTTTCGAGCTGAATGTTAATGTTGTAACACCAATCTTACTTCTTGGGACTGGTAGCAAGAGGACTGTGGGATTCTCTTTCTGATCCATTCCACAATTTCCATGCATGGTTTAAAGCACCTCAAGAGCTTCTCTTGGTAGAGAAAAGCAAACACACCTTGAAGGTTCTGATTTTCCCTACTTCAAGCCTGGGACATGTGTCATCTGCACACCTTCAGTATCAAGGTCTATCCTTGTCTAATTGGCAAAATGCCATTAAAAAGAAAAAGCACAGTAAAAACTATGATTCACATTCAAAACAAATGTCATAGTCTTAAAGATATAGAGGCATTGTTTTCTTTACCCTTTGAATTATCCCAGAATTAGGACTGATTTTAATATTCCAGGAAAGCAAGGTGAATGTTGGGTAAGGAGATGGGCAGAGAACAAACCAAAGCATCCAAGTGCTGTAACAACTACTCTACTCTTGGCAAGGTCATGTCAAGACAATGCAAAGATATGCTTACAGTGGTCAATGTGAGGGCATTCAGAGGGGATGATGGACTCCACCTAGCAAGGGTCCATGCTGATCCACCAATGGAGGGAGGTTTTCTCCCTCCCCCGGAGTCTGAGAGAGGGATGTTGTACAATGTGTCCGTTTCCAGAACAGCTTCCATGGGCTGATTTTTGACTATTTGAGAAGGCTTTGAAATTTCTGAAACATCCCCTTTAAAGACAGACCAATGATATTTCTCTCTCCACTGACTGCCACCACCTATTTTAACACTGAAACATTTATCAATTAGTACATAACACAGGGGAAAACTTAAGGTGACTTTATAATAAAGTCCCCTGTCCTGCTTCTCCTTAACATCCTCCTTTTTTTCTACAGATCATTACGATTTTTAAATTTCAAAGTTTTAATTTTTTTGGTGCTTGCCTCCAAATTATATTGACAAACTAAATTGAGAAATAATTAGCTATACTGCCCTTTTATGATTTGTCAACTTTATATTTTACATTGACTTCTTGTTAAGATATGAGAATTTTTTTTAAAATATATTTTATTGATTTTTTACAGAGAGGAAGGGAGAGAGATAGAGAGTCAGAAACATCGATGAGAGAGAAACATCGATCAGCCGACCCCTGCACATCCCTCACTGGGGATGTGCCCGCAACCCAGGTACATGCCCTTGACCGGAATCAAACCCGGGACCCCTCAGTCCGCAGGCCGACGCTCTATCCACTGAGCCAAACCGGTCTCGGCGAATTTCTATTTATATTATCTTATTAACTGAAATCAATTCTTGCTAATTTATGCAAAAAAGTGGGTATTTTTTGTTTTATTTTTGGTGGGGGAAGAACAGATATCCACAGAATCAAAGAAGCCGAAGAGTCAGGCTTTAGAAAAGCCAGGGATAAGAATTGTTCTGGGACTCTAAGTAGCAGGAATCAATGCACTGTCTTTTTAGGGCACTGTCCCATGTGAATTAATGGGGATTCTTCATTTTCCAGGAAGGAAAAATCTGATTGGCTTACACTGGGCTACATGCTCAGCCTTTGGCTAGACAGTGTAGGACATGTGGACTGACAGTTTCCCTAAGGCTGCATGTGTTCGGGAGAGGAATTGACCCACAAGCAAACTGAGGAGCTATTACTTGATGACAGGGTGGGGTGATAAAGATGCTGGACACAATACTCCTTACTCCGTAAGATAACATGTATAACATGGTCACCCCTTCCTTTCTCTGACCTCTCCTCCCTCTTCTCTCATTTGAATTTAGTTTTTACACTAAGATTTATAATATTTATAGTCTTTTCTGTGCATGCTTTGTCTTTTTGCTGATTTTAAAAATTGAAAATCATTAAACAGTCTTTACAGTATTATCTTTCTGGAGAGAAGAGTAGTATGCTACGATTACATTCATCTCATAGTTTTGTATTTTTCCTGGAATTTCTAATTGCCTTCAATTTTGTATTTGCTGCCTTTATCATCTTTCTTATACTTCTACAATGTCTCCAGCATACTATACAGGTTGTGAAACTTCTTTTCTCCCCAGGGCCCTCCTCTTAGAAGTCTCCATTTCCCTCCTGTAATTTAGGCAAATCGCCTTCTGGGACTGATGATTTGTTCTTATTTTCCTTCTCTTCAGTTCTTCTCTAAATTGGGCACATCATTTTCTCGGTCTTCTGACTTTTCTTTCTTGATTTACTTCCTCATTTTATGAAGTGCATCTCAAGTAACTCCCAAGTGAAGGATGGATAGGAGATAAACGTTCTGAGTCTTGCCCATATACAGATATCTATTCTGCCATCATTATTTAATGACATCTTATCTGGGATAGAATTCAAGTCAAAGGACATTTTTTTCTTCAGTTGTAAAAGTTTTGTTCCATTTTCTTTTAGCACACAGTGTTGCTTTGACAGTCTATCCTTCTTGTTCCTTTATAGATGACTTTTTCTCTTTCTGAAGCTTTCAGGATCTTTTTTTTACCTTTGGTATTCCAAAATTTCATGCAGCTGTGTCTAGGGTCTTGTAAAACTCACACCGTTTAGTGTGGAAACTCTTGTCCTTTATCTTGAGAAATTAATTTGTATTATTTCTTTCTCTCCTTTTTCTATTTCTGGAACTCCTACTGGTCAGACATTGGATTTTTTTTACACTGATCCATGGTGCTTATTTTTTTTTCTCTCAGATTTTAAGGAATTCATACCAAGTGAGAGAGACAGTGGTGTCATGAGGCATGACACACACATATAGCTGGATGGCTCACCTCCTACCTTGCTTCTTTCCTCTGCTATAGAGACTAGAAAACTAAGCCCTACACTTCCCAGAACCACCTGCAGGTAGGGTTCAGACAAGTGGCCAATGTTCTTCCAATGGGATGTTCTAGCACAGGTGCAGGCGGAGGTGATCCACAGGAGGTGACAGCTGTACACAGGAGATTACGTCTTCCAGCAGGAAGAGTAGCAGAGGTGTCAGTTCTTCTGAGGTGGCTGCAGCCATGCTTATTATATCCTCAGGTCTTCAATGGGTGGTCAGCACGAAGGAGCAGCAGAAGCAGCTGCTATGTCTCCTGACTCAAGCAGCTAGTATAGTTGGGCTCTTTCCTGGCTGTTACTCCCAGCTTGGTAGCATTGAGCTGGTTTTCTATCTTTCCCCAAAATTCTGAGTCACCCAATATCCTTTAGCTATTTAGCAAGTCTCTTTCTGCTTGAACTAGCCAGGGTGGGCTCTGTTGTTTGTATAAAGAAACCTTGGCATGGATGTATGACAAGCATGTCAAACTCAAGGCCCGCAGGCTGCATGCGGCCCACAGCTAATATTTTTGTGGCCGAGCCAATAAACAGTATGTAAGAAATGTTTTAATAAAAATTTTGTAACTTAATTTTTACAATATTTTGTTATACATAATCTATTTATATAAAAGCCTAAGCAACCATCCTACCTGTTGACCGTCCGGCCAGTAGCTATGATGCGCACTGACCACCAGGGGGCAGATGCTCAATGCAGGAGCTGCTGAGCTGCCATGACTTGAATCAGGAAGGAGGGAGCCTGATTTTGGGGTGCATCACCCGAGAACCACCCTCTCACAATCTGGGACCCCTCAGGGGATGTTGGAGAGACGGTTTCAGCACAATCCCCGCAGGCCAGGCCAAGGGACCCCACCGATGCATGAATCCATGCACCAGGCCTCTAGTTATTAATAACGAGCTACAACATTTGCTTAATGACTGATTGCTATAATCGTGTTGCATTCATTTCCCTTATGTGCTTTACGTGCAGGCGCACCATTTCTCTGCACTAATACTGGCAGCGAATATTTTAGCAGCCGATTGCCACAACATTAGTCTTGGACTGACTTGTTTGGTGTGCACAACAGGAAGTATTTCACTTTCAGAGAACAAGAAAAATAGGGTTATTTGCATTATGCTTATTAATTTGTGCAGTTATTCAGTGTCTGGTAAGTTAATGTTCAAGAAAAAATATTAATTTTTATTAGTATGTTCTATTATTTTATGTTAACGATTACTCATTTATTTCAGCCTTTGTATCCAACATGACTCTATTGAAATAAACCTATGTTTTTATGAAAATTGAAGCTTTGTTCTGTTGTTTTAAACCCACATAAACTTAAACCTTGTTTATTTGGCCTGTGTTAGCCTTTAGTTTGATATGCTTGATGTACAGGATTCTATGGGAGCAGAGGAAAGGGCTTCCCCTACCTAAAATGAAAGAAATGATTTCACAGAATGAATGGCAACTGAGCAGATACTTTTAGGATGAGTAGAAATTTACTGAGTGGACAAAGGTTGAGATTTCAGACAGAGGCACAAAAGTGAGAGAGCTCATATACATTCCTGTATTCAACATTCATGAATAAATACTATGTTTTAGGTACTGTGCTAGAGTCTAGGTATACAGAATTCCTGTCCAGAGAACATTTACATATTTCTAAATTGTGCATGTAGGTTATAGTAACCTGTAACAATTTAGATATGGAGGTCACAATAAAGAAATTGTGCTTCTTTCTGATCACTTATGTACTTGTATTTGTCTCTTAGGAGGTGAAGAAGAATATATTTTCTTACCTGCCTTCCTACAGGTAAGAAATGGTAATATAATCCTCAGAATACTGTGTATATTTGGTCACATCCAGGTGAAATGGATTGTCCTTTTCTGAATAAGTATGATAGTCTTGTCTGTTCCACCTAATCCACGTCCAAAGGGATATGCGTTGGCGCTGTAGAAAACCAGGGCTAGAGGAAGGCAGGCTGTGAAAAGAGGGGTAGAAGCATGTCTGTGTTGAGGCCCACTTGCCCATAGCAGGTCTCATGGTGGAAACAGTCCACTTTGGAACTGAAAAACCACTCCAGGTACCCACTATCGTTGAGGTCGCCTGGCTTTGTGTTTTGGACTCCAAATGGCCAAACCAGTCATGGTGGGACACGCCCCGAGGGACAACATGTGATGATTGAGGCTGATGCTCTTATCCAAGGGAGTTTGCTGTCAGCCACCTTCTGAGAGTCCATGATCCCCTTCCCTGGAAGGCTGAATGCTTGGCCGAGTTTCTGATTCATTAATGACTTAAAAGATAATGCCCCTTCCTGATTCACAATGAGTTACTGTCTTTAATACCAAATATCCTCCTTCCATTTCTTTGGCTTTAGCGTTCAGCAGTGAAGTCATGAGAACTGGTGGGGAGCCAATGGCAATGGCGAGCCAAGAGTCAAATTCCGGATTCCAATAGCCAGCTGCAGAATCAAATTTTGAAAGATTTCATTGCTAGGACCTTTTGTGAAACCAGTCTATAGTAACCATAATAGTTAATATTTATAGAATGCTTTTTATGTGCCAGTAACTATGATAAGCATTTATATACATTTTCACCTTTAGTCCTCACATTACCATGACTTAAGTTGTTCTTATTGTTTCTATTTGATGATGATGAGGTTGAGGGTGGTTAAGTAATTTGTTGAAATTGAATCAGCTAATAAGTGGCAGAGCCAAGAATAGGACCCACGGTGGTGAAATCTAAGGCCTGAGCTCTGAACGCATACACTCTATTTTCTCCCGGGGACAGCTGCATTTTTGTTTGGATAATGTATCTCTATTTGACACCCTTTCTCATCCCTGGAATAGGCTTTAAACAAAATTAAGACTTACTTAAGACGAAAGTTTGATCAAATTATGAATTGAACTTAGTCAAATTATTTTCCTGTGGAGGCATAACCTAAAATGAAGCATTAGAAGTTCCCTCTCTGATTGGTCTGACTGGCATATAAAATGAAAAATTTATGGCTCTAAAGTAGTTTTGGGTTTTACCTCAATAAATTAAAGGGAAAAAGTGGAGCATTCTTGAAATTTAAACTGTGAATGTATCCTCTTGAAGGTTCCACCATAGTATGAGATGATGCTTTACAATGTTCAATGGTAGCCATTGGTTATC
>NW_006291426.1:426730-429462 GCF_000327345.1 Myotis davidii | reverse complement strand
TATCCACTGAGCCAAACCGGTGCTGGCTATTTTAATACAAATATTTATTTCTTGAATGTTTAAATGGCATATCACAGAAAGTCAGTTGAGTTTTTATTTTTAAAAATATGGACATGACCGAAATTTTTTCCTGGATTGAAGCAAGAACATCTCCCTGCTAAAAAGGCACTTTGATTAGATTCATTTTTAGAGCTGCATTGCTAATACGTGGAAATGGCATACATTTGTGCTCAACCATCTGCAGATGGTGGTTTGTCCGCCTCCACCATCCCCCCCCCCCCAACCCCAGTAAACAGCCAGGGGCTGTGAAGTGTGAAGTGCTCTTTAGAACAAATGGCATGTCATTCTGCAGCTCTTCATGGTTTGCATAGCAATGTCTTGTTCCTTGAACTGGGTCCCTAGTTCCTGAAAACAAGGCTGGTTAACATTGGTGATTGCATCTTGAAAATGCAGAGCATGCTTCATGGTGAAAGATGGCCTATTTTCTATGCCACCCTATTCATTTTGGAGGGCAGAAGGACCAGGGGATGAAAGGAAGTAGTAGGAAGGGGAAGGAATGCCAGCTACAACTTTAGAAGGGGTCTCACCCCTTGTGCTCACAGGCCGTGGTTCCTGAGTCCTCCTGGTGGGCTGGGAGGTGGCAGCATGGAGGACAGGGGCTTTCTAAGAGGAGGTATTGGGGCCACCCCTGTTCTTTCTACCTGGGTCCTGTGGTCCACACTCTTGCTCTTTGAATGCAAACAACACCGGGGGTTTCCCTGATCCTAGACCTGTGCCCTGGAACCCATTTGGAAAGAACCAAGGATTCTGATCTCACCCCTCACCCTGACTGTGGGGATGGAGGCAGACAGAGAGAGGGAAGACAGGGGAAGCCCTTGAAGGGAAATAATTCTCCTGGGGAGAAATGCACTTTCTAACATGAATGTAAACGTGATTTATGCAACTCCCACCGCCAGGCTCCTTTTATTTCCCTCACTCGGACACACAGGGTACAGGGTGGGGGAGGCTATTACTTATCTTCCATCCCAGGAGGGGCTGTGACCAGGGGCTGGTCTTGCTCCAGCATCTGAAGTACAGACCGCAGCCTTGAGACAGGGCCAAGGCAGCCAATTAAGAAGGTGTTGACGATACTTCCCAGGAACATTTTTCCAGTTGTTTCACTTTGACCGAAAGTTTAAGCTTCTAATAAACCCCAGGAACTTCACATTTTCCAGGGAATATTGCCTGGGCTTTTAAGAACTTCCAAGAAATGCCGATTCTCAGAAGACTGCAGCTTTCAAGCTCACCCGCCCATTCAAGAGCTTTCGGGAAAAACCAAAGGCAAAGGAAAATGGTGTGTTATCACAAGCCCTGAGAGAGTTAGACAACTAACCTCTGATAAGAAACCTGGCACTCGCTGGGCCACCTCACTGGCTTTAGGAAATAAGGCCCTGCCTTTTGGCTCTGCCCTTGGCCCTGGGTGTGACAGGGTTGGCCGGCAACAACGCCTGTCAGCCCACAACGCCTGTCAGCCCAAGTGGCTCAGGTTAGTGCTGCCAGACTTTGCTTCCTTCATCAGGATTCTCTTAGCGTTCCTGTTGAGATTACTGTTGTATTCAAAATGACCACAACCTAGCTAGTGAAATCTAAATTGTGTGTGTCTACTGATCCAGCAACCTTACTAAGAGCCCTGCAAGTGGACTTCCATGCCCATCTTACAGATGTGAAAAGTAAGGCTCAGGGGAGTGAAGGGGTTCATGAATCAGATACCAATATCTTGAATCTGGAGTTCTAATCCGTATGGGAATTCCCAAAGTGAGAGCAGGAGGATATGTTGGCCAGGGTGTCGGGGAGGGTCCTGCTGCCCACAGCATCAATCCTCCAGTTTCTGGGTTCTGGGTGGTGTGGAAAGTGCTAGAGGAGAAGCCTGGTGGAATGGGGGCTGGGGAGGAGGCACATGGGGGTCTTGGGGCAGCGACTTTTTAGGCTTTTTATCAACCGGCATGGAGTCTTTCAATAAATTTGCAACTGGTGCAGCCAACCTGGTGCATGATGGCTGAGTTTTAACCCTGGTCATAAATACACTGATTGAGATGTAAAGCAGTGAGATAAGGGTGAGAGGGATCAGCTCTACTGGGATGGGAAGTGGCGGCATTAATAAGATGTCTGTCAGCCCATCATAGCGTGGGGAAAAGGCAAGGGCATTTCAGGGAGGCTGGAGGTCTGTGAACTATTTGTGGCCAACTGAGGGATTAGGAGGGTGGGGAGGGAGAAAATTGACAAGATAGGAGGCTGGAAAGACACACAGAGAACTGGCACCTGATAACTTGACCAGGGAATTCTGATAAAACATTGTTATGCTTTGGACATGGGGTCACTCATGGGTTATTTTTTGACTCTAAAACACAAATGATCAAACTTTCACATAAAAATGTTAGCCAAGTATTGCATCTACCTGACATCACCCCACCATGGCATTCATTGCGTCCTTGATGCCTCTTGTGCCCACTGAGACACAGGGCCCTGCTTGCCAATCCCCAGTGGCCTTGGCTTACAACTGAAACTCAGCTCCCAGCAATCTTGCTGGAACTGGATCCCTTTTAAAACCCCCGACTACTTAGGTGACTCCTGCCTGCCTATTCCGAGGCCCCTCCCCCGTGCCTGGATGATGCTCCCTTTGCTCAGCCATGAACTGTGGATTTTCTGTGAAGAAAGTTATCAATCAGAACCATGACGCACCTTCCCAACTGCCT
>NW_006291426.1:419547-426644 GCF_000327345.1 Myotis davidii | reverse complement strand
TCCCCCTCGATCGCGAGGCCTGCAGAGCGCACACCGGATGAGATGGATACTGCAGAATGTGCCTCCTGCCCTCCCCCTCAGGGCCAGTGCTGCAGACAGGGGCATTTCTCCAGCCCTCCATTCCTGCCCCACTCCACTCCAAATACCCAACATGATCTACCCTTCCCCACTCAGCCTGGTTAATAGAGACCCGGCTATAGCATCCTTGTAAATTAGGGATGGGGAACGTCCGGCCCTTGGGCCCTTTAAGGCCTGCGAAATCATTTGGTCTGGCCCTGCCAAGGCTTTAGGGGTGAGTTAATGAGATGTTTGACCAAATACAGCAGGCTAATTTTAAGTTGATAATTTTGTATGGCCGTGAATGATGCTATAAATATCCAAATGGCCCTTGGACGCAGAAAGGTTCCCACCCCTGTAATGCATGCATTTGTTCTGGTTGAACGTTCGTGGCTGTGGCCACTGTAATTCAAGATTATCTTCGGTGAAGTTAACCTGGTTCAGCCTCCAAACAAAACTTCATTCACCTGCGGCTTCCCACAGGACCAATCCAGTTTATAAGCTAAACCCAGCCCAGCCCTGACCGGGTCCAGTATCTCAGTTGGATCCAGTCCAACTCCAGTGGTTTCTGGGCCCAGTTCTGTAAAAGAAAAGCTCCGATAAAGTCTGAAAGCTCATGACACTGAAGTCACAAAGCTAGGATCCGAAGGGACTTACCCACTGCCTCCTGCAGCAGTGAGAGATGGAGAGCTGGGGCTGAACAGGCACGGACCTCTGGTTGTCTCACGCCTCTGGGGACAGTTGGGGGAGGGGGACTCCTACAGTTCCATCTTTTACACCAGAACTCTTACAAATCCACTGAGGTGCATCACAATTTTTATGAGTTTATTTGAGCAAGAATCAATTCTTATCGGGCAGCATTCAACCTAGCAGATAGGAAGGAACTCCAGGGAGCTGTACAAAACGGAAGACTTTTATAGGCAGGAACGGGAACAAGGGCAATAAATGGTTAAGAAGTCATCACGAGGTTACTTTCCTTTGGGAGTGGCAGGAGCTATCAGGCAGGTTATCCAACTAGTGCTGACCAGCCATTCCCGACTGACTGGCTTAAGATTCCATTTCTGGGGGAGCCAAAACTGTAATTAAGTCTCAGTTTGATGACACAGCCTAGCCCAAATGACTCCATTTGGAGCCTGTTGGCTTGTTTTTAACAGTTGTTAAATGTTTGTTTTGGGGGCAGTAAATTTTTGGCTCCACTGTATTCCTATAAATAATTTTGCATTTCCTCGAATGCCCTTTCCTAACATCTGTTGGTTTATTGCTCTGTGCACAGAAAATTATGATCAGCTTAGTGGCTCTTAATAGAGTTTGAGACTTGTTCATCAGAGGACAGAGAAGGTTAAAGCTTTTCAGAGCTAAGCAGTGAATAGATCAAAGGAAATCCTTATTTCACATCATATAAAGTGTAACTTATCTTTAAACATCAGAAACGGACATTTGGAATTTGGGTTTTTATCAGAAAAATGCTTTCTTGCTTCTGAGAAAACAAGTTAGTTACTCACCCACGGCCCACATTTGTGCCAAGAAATGGGGTGGGATATGAGTAGCAAGGCCTGTGGCCTTTCTTTTCCTCTCTAGTGAGTCTCATTCATTGGTTCAATGGCTCTGTTTTACTATCTTTTCTGTGCCAGACATGGGCTCAATGCTGGGGATCTATTGGTAAGTGAAGCAGGCGAGTCCCTGTCCTCATACTGCCTGGCTGGGAAGACAGGCGATCTCACACCGCAGGGAGTGTTACAGCGAAGGACACAGACACCGAGTGGGGTAGGAGGTGGGGGGTGGGGTGACATAGCCTGTCTAGGTATTCGGGACGAGCTCTGTAAATGAATACCTGGGGACAAGCAGAAATGAACAAGTGAGGCATGGCAGTGGAACAGCCTGGAATAAGGACAGGAGGTGAGGACAGATTGGTCCCAAACAGGAAGGGAATGAGAGGAGTTCAGAGTGGGTGGAACAAAGAATGGAAGGTGGTATTGCCAAGGACGGCTGAGCCTGAGCGGGAGGCAGCAGCCAGAGCGCTCAGGGCCTTGTAAGCCAGGTTACTTCAGGAGATCACCGCAGGTTTTCGGGTAGAAGACTAACCTGACTGGATTTGTGCTTTTGAAGATGCTGACAGTTTATCTGCAAAGGCTGTGTTTTCTCTCTCTCTCTACCTCTTTCTCAGGAAGGAACAATACATAAGTGTGCATAGGCATCGGCCCTCTCTGGAAAGACACCTAAAGCGGGCACAGCGGTTGCCTCCCGGAGGGGAGTGAAGTAGAAGGCTGACTTTCCCACCTACTGAATTATGTGGCTGCGTTAGCCAATTTAAATGTGTTTTTAAATCTGAGCATTAAAGATTTTCATAAAGGAGACAGAATCCAGTTCTCAAGATAATAGAGGAATCCCATTGCCATGTTCCCTGGGCATCTGACTGTAAACACTTGCTGTGACAGTCTCAAGACTAAGAAGTCAAGCATCTAAAATCCATTCAAACAATGAGCTGAAGTTCACGTTCCTAGAATGCTGCCCTGCCTCCCCCACCTGTCCTCCCCCCGCGATGGTGCTGGTTCTTTCTCTGCGATACAGAGTAAGCCTCTTCCTCTCCAGCTTTTCTCACTGCAGAGAGTCCACTGAGCCTCCCCAGTCTGTCCCAGCAAAGGCTGGTGAGGCAGGTGGGTGTGCAAGAGTGAAGCAGGCCCAGCCTAGACACCCCGGCGCTGGGTGAGCCCCCGCCTGGAGACGAGGATGGGAGGAGAAGGAGGGGTGAGGCCCTGCCCAGGAGACAGAGAGGCAGCAGCTATTCTCCGAGGAAACCCTGCCATGGAGGAAAGACGACCAGATGTTGCCATATCTTCCCAGGGATGTTGGAAACAGATACTTTATTTTAAATAGCTCAATTTTTGGAGCTCCAGTGGCGCAATCGGTTAGCGCGCGGTACTTATAAATAGCTCAATTTTAAAATCTTGGCAACGAAACCAATTTGCTAAAACAGCATTTGGGAGGCGGGGGTGGAGGAGTTGTGTCCCTCTACTCTCTCTGCGGGGCTGTGCTTTGGCCATGGCTCTGTGCCTTGACATTCTCATGGCTCTGACTTATGGTTCATACCCATGGCTACACCTCTCACCCAAGGCCAGTAACAGCCCCTGCTCCTATTCCTTCAGTCTAGGGGTGGGGTGGTGTCCCACCGTTCCTAGTCCTGGTTTCCTTACCGTTGCCCACCCCTCATGTGTGGTCCCTTCATGAAACTCTCTTTAATTCTCCCCATCTCCCTCCTGCTGGGCGCTGTCTGATATGCCTTTGCTGTGGACAATCCTGGTTTCAGGGGTGACAGTGTTGGCTCCAACCTCATGGCCAGTCAGAGCACTGACCCGCCTCGCCACCGTCATTGGTTCACATACAGTTGTTCCAACTGCACAGAATAATAGTTCTAAGTAGAAGTATCAAGAAGTGCTATCTATTCCCTTGGAGCTGAGCCTGAGAGAATATATATTTGGAGACTCCAAATTTTAGCTATTTTGTGAAGCCTGAGGGCAAGACACAACACCAAAGAAGGCAAAGTCCAGAAGTGACTTTGTTTGAGTCCCTGGAACTAAATCCACTTCTCAATGTCCTTGTCACTAAAACAAAACTTTTTTTTCCCCAAAGCCAGTTTGAGTTAAAGTTTCTGCCACTTACATCCAAAAGCATAATTTATCCAAAAAATCCCCCAAAGCTTATTATACTTTACACGAATGTCATTATATTCATTGATTTAACTAAGCATAAACCAGTCCTGTTTCATCTTTGCACTAGCTTCACACTAACACAGTGTAGTTAAACCCACACTGGATTCAGCAGAGACAGAGGCCAGAGAGCTGGTTTGCCATCCACCAACTTCCAAAGGGAACCAACAGGGATAGAGCAGCATCTTTGCAGGTATTGCTTCCCATGCCAGCAAGAACACCTCCCAAGCCATCATCCCGCCCACTTTGACACTTGACAATAGCAAAGAGGGAAAATCTTCATCTGAATGAATGGGAAGATTGATGCTATTGTTGGCAAGGCAACCAGTTGAAGCCTGGTGTTTATTTACCATGGTAAACAAATTATGAATTTGTGCCAGTAACCACAATAGAGACAACTAGGCATAATTCTCAATGAGATCATGTAACAAATAACCTAAATAACAAATAATCTTTGTGGGCTCCAAGGGTGTCAATTATATTAGACCTTATTCTATTCATTAATTTATTCAAGCGTTTGTTGAGCAAATGTCGGCCTGGTGCAGTACAGGGATGCCAAATAGTTTTCATTTCTTGTACTAATGTGGTTGTGGCTGCTCAGTGTGCTGTGTTCAGAAAGATTGTGGTGCCAAATCTGGGTTCAACAAGCACGAATATCATAGTCAGTAAAGGTGTCTTCTGTAGAAGAAAGGAGTGTCCAACGTTTTGTCATCCCTTTGAATTAAAAAGAGCCTCATCTAGAGTGAGAAGGAGTCAATTTGGGCTAAATCACTTCCAGTCTTTCTTTCCTCAAATTTGTAAAATGGGGAAATTGATCTAAATAACTTGTAAGGTTCCCCCTTCCTTCCTTCCTTATGTACTTATTTATCCATTTTAATTACTTGTTGGCTTATGTGTGGCAGCTATGGTTGAAATTTGTTCGTGTTTTGGGGGAAATTTTCCATCTTATGAATTCAGTTCCCTCTAGTATAGAAGCAAGAACCTCACTTTCCCAGCTCCTGTGTAGCAAAAATGTAACCGTGGAATCTAGGTCCACCAATCAGGCACATCTGTTCTGAATTTGTTTGGAAGCTGGTGATGGCGAGGGGCAAGGCTGCACAGAATCCAGTTGGCCAGGGTGAAGGCAGAGACATCCAGTTCATTGAAGCTGCAGTCACAGAGGGCCTGCTGGCAATGTCCAGTGCCTGGCTATGGGGCAGCCCAGGGGAGGGGGTGGTCAGGCCGGCAGCCTCTGATGGCTTCATCGGAGCAGCTCTGCAGCGCAGGTGGGGACATTGATCCAGCAGCCAGCTTCCAATCCTTCATCTGTGGGCCTCCTTTAGTGACCTTTAGATGTTTAATTCTTTTAAAAATAAAATCATTTCACTGCTGAAATGAGCCAGAGTAGATGGCTTTGTTCTGCAGAAGCTCAAATACTTATAATCAAGACTGAATACCTTCAAACAGATTTTTCTCCTTTAACAATGAAAAATTTAATTCTCATTTATGAATTATGAAGTGTATTCTTAGCTAATAGCTTGCAAAATGTATTTTGTTGCAATTATCAGCAAGATAATTGTTGCAGATGGGTAATATGCACCACAAAGGGAGTTTTTTCCTCCCTTTTATCTCTTGATTAGTCTCAGTGCACCATAGAACGTGTAATTCCTTCAATGTTTATGGTTCACAGATTTACATTGAGAGTCTAACATAATTGCAATTGTAGTCCCAGAAGAAGAAGAAGAAGGAAAGACTGGAACAGAAAAAAAAAGTTTGAAGAAATAGTAACTGAAAATTTTGAAGTTTGATGAAAAATAACAACCTGAATATCTTAAAAATCTCAATATATTCCAAGTAGGATAAACACACAGAAAATTCTTTCTAATCATATTGCTGAAAACAATAAAAACTTGTAAGTGGGGAAAAATATCACCTACATGGGAATAATGATTAAAATAAGAACTAACTTCTTATCAAAATCAATGTAAACCAGAAGACAAGGGAATAACATTTAAAGGGCAAAAGGGAGGAAGAAAAACTCTTCAACCCACAATTCTATATCCAGAAAAAAAATCCTTAAAGTAAAAATAAAAAGAATTCCATATAAACAAATGCTGGAAGAATTCATTACACTACATTGCAGCATAGGAAATGTAAACAGAAGTTCATTAGGCTGAAATAAAATAATAACAGTCAGAAAGTTGTATCTACACAGAGAAATGAAGAATACAACATCAGAAATGATAAATATAGTAGGTATGTTTCTTGTTTATTAATTTATTTAAAAGATAATTTACTATTGTAAGTAGAAATAATAAGGTAGGGAGTTTGTAACATATATAAAAGTAAAATATATGATAATAATATCAGAGAGGACAGGAGGAAGAGATGTATATTGCATAAGTATACTGCATATATGTGAGGTGGCATAATCTTAAGTCATAGTAGACTAAACTAAATTAACATTGTATATTGTGGTTTTTCAAACAATATATCAATAGAGGAGATAAAATGGAATACTAAGAAATGCTTGTTTAACACAAATGGAGGCAATAAAGAAGGAACCGCAGAAAAAAGACAGATGTGTCAAAAGGAACACAATCAGCAAAATGATAGTCAAATCCAGTGGTATCAATAATTATATTAAATGTAAATGGAGTAAATACTATAATCAAAAGATAGAGATTGTCAAGCTGGATTAAAACAAGATCCAACTATATGTTGTTTAAAAGAAAAACACTTTAAACAGAAAGGAACAGATTAATTAGAAGTAAAATTATAAAAAAAGATGTGCCATCCAAATACACAGAATAAGAAAGCTAGAATGTCTGTATTAGTATCAGATGCAGTAGATTTCGGAGCAAATAATATTACCAGAAATAAACAGGGATATTTTTTAACAGGGTCAATTGGTCAGAAATACACGATAATCTTAAATGTGTACTAGTATGTATCTAATAACAGATCTTCAAAATACATGAAGCAGAATAATGCTATAATAATAAAAAAAAGAGGAGACGGAAGATGGCGGCGATATAGGCAGACGCGTCCCAGGTCATGTCCCGGAGCAAATGGAGTGAGCAGCTGAAACTAATAACACCCACCCCGAATTGGCAAAATTACTCAGCTGGTGAGACAGTTTGCAGCCCGGAAGGGCAGATCTCCCCTGGAAAGCAGATCCAAGCAACAGCAGCCTCCTGACCACCACCCCCTCTGAGGAACAGCACCTGTACATGAAGCCTCCCCCCACCAGCCAGAAGAGCCACCACAGCTGTGAACTGCACCCACCAGCGGAGCTGCTGCCAACTGAGGAGCAGCTGCTACCGCAACCACCCGGGGAGCACCCACAGCCCACGG
>NW_006291426.1:417824-419082 GCF_000327345.1 Myotis davidii | reverse complement strand
ACTGTGGTTTACAACACAAAGGAACAGTGTATCACTGGGAAATTCAGCACTCTCCTGAATACCTGGCAGGACTAAGGCGAGCCAGAATGACAAGTAGAAGAACCGAAGGACCTTCACTACTGCATATTTTTTTCTTCTTTTTTCTTTTTTCACCTTTTAACTAAGAAACCATTTTTTTTCTTCTTCTTTTTCCATAACCTGATTTTACCCTTTTAATTACTACATTTTTATTTTTAACCAGCATTATTACTGCTACCATTTTACCATTTTTTAAAGTGCCATTTTACCTTCTCTTTATTTTATTTTGGGATTAGTGTTCTCCATTCTATTTTCATCATTCCTTTAGCATCAATTTTCCCTACCTCAATTTTACCTCTATGCTAAAACCCTCTTCCTCACTTTCCCCCTTTTGTTGTCCTGTTTCTCTTACCCTATTCCTCCTTTAGATTTTCCCTATTCCTTCTGTTTACCTCCTGTCAAAATTTCACCTTACTTATATATCCTATTTCCAATCCACTGCTCTAAATCCTTATACAGATATCCCTTATCTTTTTCACTATCCATTTTTTTTCCTTCTTTTATCTTTTTATTGTTTTGTTGCTGTTTGCTTGATTGTTGAGTATATTGTTGTTTTTTGTTGTTGTTTGTTTGTTTTTTTGTGTCTCTGTGTGTTTTTTAGGACTGGTTGTGAGACTGTTTTGCTTATTCTTTTTCTTTTTTTCTGCTGTTCCCCCCCCCACCCCCGGTTTTCCCTTGCCTCTCTTGATATTATTGGTTGTTTCTAGTTTGCATTCATCTCCAGGGAGCTGTTTCTGGAATTTGTTGGGATTAGTGGCAGTTTTATAGGAATTTTCTCCTCATATACATAGTCTCTTCCCCTCTTCTACTTCATTCTCTCTTTTTGCTCTTTTTTTCCTCTCTCTCTTTTTTATTCTCTTTTCTTTCCCCCTCCTTTTTCCAAATTTCATTTTTGCACCCCTTTTTTTCTTCCCTACTTTTCTTTTCTTTTTTCTCTTTTATCTTTTCCTCTTCTTTCTTCCTTATCCCCTAATTCTCTTAATTCAGGTGGTCACCTTTATTTGGGGTTATTAATATCGTGAATATATTTGTGTTTAGTGCCTGGTACGTGGTGCCTTGTTGTGTTGTATTTTGTGCCCTTAAATCAATGCAGCAGATCCAAGCAACAGCAACCTCCTGAGCATCATACACTCTGCTAAGAAACAGCAGCTGCACGTGAAACCGCCCCCCACCCGCAAAA
>NW_006291426.1:415826-417066 GCF_000327345.1 Myotis davidii | reverse complement strand
ATTATACTAAGGCACATCATAATTACCATGGCAAATGTTCAGGACAAAGAGAGAATCTAAAAGGCTGCAAGAGAGAGACAGAAAGTTACATACAAGGGATCGCCCATTAGATTATCAAATGATTTCTCAACAGAAACACATCAGGCTGGAAAAGAATGGACGGAAATTTACAACGTGATGCAAAGCAAAGGACTGAATCCAAGAATACTCTATCCAGCAAGGCTATCATTCAAACTTGAAGGGGAAATAAGGAGTTTCACAGACAAAAAAAGGCTAAGGGAGTTTATCACCAAAATACATGAAGCAAAAACTGACAGAACTAAAGGGATCAGCAGACAAATCCACAATCACAGTTAGAATTTTTAATACCTTTCTCTTGGTTCTTGATAGAAAATTTATACACACAAAAAAATTTTAGTAAGGATCTAGAAGGCCTGAGTAACACTATGTCTAATTGACATTTATAGACAGTATGCTCATCAACTGCAGAGTATATGCTCAATTCGCCCATAGAACATACACTAAGATAAAGCATATGCTGGACCATTAAACATATTTCAATAAATTTTATAGGATTAAAATTATACAGGCTTAGTTCTCTGATTAAATAGAATTAAGTTACAAATTAATAACAAAATGTCATCTGAAAACTTTCCAAATCTTTAGAAATTAAGCAACTAAGTAACCCCATGGGTAAAAAAATAAATTAATAAATCACAAGAAAAAAGTTTCGATATTTCAAGCTAAATAATAATGAAAACACAACATATCAAAATATATAATGTAGTTAATGCAGTGATTAGAAGAAAATTTATAGTTTTAAAATTTAAAAAGAGAAATGTCATTTTTAAATTAGTGACATAAGCTTCTACTTTAAGAAGCTAGAAAAAATAGCTAATTAAACCCAAAGCAAGAACAGAGATCAGAAAGAGCAGAGAACTCTAGAGAAAATAAAGTTATTTCGTTGAAAAGATTCATGAAATTGATGCACCCCTAGAAAACTGATCAAGAAAAACAAGCCCGAGAACCAAGATGGCAGCATAGGTTAACACCAGAGATTGCTGCTTCGAACAACCAATTCAAATTACGCCTGAAACAGGCAACGGACACCATCCAGAAACACAGGAGGGCTGGCTGAGTGGAAATTCTACAACTAGGAGTAAAGAGAATATCATACCCACACTCAGAGGAGGCGCAGTGCTGAAGTGAAATTCTCAGATCCCCAGGGACCAGCCCCGCA
>NW_006291426.1:409361-414669 GCF_000327345.1 Myotis davidii | reverse complement strand
CAAAGGACAAAAAGTTGCCAGTGCTTTGGGAAGCAAAGGAAGGCATAAAAAATAGATACCCTTGCCAAAACCGGTTTGGCTCAGTGGATAGAGCGTCAGCCTGCGGACTGAAAGGGCCCAGGTTCGATTCCGGTCAGGGGCATGTACCTGGGTTGCGGGCACATCCCCCGTAGGAGATGTGCAGGAGGCAGCTGATCGATGTTTCCCTCTCACCAATGTTTCTGACTCTCTGTCCCTCTCCCATCCTCTCTGTAAAAAAATCAATAAAAAATATATAAAAAATAAAAATAAAAATAAATTTTGAGAACACACACACAAAAAAATAAAACAAATGCTTGGAAAAAAAAAAAAAAGAAAAACAAGCCCACAAATTACCAATACCAGGAATGAAAGAAGGAACATCAATTCATATACTTCAACCAGTAAAAGATAATTGTATAAAAATTTTTATTCAAATGAATTTGACAACTTAGAGAACAATAAATTTCTTGAAAGAATATCAACACTGACACACACAAAAATGAAAATCTTATAGTTACATGTGTTAAAGAAACTGAAATTATAATGGAAATCTTCCCAATGAGAAAATTCTAGGCCAGCTTTACTCTACTGGTGAGTTCATCAGACACTTCAGGAAGAAGTAATATATATCTTATACAAACTCTTTCAGAAAATATTTAAAAAAGGAAATACAATTCATTTTATGAGACCATCAAAACCCTGATGCAAAAACAAGATAAGTACAGTACAAAAAAACCCCCCAAAATTACAGACCAATATTCTTCATGGAAGTAGATTTTTAAAATCCTTAACAAGACATTGACAAATAAAAGCCACTAATATAGAAAGTAAGATGTCCTGACTAAGTGGATTTATCCCAGGCATGCAGGGTTGTTTTAACATTTAAATATTAAGCAATACAATTCACTACTTAACAAAAGAAGAAAGTGTGATAATCTTAACAAAATGCATAAAAAGCATATGATAAAATTCAACACCCATTCATCATAGAAACTCGGCAAACTAAGGTGAAAAATTTGGCAATATGATAAAGACCTTTTATGAAAACTCCAAGATGATTATGAATTAAGTTTTTTAGAATGTTACCAAACTTATAAAGCAGCATTATACATGATGTCCCCAATCTGAAAACTACCCCAGTGTCCACTAACAGGAAAATTAAGATACAAATTGTGGTTTATTCATACAGTGAAATACTCCTCATCAATAAAAAGAATAAATTAGCAATATATACAACAACATCAATGAGCTGCAAAACATCATGATAAGTAGAAGAAGCAAGGCACAAAATTGTACATACTGTATGCTTCTGTTTATATGAAGTCCTAGAGCATACGAAACTAATCTATGTTGATAGAAATCAAAATGGTGGTTTTCTTGAGAATGCTGGCATCGAAAGACATAAGGAAGTCTTCTGGGGTAATTAAATGTTCTGTTTCTGTACAAGTGCATGGGAATATGGGTTACACAACTGAATGCATTTGTCAAAACTCACCAGGCTGTACCTTTAAGATCTGTACATTTCATTGTATACAAATTATAGCTCCATGAACTAAATTAAGGGGGGAAATCTTTACTGGATGTACCTCTGATCTTTGGTCCACATTAGTTTTCTAAGGTCACATAGTAGAAAACTTTAAAAAATATATTTTTATTGATTTCAGAGAGGAAGGGAGAGGGAGAGAGAGAGAAACATCAATGATGAGAATCATTGATTGACTGCCTCTTGCTCGCCTCCTACTGGGGATCGAGCCCGCAACCCAGGCATGTGCCCTCAACCGGAATTGAACCCAGGACCCTTCAGTCCACAGGCTGACATTCTATCCACTGAGCCAAACCAGCTAGGGCTAGAAAACCTTTTTTGTTTCACACACACACACACACACCTCTGAAGCCATCTCAAATCTAAGTCATCTTTAAGAAAACACCAATATCTGGATCAAAACCCTAGAGACTGATTCAATTGGACCAGATATTGTTTTTTTAAAAAACCCCAAAAAACTCCACAGGGGATTCTAATGTACAGTCAGGATCCAGAATCATTGTTTTAGATATTGCCACTTACCTGGGACACAGGGAGCTGGAGCTTAATCTTCACTACTCATGGAACTCTTGGCTGAGTCCCTTTCAAGCCTCAATAGCCATTGTCCTACCAGACAAACATGAGCCACTCAGGATTTGAAATAGGAAATGTAATGCAGGGGATTGGTTACCCTGGTGATGGAAGGACTGAGAAGCCAAAAAACTACAGTGAGGCAAACATTAGCAACAGCCCCAAGTCACTGAAAAGAATCAATGTCTCAGTTCAAGCACTCTAGCGAGAGGGTCAACCTTTTTGTTCTCTTCAGCCCTTCATCCGATTGGATGAGGCCACTCACATTAGGAAGTGCACTTTGCTTTATTTAGTGCACTGACTCTAAGGTTAAACTCCTCCAGAAACCTCTGCAGACGTCCAGAATAATCTTGAACCAAATGACTGAGCACTGTGTGACCCACTCAAGTTGGCACATAAGAGTAACCATCACAGCTGCTCAGAGAAAAAACTTGAAATTGTCCTTGAGTTCTCCCTCATACCCCAGATCAAATCAATTAGCAAGTCCAGCGACTCTACATTCAAAATATGACCAGAACGTGGCCACATTTCATCACCTCTACAACTACATCCTAGTCCAGTGATGGCGAACCTATGACACGTGTGTCAGAGCTGACACGCAAACTCATCTTTTTGGTTGATTTTTCTTCATTAGATGGCATTTAAATATATAAAATAAATATTAAAAATATAAGTCTTTGTTTTACTATAGTTGCAAATATCAAAAAATTTCTATGTGTGACATGGCACCAGAGTTAACTTAGGGTTTTTCAAAATGCTGACACGCCGAGCTCAAAAGGTTCGCCATCACTGTCTAGTCCAAGCCTCCATCATCTCTTGTGTAGATGATTGTGTAACTGTCTCTCTGCTACTATTGCCCTTGCATCCCCTTCACTATTTAGTCAAAACATAGCCATCAAAGTGATGCAATAAAAATGTGTCAGCTACTGTCACTCCAGCATAAAACACTCTAACAACTCCTCAGACCATTTTGAATAAAAATGTCTTCCTACGCCTTCACTCACCCCTTCTCCTCCCCACTCTCCCTTTTACTCATGCCACTTCAGTCACTCCAGCCTTTTTGCTCAGCCATGCCCAGCACATACATCTCAGAGCCTTTGCACATGCTTTTCCTTCTTTTTCAAAGGCATCTCCCCAGATATTATGCTTCACTCCCTCACCTTCTGTAGCTCCCTGCTCAGCTCAAAGGAAACCATATTTAAAATAGCACACTCCATCGCCCACCTCCCATTTGTCACTGTTTATCTATGTTCTCTGCATTGTTTTTCTTTACAGAACTTATTAGGACTGGTACCTAGAACAGTGCATGGCACATAGAAAATCGTTATCAATATTTTAAAATAAATAAATGGCTGAACAAGCTAAATAACTAATTAACATCAGAGACAAATAAAAGCTGTTGGCTTAGCCATTCTGCAAAACTATTACCACACAAGGAGCTGGCTTGAAGCAATAGCTCCTATAGAGATCCATAATCATAGAATTTCCCTTGAGGTAGCAAATTCTTATCCTTCACCTAATTATAAACCAGAATACTAGTTACTAATTCCCTTCCCTTCCAGGATTCTAGGAATGAAGCATTAGTAAAACCTCAAACAAACAAAAAAAGAGAGAGAGGGGGAGAAAATGCTCTTTTTTTAAAAAATATATTTTCTTGACTTTTTACAGAGAGGAAGGGAGAGAGATAGTTAGAAACATCGATCAGCTGCCTCCTGCACACCCCTCACTGGGGATGGGCCCGCAACCCAGGTACATGCCCTTGACCGGAATCGAACCTGGGACTCTTCAGTCCGCAAGCCGACGCTCTATCCACTGAGCCAAACTGGTTTCGGCGAAAATGCTCTTTAAATATCAGGCTTTAAATTGCTAGTATCTACTTCTCAAGCCTGAGGGCACCATAGTCAGTGGGTCGTGTGTGATGAGTCAACAACTGTGTACAGCGGTAGGAAGTGGGTAATGGAGGGCTGTCCCTTCATACCCCCACTGAGCTTGACGGAGGTACCTTTGTATTGCATCTTTATAGTTACAAAAATAATAACTGTTGCTTAATGAACCTCTACTGCTTGCACAGTACTGTGTTAAGTGGTTAACCTTAAACCTCATTTTAGCCTTAGGGGTAATATGTTTCCTTGTTTTATAGGGTAAGAGACAGACACAAAAGTTATGATCCCTTAAATAAAATGAAGGATAAAAATCATATTATCATATCAACGTATGCAAAAAATGCATTTGACAGACTTTAGCATTCATTTATAATAAAAACTCAATGGGGAAAAGCTAAAGTATTTTCCTTAAGATCAGGAACACGACAGGGATGTCTATTTTCACCACTTTTATTAAACATAGTATTGGAAGTACTAGCCACAGTAATCAGGCAACAAAAAGAAATAAAAGGCATCCAAATTGGAAAGAAAGAAGTAAAGTGTTATTTGCAAATGACATAACTAAAGCACTCACAAAGAAAAAAAAACCCACAATATTCAAACTGATAAATTTAGTAAAGTAGCAGGTACAAAATTAATATTCAGAAGTTGGTTGCATTTTTATACATCAGTAATGAGCTATCAGGAAGAGAAATTTTAAAAATCCAATCACATTTACAATTGCATCAAAAAAGTGAAATACCTAGGAAGAAATTTAACCAAGAAGATAAAAGACCTGCACTTAGAAAATTATAAGACATTGAAGAAAGAAATTGAAGAAGATATAAATAAATGGAAGCATATACCATGTTCATGGACATGAAGAATTAGTATCATTAAAATGTCCATACCACCCAAAGAAATCTATAGATTCAATGCAATCCCTATCAAATACCAATGGCATTTTTTCACAGAACTAGAACAAATAATCATAAAATTTATATGGACTACAAAAGATTCTGAATAGCTACAGCAATCTTGAGAAAGCAGAACAAAGTTATGCTACCTGATATGAAATTATACTATAAGGCTACAATAAATCAAAACAGCATGGTACTGGCATAAAAACAGACACATAAAATAGAGCCCAGAAATAAACGCACTCCTATATTGTCAATTAATCTATGACAAAGGTGGCAAGAACATACAATGGGTAAAGACAGTCTCTTCAGCAAATGGTACATGTAGAGAGATACATGTTAAAAAAAATGAAACTATTGCACTTTATTACACTGTCCACAAGAATAAACTC
>NW_006291426.1:352324-409107 GCF_000327345.1 Myotis davidii | reverse complement strand
TTACTCAAAAAATTAAAAACTAAAATAGAACTACCATATGACCCAGCAACCCCATTTCTGGGTATTTATCCAAAGAAATCCAAAATACTAATTTGAAAAGAAAAATGTAGCTATTATGCTGTACACCTGAAACTAGTATAATATGTAATTGAAAAAAAGAAAGTTACATCCCATGCTTGGGTCACACAGTAAAGAATGTGATCCAATTTGGAGATCTTTGTCCATATTAGATAGGTCTCACCCTGTGACCTTATCTTCTTAAGTTCTCTCAGCTTCTTGACATCTGAGGCTCCAGGTGTCTTGGCTGCAGGACATTATTTAGAATCTCCGGGGTCTTCTCTAATATCGAGCAAACTCCAACATGTACATAAATCCTAACGTTCCAGCTTTGTCTGTATAATCACACTACAGTTACAAATGCAGACTACACACGTTTTAGACAAAAGGGAATTAGGGCTCCTGAAGAATGATGAAAGCACCTTCTAGGGGGCCTGAGCAAGGCCAGGTTGGGTTGTTTGCATACTTCAGTCCTTTAAGCTGGCTCCATTTCCATTTTCAGTTTCCACAAGAGTTACTTTCTTTTGATCGTTTTTTGGGTTGCATAGGAGGCACTTCCTCCCCCAGTAATTGAACAGTGGAACTTGGTTATGATTTCCTCCTACTTCTAGCTGACTGCCTCGGCTGAGGATTGTGAGGCTGTTGGTTTTTGATAGAGATATCCTGGCAGTCAGCATCTTTCTATTTTCTGGAGGGAGTCGAGTTTGCTCACACTTCTCCCCAGATTTGGGGTGATCTGTTCTCAGCTTTAATTGCTGCATTCATGAAGTCTTGCCATCATCATTTCTTTAAACTCTGCACAATTCATAGATATTTGACCATAGCAGCAGCCAAGGTTCTGGCTCATGCTTTATTCATTCTCCATTCTGAGACTCCTGGCTGCCTTTCCCGTTCATCTGCAAGGATTGGCTTGCCAAAACGTTATTGCCTATTTCAAGAATGTTTTGTTTTTTAGTTTCTTTTTAAGTTTCATGTTAACCTGTTGTTTGGTCAGTTTCATTGTTTCTCTTTCTCTGAAGGTTGTTATTTTTTAACTTCCTACTTGTTGGAATCTTGCTATCTCAGGACTGTCACATTTCATATAGAAATCAGATTTTGGCTTGCTGCTTTGGTATATTTCTCATAAATACTTCTGTTATATTTTCCCTTCCCTCAATGACCTCCTCAGCTGATGTCATATTTGGGCTGGTTGCCCCAAGAAATGGGAGAGGTTGGATATGATGACACTAAGCAAGCATCCTGAGGGTGTGAGGAGTTGGAGAATGACAGAATCTTAAAGCTGGGAGGACACCCAAAGGTTGGTGAGTTCAGCTTCCTTTCCAGTGCAAGAATTATTCTACAGCATACATAATCTCCTCCTCTGCTTGACTCCTTTCATGCAGGGAGAATTCATCAGTTGGCTAGGTAAATTGCTCCCTTGTTTCCAGTTTCGATTACTGAAATTATTATTGTTTTCTTTCATTGAACTGAATTCTACCTCCCTATAACTTGCTCCCATTAATTCTAGGTCTGCCCTCTGGAGGGAGACAAAACAAGTAGATTTAATCTTTTTATAATATAACTAGAGACCCTATGCGCAAAATTCATGCAAGGGTCTTGGCCCCAGCCCCTGCCCGTCGCCTCTGCCAAGGCTGTCGCCTGCCACCACCACCGCCTCTGCCACGGCCCCGGGGCCCTCTGCCACCTCTGCCTGCTGTGGCTTTGTGTGGAAGGAAGGACATCCAGTCTAATTATCATATTACACTTGTATTATATAGACTAGAGGCCCGATGCATGAAAATTCGTGCAAGAGTAGGCTTTCCTTCCCCCGGCTGTCGGCACCGGCTTCCCTCCAGGACCCAGGACCCAGGCTTCCCTCCTCTGGCTGCCAGCAGGCACCCGGGACCTGAGCCTACTTCCCCCAGGCTGGCCGCAGGCACCCGGGATGCTGGCTGGCTTCTCTCCAGCCCCAGGCTTCATCAGGAAGGATGGCCAGAAGACGTCGGTATAATTAGCATATTACCCTTTTATTATTATAGATAGTAATTGATACCAAGTATTGAGTACTTGCAGGGTACTTTTCAAAGTGTTCTTCAGTTGCAAGCAGTAGAAACCAACTCTGGCTAACTGTATGAGTTCTCTTTTGCTGGATAATAAATCACCCTGAAACACAGTAGCTTAAGAAGATAAACATTTATTATCTTACTGTTTCTGTAGGTCAGGAATTTATAAGCAACTTTATGGGTGATTCTGGGTCAAGGTTTCTCATAGTGTTGCAGTGGAGATGTCAGCTGGGGCTTCAGTCCCCTGAGGTGTGACTGGGGCCAAGAAATCTACTTCTGAGGTCCCTCATGTGGCGGATGGCAAGTTGGGGTCCTGTGCCCTATGGACCTCTCCACAGAGCATCCTAATATGGCAGCAGGATTCTCCTGGAGAGAATGACTTGAGAGAAAAGCCTTAGTGCCTTTTATGACCTAATCTCTGAAGTCACTAAGTTTTATATCTACATTTTATTCTAATTGGACTGTAAACATAAGGCTTCTAGGTCAGAGTCAAACTGATCATCTAGTTACAGAATATCTTAGCGGCAGTTTGCCTTTCCCGATTCCCCGCCGGGGTTGGTTCATGCTGAGAGCCAGGTGGACGCTGCCCATGGCGAGGGCGGGGTGGGGCATCTGTACCACAGGGGTGGAATTGGAAATGATGAATCTCAGAGTTAATATAGAAGCTGGGCCATCTCCCCCTGCCCATCTCCCATTCCCCCAGAGAAAGAGAGAGAGGACATAGAATGTATTCTTTTCTTAGGAGGAAAGAACTGCTCCTACCTCCGAATGTAAGCCTTTGGCTTCAGAGAAGAAAAGGTTTTATTATCCTTTGACTGGAGTGTTTGGCTCCATCAGAAAGTGGACCAGTGGCTCCAGACTAGCTCCTTTGGAACACGAAGAGCTGATGGCCCTGGAGGAGAAGGAGATATTCTCTATCTTTATAGCCCTAAATTACAGGGAGCTCCTGGACCTAGAATTCAGACAGAATTAGGAGTCCAGTCAGGCTCTGGCTGGCATGGGGAAGGCGGAGGGCTGAGTCTGCACCTTTAGTGCCCGAAGCCAGGTGGGAGCAGGCTCAGGTTAAGAGCTGTTCTAAGCCCTTTAAGCTTTTGGGGTTAGTTACCACACAACATGAAGCTCAAATTTCTCACCATCACTGGCCTTTCTCCAGACACTCTGTTTCATCAACATCTTGCTGACTGTGAGAGTGTAGTGCTCCAACCTGGATTGTCCAGGGCAAGGAACAGTGAGGCCATTAAATCCTCTGAAATTATGCCCAAAGTGCTTACTTGTGGGAGGAATCAAACAAAAGGAGCTTGTCAGGACTAGAGCTTGGGTGAGGATGGAGAAATGCCTCCGGGATTCACAGGATCCAGTTTAGTTAAGTTCAGCATAACTAAATGGTTCCTATTTATGGGATCCTTTTCTATCCCTAGGCCACTAAGTTAGCTCTGGGGAAGTGGACATGAGCACCACACATATTTCTTGCCAATTGAGGAATTCCCATCCTTGATTCTCAACTCCTTCCAACAGCCTCTCCACCAGCCCAGCCACATCACCTTCTTCTGTGCACCAGGAATACACCCTCCCTCCTCCCTCTCCACTGTCACCCATGCAAAGCCACCATCGGCATTCTCCTGTGTCCCTCTGACTCTGCACTCCACACGGCACCAGAGTAGACATTTAAAACCTTACACCAGATGTCTGTATACAATATTAATAAAAGATTGCTCCCCTCTTTAATTCTTCCATTGCTACTTAATTCCTTTTGAATAAAATTCAAACTCCTTACCAAAGCCCTTTGGGATCTGGTGCTTGTTTCAGTTAAACCATCTCTTTCCACTTGCTCTCACTGCTGTCTCAACCACCTTAGCCCCCAGGGCCGGGAGCTCTGAGGCCTTGCACATCGTTCTTGCCTCAGGACCTTTGAATGTGCCAGGAGGCTCTGTTTTGTTCCCGTCCCCACCCTAAGACATACCCTTGCCCTGTTCTTTGCATGTTCAGACCCATTTCATCTTCTAGGTTTTCCTCAACGTTCCCACCCATATCATCTTATTTCCAGTCAGGGCACCATTTGTTTCCACCAGAGGATGCATTGCACATTGTAATTATATGTCGTTTGCGTCTTTACAAGCTTTCTCTCTTCACCAGACTGATGCAGTTTGGGAGAAGAGACTATACTGTGTCCTACCTGGTCAGTATGAGCAGTCCCTAGATTCTAGGACACTCTCCTTATCTCAAGATCTTTAAATTAATTACATTTCTGAAAGCTCATTTTCCAAATAAGATCATATTCATAGGTTTTGGGAATGAAAATATGGATATATCTTTTTGGGGGGAGGGGGAGGGAGGAACCCTTCAACACTACAGTTACCAAATGAGTACTTTGAGCATTGCACTCAAATGACTCAGTCTATTTTTATTATTTTAGGATGAGGTTAATTTTACACATAACCTTTTTCTTTTAGTCATCAAATGTTTTATATAAACCCAGAACTCAGTGAAGAGATTTCATTTCCACCACAGCATTTTGTGTCTCGGAGAAATTGCCTGAATGTACACTTACATTGTCACATCAGGAAAGCAAAAGAGTTACTATATTAAAAACAAAACTAGGTTCCCTCTCTTCTTTCCTTACTCTTTATTTTCTAGGACCATTGGTTCATCAGGTATAACTAGTTTTGCTGAGGTTGCTCATACAGACTGTCGGTGCTTCTAGGAGTTCTCCAATGTGAAAAAGACATATTTTCACCTTTGACTAACATGGAAATTTTCCATGTAACTCTGCATTGACTACAGTCTTCTGGAAAATTCCTCTGAGAAGTCTCTGTACCTGAAAGATGACATCTTTAGAAAAGATACTCTAGGATTAAAAAAAAATCATGTAATCATATAATCTTATAATAGAACTTGGCACTTAATTAATTGCATTTTTTAATGAGTTGTATTTTCTTTACTGCCTTTTGGAATAATTAAATATAATTTACATCTGGGTGGGGGGCAGAGATCAACCTCTTTATGGACATATTTGGTTTTTTTTCTAGTGTTTGTTCATAGTTAATGAGGCATATTTTCCTGTTCACACAAGTCCCTACTCTTGGTATGACAATATATTGACATTTACTGCCCTTTCCATAGCATGTGTAAATGAAGGAGGAAGGGAAACAGGGGAAGAGTAGTGATTTGTTGTCATGGAAATCAGTTAATACAAAAACTGGTGGTTTGAATTATTACTACTTGAGATGCTTAGGAGGGGGAGGAGGAAGGATAGCAACATCTGTATCACCATGAAGCCAAAATCCTTAGAGAAATATTGGCAAATACCCGGCCAGGTTTTTGTCCCCTCTCTCTCTGTTCCCCTCATGTGAGCCTACACTAATCTACCAGAACCAGACAAGGCCCCACGAGTTTTTAACCCCTCTGAGCATGGCATGGTCAAGTGTGCTGATGGGTAGAACTAGCATTCAGTGCCTGTGTTTCTTGGACAAGTATGACTCTAGTTTAGATAAAAAGAACAAAATAGAGGCATTTATAGCAGCTTCCCTTCACTCCCTGTAATTGGACTCATACCAGTAGGCAGTGACACCCCTTCTCTGGAAATGACTCTAAGTCACAGAGTTGTCCCTTTGGCCATATCTGGACTATTACCCTGATTCCTTCCATTGGGTACCATTACGTAGACTTCCAGCCACTGGTAAAGGGGTGGGACCCTGAATTTTTAAATTTCAATTTGGTCAATCATGGTAATTTGTCCTATGGTCATAGTTGATTAGCCCAGGAGTGTACATCTGAGCCAAAGAAGACCAATCAGAATCATCCCCAGAGCTTTTCAAGTTGAAACTAAGAGAAGACCATTGTCTCCATATTGGAGGCAAAGGTGTGTGATGTGAGGCCTGGCACCTGAAAGTGGTCTTCAAAGACATCTCTACCCAAACAAAGTGTAGAGTGAGAGATGAGAGGTAGAGAGTAAGTCTACTAGCAGAGCCCAAGTCCCCAGTTCAGTTGTCTCTAAGGTCTAGCTGTACTTTGAACTTTTGCGCAGTTATGAGAATCCACCTCTAATAAATTCCCACAGCTTAACCAGGTTACTTAGAAATGGGTTTCTATCTCCTGGAAATCATGAGTCCTAACTAATACACTTCTCTTCACCCTTTTTAGTGGTGACTAAAAGTATATCTCAGCCCATTCCTAAGCTTCTCAGGAGATGCTTGGATAACCCAAACGAATGAAGTCACAGAGCCCTTAAGATACTGCTGTGCCGCACAAGCTGGCGGGAACCCGGGGAGTTCCAAAGTGGGAGTATTCTGTTTTTGTTTTGATCAGTTTGCTGAGAGTTGCTGAAGACTCCTTCTTGGATTAAACACAAGCACCCCTTCAGGTTGCAGGAATTTTTTTTTAAGGCAGTTCTTGACCTTGGCAGGGCTCTTTATGTCTTTCATGTCTCCTATGGCACTCTCACATCCATTATCATACTTCACCTCTGAAGAGCTCTTGGAGGCCAGTGGGGCCCGATGCCAGCATTGCTGTTTTAAAAGGAGGGCCAGCAGTGTTCCAGAAAGATTAAATGTTTTGTTCAAGGCTGCTGAGTTAGTTCAGGACAAACCAACCTAAAAGTTGGGTTTTCTGACTCTCAGAACTTTATCCCTGTTCTATCCACAATTGACTGGAAACACATGAGTCTTGTGGCTTTCACTGTAGGTTCTTAGTCTGAGGAGGCAGAGAACTGGAGTAGGAAACGCCCCTCCGGCTGGTGTATGTGGATTTGTAATAGATACACAGAGATCATGGTGGGACATGGGGGCGAGGCTCATTTTGCTGCCTTCTCACAAAACGGAATGGGGGAATTAGAGGCACATTATGAACAGTCTGGTGAAGTAGATTAAGGATGACAAGAACAATGTGAACTAAGTCTGAGGAGGACAGTCTGACCCGAGAAAGACCAAAAAGTGCGTGTTTCTACCATCTGCATCTGCCTCAGGAGAGTTGGCATCATGGCTCAGGCCATTTTCCAAATTGGGAGAAGGGATGTCTCCTTGCCAGGAGGAGGGCTGGGAAGGCTTCTTGGAGGCAGGAGCTTGCCTGCAGAATTGCTTGGTTGCAGAACTGGATGTGATAAAACTCCTCCGAATAGGCAAAGAAACAGAAAGGGTTAGGGTTTCCAGATGGTTCTTCCCAATGCACCCCTAGGAAAATGAGCCCCTGAGACTCCATTAGTGGGGAAAGGAAATGTAGTTGGAGGCTGCCTTTAGCCACAGATGAAAAGGCTCCTATTTGTAGCGCAGGGCCCTGAAAAGAAGCTTTGTCAATAGAATCTAACTATTGTTAGTATTTAGAACCCCCAAAATTTAGAAATGGGGAAAACAAGACTGACTTTATGAGCATTAAGCTCAAATACCAATATATATATATATTGGATTAGCTGTAAAAGTCAGTAGAAAAAGACAGGACAGCTTCTAAGGCTCTTGGACTGGTTTGGCATGGGAAGTGATGTCGTAAAGAGAAGTGGTAGTAGTAATGGTCAACCATGGAAACAGAAAAAAGACACAGAAACAGTGTTGTTCAAACCCTGTCCAGGGAAGGAGCCTTCGCCAATGGGTTTTGAGTATGCAGTACCATTTTTAATGGGTAGCCATATGTAGAGAATAATAGCCATTGTTTTGAGAATTCACATCCTACCTGCAAGAGTATCTCTGTGTGAGACTATGATGCATTAGGCCAGCTTGCCCATAGCTGAAAACCTTTGATTCATCTAATTCCCCTAGGCTGATGTCCCACTCAGCTTTTTTTTTAAAAAAAAAATTCTTATCAGAGGACATAGCTCAAGGCGAGGAAGAGAGGGAGAGGGAGAGAAAACAAACATCAATGTGTGAGAGAAATATCAATGAGTTGCCTTCTGTATGCTCCCCTACTGGGTGGGGATCTAACCCAGAATCCAGGTATGTGCCCTTCCTGGGAATCAAACTGGTAATCCTTTGATGCACTCAACCAACTAAACCATTCCAGCTGGGCTATTATCTAGCTTTTTCAAGGAAGTAATGTACTAATCCTAGAGATTCCAGATAGTCTTGCTCCTATTAAAGGTGGTTTCTCATAAAAAGTGAATAAGTTGGCATTTTCTTTTTTTTTTTCTTCTTTTTTATATCAGCCTCTTGAACATGACTAGCATGAGCTTACCCTGGGAAATTAACTGCATGTTGTGTTGACAAAATCAAGTTTTGAGTTTACCAGACTAATTATCTGATGGATGATGAATGTACAGTTGTTAAGTTTGTAAGTGGACACCCTCCAAGGCCATTTGGGAGACACCCAAATAGCCTTTCCCTGGTGGGGTATCCTGGCATTGACATTTGGGTGAGAAATCACATTTTGAACTGTAACACAACTCTTTGAGGGGGAAATAGATACAGCAAGGTAAAACTTAGGGTATTGGTGTCAGGAGGGGGGATACACACAAGCTTACAATGGTGCTAAAATCATTGGATGCATGTGGTGACCACAAGAATGGTCACAGACCTTCAGCCATAGGAGGTAGCTGTGCTCTCAAAGTCAGCACCACATTTACACGGAAGCCCCACTTCTTGTGAACTGCTCCCCACTACGGACTAAGCATGGCAGGAATATAAGACAGGCCTATTCACAGGGGACCTGGGACTCCTCTGACAGCTGACTGGCTAGAGAACTCTTAGCGGCCTTGCCAAACCTGCGTTAGTGCATGGCGGTCTAGAATGTTTCCAACATTCTCCTTTACTCAAGGCCAGATTTCCAGCATGTTTCCTACACACATGGTCTGTCTTGGCATCTGCCTCTCAAATGCTACAGGTGAACACAATGAAGAATGTACATAGACAGGATCTCCGCAGGAAAGCGATGAAACACTCATATTGGAACACTTTGAACAGGAATTCTTTTCAAAGGTATAGGCAGAGTATAGAAAAAACATGAGGAAGAGTGTAGTTGCTCCAGGCCAGTGAGGCAGTGTTCCCCATTTCAGGCTGGAGCGGGTAGTTACTAAAACTCAGAGCCTGAGAGAGGGAGGCTTGTCTTTGAGGAGCTGGAAACTGCCCAACGGACACAGCCCTCTGCAGGGCCCCCAGGAATCAGTGCTCTGGCTTCATTGTCCTCCTCTCTTTGACTCCTGTTGGTGCTCCCATTGCCCAGCCCACCTGGAAGCTACAAAGAAGGTGTCTGTTGATGCAGTCCCCAGAGGTCAGCCTCATGCATCCTGCAACAGGGAAGAGAAAGATGAAGAATGAATCTGGAAAGGCAAGAGGGACATCCCAGCCAAGGGCCAAGAGCGAGCTTTTGTGTGGTGGCAGCAAGCCTTTCCTCTAGGCTTCCCTGTAGCAGCAATGGCAGGAAGGAAACCCAACCTGGCAAATTACAGAGCTCGGAGCCACCTCCCTCTGCATCTCTTAGTCTCAAACTCCCCCGTGTGGTAGCTTCCACCTCAGGCCAGTCCGCTGATAACCATGCTCATTTCTGATGTCATATCCAGTTCCTACAATGTGGGAAAGGGAAATGCTATCTCATCTCTTGAGCATCACTCAGGCACGAGGAAAGCTATCTAGAAGCCCCCAAGAGAATCCCCTAATATACATGGCCACTCAGAACAAGCTGAGAGTTCTGTCAAGGAGGAGGAAGGGGACTGCTACAACCATTTTCTACATAGCAAACTGAGTGCTTGTATTGCACAAATCAGATCATCTCATTACCTGCTTAACAATCCTTCAGTGGCTCCCACAACTCTCACACAAAAGCCCACATTCATTATGTGAGTGTACAAGGCCCTTTATGCAATGGCCCTAGTCTACCTCCTCCGTCTCATTTCTCCAACTGCCCTCTCTCCTGCAGTCATCAGAAACTGCTTGCACTTATGCAAATAAGCCTTGCTCTTCCCTCTTTCACTTGTGTCTGGGCATCTGCTGTGTCTTTCATCTGGAGAACACTGCTTCTCTGGCTTGCTCGGCTCCTCTTGGGAAACACCGCATAGATATCACTTCTCAGGACACTTTCCTTGGCCCTGCTGTGTGTGCACAGCACCTTGTACTTCCCCCTCTGGTATCTGGCTGCATTCAGATGACAGGAGTCTCTCCTCCTGGGCTCTTTGCTCCAAGAGGGGGGAAGTCTGTATCTACTGTAAGGAGCTTTTTGGTGTCCTGGCTAATGGATCAGGTTCTAGCCTCAGACAGCCTGGATTTGGCTCTTGGCTTCGCTACTCATAGTAACCTTGGCCTAGTAATTTAAACCCTCTAGGCTTCTGTTTCATCATTTGTAAAGTAGGAATAATAATAGTAACTATAAGATAACAATGAAAGTCGAATGAGATGATTCATGTAAAAGCATTTAGCACAGTGGCTGGTACCAAGTTGGTGCTCAATAAATATGTGTGGAATGGATGGTGATATGGTAGACAGAGCTGAGCCTATCCCACTGTTCTGGGAGTGTTGTAATGTGCTCTGTGACTCTTGCCCGGACAGGAGACTACCAAGGCCAATCTTGTATATATATGTGATTAAGGAGGCTATAGGAGTATGCTGGCCTCTCAAATAACTCCCTTACTAGCCTGTCAGGTTGCTCAAATTCTACCCACTAGGAATCAATCTTTCAAATTAGCAACCAATCCATACAGACTCACTTCCCGCCCCAAAGACACTGGCTTGTTCAATTAGTCAAGGTATAAACAGCAAGTGTTATTGGACTCAAAGGAAAAGAACTCCACATTGAACTTGGAGGGTGGGTGGCATTTAGACAGGTGGACAGGAAATGAGAAGGTGACTCAGATAAAGGGAAGAAAAGAGAGAAAAGCTATTTGCATGACTGAGGATAGTATGTGCACCTTGGTTGACCAGAGGTTCCTGCAGGGAAATCTTCGAAGATGAAGGCATCCCCCTGAAAAATATATATTCACTTGAATTGATATCATAGAATTTTAGACCTAAAATATTTTAAAATTCCTTTATTGGAGAAACTGGAACTCAGAAAAATGAAATATCTTTATCAAAGTCACCTCGTTAGTTGGCAAGAGAGAAATTATAAATCCAGACCCCCGATCCTAGACTCGAGTACTTTTAGCCACTGCCTCTAAATTGTTTGGATAGTTTTGTTTCCTCTTAATAACCTGCTGAGGTAACACAGTGGGGGAAATCAGGGTTTGTTGTGGGTGGAGAGCAGATGGGAATAGTGCATGGGGGAGAAGAGACTAAAAAAAGAAATCCATTTTGAGTTAATTTTTCTGTATGGAGTCAGATAGCAGTCTAGTTTCATTCTTTTGCATGTGGCTTTTCAGTTTTCCTACCACCACTTATTAAAGAGACTTTCCTTTCTCCAGCCCTAGAAAATTAGTTGCCCACATGTGTGTGGGTTTATTTTGGGGAGCTCAGTCTGTTCCATTGGTCTGCGTGTCTGTTTTTCTGCCAGTACCATACTGCTTTGGTTATTGTAGCTTTAGAATAACTTGAAGTCAGGTAGTATGACACCTCTGTCTCTATTCTTTTTATCAGGATTGCTTTGGCTATTCAGGGCCTTGTGGTTCCATACAAATTTGAGGATTTTTTAAATTCTATTTTTGTAAAATATACCATTAGGATTTTGATGAGGATTGCATTAAAACTGTATATTGCTTTAGATAATATGGCCATTTTGACAATATTAACTCTTCTAGTCCATGTTGGAGAGGATGTGGAGAAAAGCGAACCCTTGTCCACTGCTGGTGGAAATGTAAATTGGTGCAGCCACTATGGAAAACAGTATGGAGGTTCCTAAAAATATTATGAATTGAGCTAACATATGTCTCAGTAATCCTTCTTCTGAGTACCTACCCCCAAAATTTGAAAACACTTATTCATAGATATATGTGCCCCTATGCTCATTGCAGCATTATACACAACAGCCAAGACATGGAAAAAAACCTAAGTGTACCTTCAGTGGATCATTGAATAAAGAAGATGCTGGAATACTGCTCAGCCATAAAAAATATAACAACATGGATGGATCCTGGGAGTATCATGCTAAATGAAATGTCCGGTGCAAAAGGACAAGAACCATATGATTTCACTCATATGTGGCATATAAAACAAAAAGCAACAAACAAACTCATAGATACAAACAACAGAATGGTAGTTACCAGATGGGAAGGAGGTGGAGGAAGGAAGAAGAGGATACAGGGGATCAAGTATATGTAATGGAAGGAGACTAGACTTTGGGTGGGGAGACTTTGGGTGGTGTGTTACAAAGTTGCACACCAGAAATTTATATAATGTTATTAACCAACTAGGGCCCAGTGCTCAAATTCACGCACCCTGAAAGGAACTGTGGGCCATGAGGCTGCAGTGGGCACAGGAGGGGTTCTCAGCCCATCCTCTGCAACCCCACCCGGCCCCTCCCACTGTGGTTCCCCCCTCCCTCTGTCCCCTATCTACTGGCAGCCCTACTCTTGCTGCTGCCTGCTGATGGTGCCAGCCCCACTTGCACCCACTGATGGCGCCGAGTGAGCGGGGCCAGTGCCACCAGCAGGTGCTAGCACCCAGTGGGACTGTAGCACATGGGAGCAAAGAATTTTCAGTAACCACCAGAGGCTCGCCTCGATGACAGCAACCAGTACCCCGCGTTGGTCTAGCACCCCTACTCACTTGCTCCACCATCCCACCATGGCTGATACACACCATGTTTTGCACTCTGCCTCCTGCTGCCAACGTCCTCCATGTTCTGTGCATGCCCTCTGGTGGTCAGCGCACATCATAGCGGCTAATTGTTTGGTTGTTCTGCTGTTTGGTCTATTTGCGTATTAGGGTTTTATATATATAGATGTTTCTCCAATAAATTCAACTAAAAAATTAAAATCATTGTTTTAAGGAGATTAATTGGGCTCTGTACAGAATGGATTAGAGGAAGACAGGATATTTTCAAAGAAACAAGTTAAAATGATCTTGTCTGGTAAAAAAAAAAAATGACAAAATGGCAAAACTTAGTTCCCAAAGGAGGCAAAATAATGACATAAGCTGGGAGGCAGAGGGGCTGAGCCAGGGTCATTGAGAATTAGCTCTGCATGGGCACAAGGTCATAGCAGCAGAATCAGTGATTCCTTATCTCTTCTGAGGAGGGACCAACAGAAAACTATGTCCAGTACCACTTGCCAATGGAGAGAATTTGTCTATATCCGTTTCTGCCAAGCAGTTTGCAGATGGAATGGGCTAGCAAAATGAAGGACTGGTGAGAGCTGTGGTTGGATGGCAATAAGTGTGAAAATAGAAATGGATAAAAAATATTTTAAGAAAAGAGAGTTGGCGGGCCTTTCCTCACAGTGGAGACAGCAAATGCATATTGCTCCAGGACAACCTCACTAATCAAGTTACACTTTCCTGCTCAGCCTGGATGAAACTGTAGAACCCTTTTCTAATGTATCGCCTGAACTTACACATTTGAGCTTTAAGAGTCCTCCATCTCTGAACATTTATTGTGTGCACCAAAATCTTGCTGTTCAATATATGGGGCCCTATTTTTTTTTCAAACAGACCATTTCCTCATTCTTGTTTTGTTTTTTCATGAAATGTCTGGGTTCTGCTCACAGAGTTGAGGCAGACACTGTTTGTAGGCATCCTAAGGACAAAGAGACGTTGAAAGTGCTGGAAACAAGGCCAGAAGGAAAATCTAAACTCTCATCAAGAAAGGCAGTAAAAGGCTGTAATTAGAAAATGGTGCCAGGTATGAGATCTAGGAGTGAGGCCAGGTCACAAATGGAAAAGCAGGAGCTTCGGAGCCAGAGGATGGGAAGCAAGGCAGGTTGCAGAGTGCAAGTTGGGACAAGGCAAATGCCTTAAAGCTAAGCTTGTGGAAACCCTTCTCGGAACCGTCAGACCTGCCTCTGTGCAGCCATTAACAGAGCCATGCATGTGATATGCATTACTGCATAAACAGAGGAAAATGGACATCCAAGTAATACTGTCTGATCCTATGTTGAAATGTTGCATTGAGCAAGAAATTTCTATAGTTTCTCTTAGTCTCCTGTACCAGTTTCAGACAAAAATATTGACCTGGAAAATTTCCTTTAGATTATTGGTATCTCTTCAGATGTCATTCATATTGTATTTAAGCCGGAGTGGAAAAGGTAGCCCTCAATACACGCGCTAATAATAAAGCAGGCCTTATAGTGGCAGGTGGAAACACGAAGGACTCCACCCAGAGATGTTTGCAGATTAGATCCCCATGAAGCCTTTGTTGCCCCCTGTTCCTGCTAAGCCTGAGGGCCCGGCCTCTTGCCGCAGCTGCCTTTGCAAAAATGAATGTCTTGCTCCTGTCAAGAAAGCAAGTGACAAGCTCAGCGGTTCTCCTTTGGTTTATTTTTCTCTGCAGCGAGGGGACATGTGCCCCTGAGTAGGCATTTTTCTGTGCAATCAGTAGGGCTACCAAAGCAAAGGCAAGGAGGTAAAGGTGAGTCAGGAAGGAGAAAGTGGCACCTGGGAGCAGAAGAAAATACCAAAACGCCAAGTCATGGAAACAAGGCCAGTTGGCATTCGCCCAAGTGAATGGGACCAAGTTGACTCATGCAACCTTGGGAACAGCTAAGGTTGTTTGCGTGCACATGATGAGTCATTTGGTGTGTAAGTCAAGATACCAGCTATAATTAATCTTGTGCATGAAAACTAATTTAAATATTTTGAACATGAGCTAAGAAGACAGACCTGTAGGATCACACAGTGCTCATTGCTGGGCAAGTGCATCGAGGACAAATGAGGAATCTGGGGGTGACCCTGTGGCCTGCTGTTTCACCTGTGCGGTGCTCCATGTGGGGTGTGAATGCTGGCAGTATGTTGGGCTGGATGGTACTTGGCTCACCCATGCTGCCCAAAAGTCCTCATTACTTATAGGGCTAGGATGTCCTCTGGAACACAAGGACTGTACGGCATGTTTATGGCTCCTTCCAGTTTGCAATGGACTTTCATAATGGCTGTGGAGCTTAGCATGCTCGGATGACCTCTGCTGGTTGTTATTATTCAACTTGTTAGTGGACATTTGTTGGGTTTTGGCAGGACAACATCTATTCCATATTCCCTTAACAATAGCACCTGCTTCCTTTTAAGATTCATTTCTCCCCATGGGAGACAGCATGGTAAGACTATAACCAAGGTGCCCTGCTCTCCCTCAGCTAAGGAGCAGGCACATGACCCATGGCATTCATGGGCTCATTCTTCACATTTTCAATATTGACCAGAATAACAAACAGATTGAAAAAGAGTAAACCCATTTCATCCAGCAGTAGCTCTGTGCCAGACCAGCACAGCCAAGGGTTCGGTGAGCCTGGGTGGCGGGGAGGGCAGGGGCAGCGAAGGATTAAAGAAAAGACAGACAAAGAGAATAAGCTGGGTCTAGGTGGATCTCCTGTGCCTGGCTGAGGCCACAGAGGGACCCAGACAGCAAGATGAGCCTTTATTTTATAGCCAGAGGTAAACAAGGTAGTGGTCACCATAGTTACAATGTTCTTGTGAGTTTCACTTGTTTTGGCAGCACTTGCTGTACCTCCCCAAGCCCATTAGCTACCCAGATAGGATCTAGGGAGCATCATAAGGTCAAGCTTAATTATGCTAAGAGGGCTGTGCCCTCTAAGCTGGGACTTGTTTGTGGCTTTGCCAACAGGTCAGTCCGAGGCTTAACCCTATAGTCACTCCCTACAAGCTGCAGGAAAGAAAGCCAGAGGTTCCTGACAACATAAAGACCCATCAGTTGCTCTGGCACCAAGCTTGGTTCTTCAGCCACTTCTGAATTTGGTTACCTGAATATCCCTTGTTGCTTAAGTTGGCAAGAGTTGGTTCCTGCTGCTTGTCACCAACCTTTATCAATACAGATTCATGTTTGCAAAGTTTTTACTACAGGTGTTCAGGGAAAGAAGATTATTAGTAAATGGTTATATGATTACATGGATTTTTGGTTAAGGAAACATCTTTGTAATTTACAAGGCTCATTATTAACATCAAGTCGTCTCTTCCTTATTGTCCCTGCCTTGATGTCTCTCTTCTGATTAACTTGTTGTTGTTGTTTTTTCAAATCCTTTATCAAGATATAATAAATGGGTGATATATCACCTGAAATCTTGCTTATCCACAAATATTTTTTACCCTGACAGGTCTCATAGGGGTAGGGTTAGGAGTGTAGGTGTATTTTGTTTTCTTCTAATATATGAGGTATGTATTTGACAATCAGTGTGTAAAAAGAAAGGTAATCACTTGTGAAGTAGAAAAATAGAGTACAAAATCTAAAAATGGAGAAAAAGAAGCAAATAATAAAATTCTATTGAATCAAAAACACTCTTACTATATTTACCACTAAGAATGAAAAAAATTCTACCAAAAAATTTATGCCACGCCATCCCAACTTCAGAGATGTTGCAAAAAATACAAGAAAGTATATTTTATTTTATTATTTTTTTATATTTATATTTCCTGTTGAGAGTCTCCCATTTCCCCCCACCCCTTAACCTCTTGCATCCGGCTCCTGCCCCACCCCAGGTCTTCTCCGCACTATTGTCTATGTCCATGGATTATGCATATATGCATATAAATCCTTTGGTTGATCTCTTCCCTCCCCACCTTTCCCCTTCTCTTTGAGATATGTCAGTCTGTTCCATGCTTCCATGTCTCTGGACCTATTTTGTTCACCAATTTATCTTGCTCAATGGATTCCACATATAAGTGAGATCATGTGATACTTGTTTCTCTCTGACTGGCTTATTTTGTTTAGCATAATAATCTCCAGGTCCATCCATGCTGTTCCAACAGGTAAGAGATCCTTCTTTTTTTACTGCAGCATGGTAGTCCATGGTGTAAATGTGCCACAGCTCTGTTATCCACTCATCTACTGATGGCATTTAGGCTTGTTTCCAGATCTTAGCTATTGTAAATAACACTTCTATGAACATAGGGGTTTATATATTCTTTCTGATTGATGTTTTGGGTTTCTTAAAGATATAGTCCTAGAAGTGGCATTGCTGCATCAAATGGCATTTACATTTTTAATTTTTTTGAGAAAACGCATACTGTTTCCACAGTGGCTGCACTAGTCTGCATTCCCACCAGCAATATGGGAATAGGGTTCTCTTTTCCCCATATCCGCACCAGCATTTGTTGTTTGTTGATTTATTGATGGTACCCATTCTGGCAGGTGTGAGGTGATACATCAATGTAGTTTTAATTTGCTTCTCTCTAATACTAGTGATGTTAAATATTTTTTCATATGTCTCTTTGCCATCTTTATATCCTCCAGTTTTTAAAATTGGATTGTTTGTCTTCCTTTTGTTGAGTTGCATATGTTCTTTATATATTTTGGAAATTAACCCCTGACAGATGTATCATTGGCAGATATGTTCTGCCATACAGTGGGCTCCCTTTTCATTTGTTAATGGTTGTGTTTTGTTTTGTTTTTGCTATGTAGAAGCTTTTTAGTTTGATGTAGTCACATTTGCTTATTTTTCCTTTGTTTCTCTTGACCTAGGAGATGCATCAGTGAAAATTCTGACATGTGAGATGTCTGAGATTTAATGCTTATGCTTTCTTTAAGATTTTCATGGCTTTGCTACTTAAAAATTTAAGTCTTTTATCCTTTTTGAGTTTATTCTTATATATGGTGTAAGTTGATATTCCAGTTTCATTTTTTTGCATGTACCTGTCCAATTTTCCCAGCAACACATATTGAAGATTATCTTTATTCTATTTTATGTTCTTGCCTCCTTTATCAAATATTAATTGACAATAATGGCATGGGTTGGTGTTTGGGGGTCTCTGTTCTGTTCCATTGATCTATATGTCTGTTCTTGTGCCAGTGCGAGGCTGTTTTGATTACAATGGCTTTGTAGTATAGTTTGATATCTGGTATTGTGATCCCTCAATCTTTGTTCTTCTTCAAGATTGTTGTAGCTATTTGGGGTCTTTTGTGGTTCTATATAAATTTTTGTAATATTTGTTCTAGATCTATGAAATATGCCAATGGTATTTTAATAGGAATTGTATAATCTATGGATTTCTTTGTGTAGTATGGACATTTTAATGATGTTAAATTTTCTAATCCATGAACATGGTATATGCTTCCACTTGTTTGTATCTTCCTCTATTACTTTTTCAGTGTCCTATAATTTTCTAAGTACAGATCTTTTACCTCCTTGACTAAGTTTATTGCTAGGTATCTTATTCTTTTTTGTTGCAGTGGTAAATGGGATTTTTTTTTTTAGTTTCTCTTTCTGAGAGTTTATTATTGGTGTATAAAAATGCCATTAATTTTCTGATATTAAATTTGTGTCCTGCTATTTTTGCCAATTTATTTATTAAGTCCAGTAGTTTTTTGGGAGAGAGAGAGAGAGAGAGAGAGAGAGGAAAACATGACCAGTTGCCTCCCGTATGAGCCCTGATCAGATGGTATATGGGACAATGCTCTCCAACCAACTGAGCCACTTGGCCAGGGCAGAAAGTATGTTTTAAAGTGATGAAGTTTGGTTATAAAAATGATAACTAAATGTATAGAGCTCTAACTACACAATAGTTCCTGTTCTAAGTTTTTCACATATATTAGTTCATTTAGTCCTAACAATCTGATGAAATAGTATGATCTGTTAACATAACTAATATATATAAATACAAAGTGGAGTTAATGGTTCTATCTGAACTGACAAATCTTTGTTTCAATCAAAGCACCACAATTGTGAAAATATTTGCTCTGATGTTTTGTGATTTAAACTAGATGCCTGTTGCATGAAGAGATTCATGCAATAGGCCTTCCCTTCCCTTGACTGCTGGCACGAGTTTTCCTCTGGCACCCAGGACCCAGGCCTTCGCTCTGGCTGGGCTCCGGCCAGAGCCCCCCTGCTCCCAGCCATCAGGCCTCGCTGCTCCACTGATCCCGGGGGCGTGAGGCCTAGTGGCTCCGCTGATCCCAGGGTGGTGAGGCCTCCCAGCTCTGCTGATCCCGGGGGCATGAGGCCTTGCGGCTCCACTGATCCCAGGGCCATGAGGCCTCGCTGCTCGGCCGGCTTCAGGTACGTTTGGCTTCGCTCCACCGCTTAGAGCCTATGTGTGCAAATTAACCACCATCTTTGTTGGAGGTTAATTTGCATATAGCCCTGATTAGCCAATGGGAAGCGTAGTGAAGGTACAGTCAATTACCTTTTTTGTCTTTTATTAGATAGGAGGATTTCTAAAATGTAACGTTGACCTCAAAAATTTATTCTTAGTTTTGTTTCAATACTTGCATTTTTTTAAATGCCATTGTTTCTGGACTCTCATAGCAAGTTAGCCTGGAGGTCAAATCACCCCCGGTATTGCCGACAACAATCAAGGCTTAACTTCAACAAGACTGTGCACAAAGCCCACAGGGGGGTGCACCAAGAAAGCATAAATAATGCAGAGACAAAGAAACATGACAGAAATGGAGGATATAGAGCTAAAAAACGCACTTTTAAGGTCTTTCAATAATTTGCTAGAAACTGCCGATAAATGTAGTGAGATCCTCAAGAAATCTAATGAGACCCTTGATGTTGCGATAAAGAGCCAACTAGAAATTAAGCATACACTGATTGAAATAAAGAAGTGTATAGAGACACCCAACAGCAGACCAGAGGAGCGCAAGAATCAAGTCAAAGATTCGAAATGCGAAGAAGCAAAAAACACCCAACTGGAAAAGCAAAATGAAAAAAGAATCCGAAAATACGAAGATAGTGTAAGGAGCCTCTGGGACAGCTTCAAGCGTTCCAACATCAGAATTATAGGGGTGCCAGAAGATGAGAGAGAGCAAGATATTGAAAACCTATTTGAAGAAATAATGACAGAAAACTTTCCCCACCTGGTGAAAGAAATAGACTTACAGGTCCAGGAAGCGCACAGAACCCCAAACATAAGGAATCCAAAGAGGACCACACCAAGACACATCATAATTAAAATGCCAAGAGCAAAAGACAAAGAGAGAATCTTAAAAGCAGCAAGAGAAAGAAACTCAGTTACCTACAAGGGAATACCCAGACGACTGTCAGCTGATTTCTCAACAGAAACTTTGCAGGCCAGAAGAGAGTGGCAAGAAATATTCAAAGTGATGAATGCCAAGAACCTACAACCACGATTACTTTATCCAGCAAAGCTATCATTCAGAACTGAAGGTCAGATAAAGAGCTTCACAGATAATGAAAAGCTAAAGGAGTTCATCACCACCAAACCAGCATTATATGAAATGCTGAAAGGTATCCTTTAAGAAGAGGACGAAGAAGAAAAAGGTAAAGATACAAATTATGAACAACAAACATGCATCTATCAACAAGTGAATCTAAGAATCAAGTGAATAAATAATCTGGTGATCATAGTAGAATCAGGGACATAGAAAGGGAATGGACTATTCTTGGGGGAGAGAGGGGTGTGGGAGATGAGGGAAGAGACTGGACAAAAATCGTGCACCTATGGTATGGATGAGGACAGTGGGAGGGGAGTGAGGGCGGAGGGTGGGGCGGGAACTGGGAGGAGGGGAGTTATGGGGGGAAAAAAGAGGAACAAATGTAATAATCTGAACAATAAAGATTTAATTAAAAAAATAAATGCCATTGTTTCTAATCTTTGTTCTGTAAACCTTAGAAAACCATTGGGTCAAAAGCAATATATGTTTTGTTTAATTCCTCATCTCTGTTTCTGGTTGTATAAATTGAAGAGCAGCGTTGTCAGCAATTCTCTAAAGATATTTATGGAATGCTGGTGTGGAAATGTTCTGTTGTAACCTGAATAAGTCCTGGGCCTCAGGTGACGAGTCTCAACATGATGAGCATTGAAAGAAACATAGTCCAATAACTAGGCATGATCACTGTCTTTCCCTTCCTTGCATTTCTCAAAGACTAGTAAAAGAGATCCAATTCATAACTCACAATATCATTTCTTAAATTTTTCTTTTCCTCATTTTTCTCCTTCTAAAATTGTCTAATATCTCAAAGGTTCCCAAGACCTCTCTTCCCCTATTTCTTGTGCTCAACTCCCCCTTTAAACTATCCTGTACATCCCGTACCCTTCACTTTTCTTCCTCTCCCATTTTTTTCAACATTTAAAATTTCTTTTAAGAAAGCCCCAGCCCTGTCTGATGACAATCACCTATTCCCAAAACTCTGAGTCTTCCACCCTTTGAGTAGTTGGGTTTGTATAGGAAAGACCATGAGATGACATCAAAGAGAGAGATACTGAATAAACTTTGTAGGAAGGTTTCATCAAGAATGAAGGACAGGATGTGAGGGCGATCTGGCTGCGACATCTGTCACCCCGCTCCGTCGAAGAGGACGACCTTCCCCTCCCGAGGAGAGGACCGGTCTTCAGTCAAGGGTATACGAGTAGCTGCGCTCCCCTGCTAGAACCTCCAAACAAGCTCTCAAGAATGTAGGACAGGAAATAGGCAAAACATTTGCTTCTATATTAATTATATTTTGTTTCTTTATTTTAAAATATACTGTGGTCATTTATATTAATAAACGCTAAGTACCCCCTGAAGTTTTACAATAATAATAGCATATTAAAGGCACTGACAAGTCTTGCAATAAAGAAGCTTGTTTATCTTTGTTTTATCTAGTATTTCTCAAATGTATTTAAAAATGAATACTTTTTCTCTCCCCTACTCTCTCACACAAAATGCATAAGTACAAGGGAAAAAAATTGGGTAAAGTGGTCTTAAATTATAAAATATATAACAAAAGTAATAATTAAATGTATGTTTGTAACATATACATAGAATGGTGTGATGGATGTTTCAATGAGGACAGCAATAGTTTGAATGTGACCTGCACATTTCACACGGAAAGTAGTGCCATGTTGCCTCTCATCTTGCAGTTGTGATGAAACAACTTAGCCAGACTAGCCACTGAGTGAGTCTATCCAGCCAATATTTCCATAGATACCAATTTCACAACTGGTTTTGGGCAATAGTTGTTCTTGAATTTGATTTGGCCAAGATGTTTTGTGTTATTATCTCCATGGGTATCTTGATTTACCTTGGACAGTAGCCAGCCACTCAAGCTAATGTTATCTATTAGCTCCATTAGCCCATCAGCTGTTATATAAGTGTGTGGAGGGTATGATTAGATTGTAGATGGACTTATCCACAGCTAGAGGGAATATGCACCTAGGTGCAAGTTTCCATGTGGGATCACCCGGAAAAGATTGAAAACCAGCACCTGAAGCAACATGTGCTCACTTAGGCCTCCAAAGCATTGCACAGATGCAGAAGGGCAAGAGCTTGATGGGTAATTTGCAAATGGATGAAGTTTTAGTGGAACCTGATAACATTGGGAGTTTTCCGAAACTAAGGTGTAGAAGAGTAATTATTAATTAAAAAACAGACAACAGAGGAATGATTCTTAGGTGATCTAAGAGGTAGATTTGAATGACTCTTTTACCTACTTTACTTTGAACTGTTGTTACCTGGAGTAATGCTGGAGGTCAAATTTTAAGCTCATATTACTGCTTTGGGCTTGGTGTACAAGGTTTGCACCAAGTCAGTAAAAATGACTGGATTCATTAACATTTCCACCTGAAAATCTTTGGAAATCCCTGAACGTCTTAAAGAAATATGCATCCAAAAGGTTATTCAACATATGCAAAATTTAGAAAAGAACATATATCTAAAAATAGGGTATTGATTTATTACATTATATCCATATATGGTAGTCATTAGTACTACCCACTAAATGTTTCCAGATCTTCTTCTGGACACATGGTAGGATTACATTTCTTTGCCTGCTTTATGCTGAGGCCATGTGACTGGCTTTAGCCAAGGAAATGTAAAAACAAAACATGTCACTTCCAGGCAGAAACTTTAAGGATCAGTGTGTCATTTTCTTTTCTTTAAAAATAATTTCTTTTTAATATGATGTTTTTTAAAATTGATTTTTAGAGAGAGAGGAAAGGAGAGGGAAAAAGAAACATAGGTGGGTTGCCTCATGCCCACCCCCAACCTGGTATCGAGCCCACAACCTAAGCATGTGCCCTGGCTAGGAATCACATTGGGCAGTGTGTCATTTTCTATGGTTACTTTTCCTTCTGCCTGAGTCCTAGAGTGAGAATAATATGAAAAAGAGCCCTACTGGAGCCCTAGCTGACCCACAATAGACACATAGAGTGAGAAAGAAATAAAAAATTGTTGTGTAAAGTCACTGAGGTTTTGGGAGTGTTTGCTACTGCAGCTTAACCCAGCTAATTCTGGCTGTTATAACGTGCAATGGAACATTAAATAGTCCATGAAAATCACAGAGTAGAAACATTTTAGATAATGACAAAATATATAAATAATATATTAGGTAAAAATATGTTTTAACAAACTTTATTCAGTCATTGCAAAATATACATGAAATGGGGTTTCCTGGGGTAGATTGGATCTTTGGAATTTTGAAGTTGGAAAATATTCCATTAAAATAGTAACTGTGGGTTGAGACTAAAAGTTGACCTTTGGGTCTAACTGCCTTTTTGGGGAGGACACTTCTGAATTTGGATTTATAAAACAGCTGCATATTCCTTTTCCTTGAAAAGAAAATGACGCCCTCTTCCTGGACTTGGGAGAGGACATAGGACCTCTCCTCCAAGAGATGGCCAAGCTGAGTGATCCCTGGTGTTGGGGAGCAAGCTCACCCTGGCCATAGAGAAGTCAGTCGGTGGCTGGGCAGGAACCAGCACGGGCGAACCTAGGCCTTCAGATGCAACTCCAAGAAGAGTCTAGACCAGTGATGGCGAACCTTTTGAGCTCGGCGTGTCAGCATTTTGAAAAACCCTAACTTAACTCTGGTGCCGTGTGACATATAGAAATTTTTTGATATTTGCAACCATAGTAAAACAAAGATTTATATTTTTGATATTTATTTTATATATTTAAATGCCATTTAACAAAGAAAAATCAACCAAAAAAAAATGAGTTCGCGTGTCACCTCTGACACGCATGTCATAGGTTCGCTGTCACTGGTCTAGACCTAAGGGATGGAGGGCCTGTCTTGTGGTTTGAAGGAGAGACTGTGCCCTTCCTTGGCTCCCTGTGGACCTATGAGCATCTGTCAACAAAGGGCAGCTGACAGCAGCAGGGCCAGCGAGGGAGGGGTCAGCCTGAGAGAGAAAGAAGTGAGGGTGCTCAGCAAGGGTCATGGTTTAAGCACTACAATTCAGAACTCCCAAGGAGACTCTCAACAGGAGAGAGAGAGCCCAAGAGATCACCCCTCCCGCTCTGGAAGGCTGGTCTCAGCTCTCAAGGTGCCCTGAGATGTGCTGTCATGATGATGAGGCAGGAGGACGCTGATGTGTGACAGGCTCACCCTGGCTCACTTTGGTGCTCTCACTGAGGACAAGAGAGGCCGACTGGGAGGAAAGCTCACCACAGGAAGCTTTTCTCTGAGCACATAATCACTCCCAACAGGTAAAAGAGAAAACCATCGTCTAGAAAAGCTGCAATTAAAGGTGCCAGGTTTAACCTTTGTTCACTGCCAGAATATCTGCCTTGAGCGTGGACACCCGAGCCCCAGCGCTCTGGCTACAGGCAGCTTTGTCAGCAGGTGAGGGTGTGTGTTAACCAAATCCAGCGCCCACCTTCTCAGAGGGCCGCGTTCCTCTGAGGCAGCTTGTCAAGGACCCCGGAATTAAGCAGGAGTCGGTACCTCTGTCTTCTAACTACCTATTACCTAATTAGCCCTTTCTGTACTGCCTGCTGAAGAACCTATTTCAAGAATGGCATAAATGCCATTTCTGGTGTTTGTTTAAAACTGTGGCTGTGGAGCAAAAATAATTGAAATACAAATTGGAGAAACTGTGTGAATAAACTAATTATGTGAGTGGTGAAAATGGAGAGTGTGTGTGTGTGTGTGTGTGTGTGTGTGTGTGTGAGAGAGAGAGAGAGAGATAGAGAAATGTCCATTTGAAAGAGCATTAACAGCAGCTTTATATGGGGCTGGGAGTGGAAATCCACATTTTAGTACTTCTTTTTCCTTCTTCACAGTCAAATGACATTTTTTTTTCCAAACATCTATTCTGTGAGCAATAGGGGAGGGACATACTTCACTGCTAAGTGCTCAAACGAGGAATTATGGAGAAGCACTACCCACTTAACTCACTCAGCTCTGTGAGAGACTGTAGGGTTTGGACACTGTCTGACCACATTCAAGTGTCTGTGAAAGTGGAAGGAAAGCCATTAAGTAGAATGGGCACTTATGCATTGGTCATTGTGTTGAGTCAGAAAGTCTAAACACCCCAACCCCCAAGAAGGTGAGGGGTGTGGTACATTGGTAAGACCCTCAGGACTCTTGAAACAGGAAAGGCAACCCCGCTGGGAGACCCTGGAGCAGATGGGCCCTAGCTAATCAGCAGTTCTCCATGAAAGCACCTGAAGCAAAGCGGAAGTGCAATGATCTGTCTTTCCCACAGATGCCAGGCCTCACCCAGCCCAGAGAGAGGCAGCCTGAGCCAGCAGAGTTCAAGACCTCAGCTAGACCTGGATGCCACCAAACCCTACCTGGCAACCTGAGGACAGTAATTTAATCTTTCTGTGTCTCAGTTCCTTCATCCAGTGAGCAAGCGCAATCACTTGAGCAGCTGGAATCGCTAACATTGATTCAGGACTGCCTGTGGGCCAGGCACCAGAAGAAACACTTGATCCGTTTACTCTTCTTGGCCACCCTACAAGGCAGGAAGTGTTAGTATATTTCAGTGATTCTAAGATGTTCATTTTTTCTTTTATATTTTAACCTTCTCTTTTATCAGGATGCTTTATCTATTAATAGGGAAGCATATAAGTAATGGCTCAATTTCAACTTTCGATGCTTTCTTAGTAAATTGGTGATGTGTTAGATTCAATGAGGAAACCGAGGCCCTGCTAGGTTAAATAGCTCGCCTACGACCACACAGCTAGAACGTGTTAGAATTAGGATTTGAATTCAGGCTGTTTCCAGAGTTGACTTTTTTTTTTACAGGAGTGAGATCTCCTGGTCCTTCACTAACTAGCTGTGTGCCCTTGCGCAAGTTCTTAATCTCTCAGTGTGTCCATTTGTTCATCTGTCAAATGGTGATAATAGTAGTAACTGCTTCATAGGATTGTAATGGGGACTTACATACATGTAAATCTCTTAAAATAGAACCTGATATGTGATTAGTGTTCAAGAAAATTTAACTATTATTAGCTTTAACTATTATAAGAAGAAACCAACATCACTTGTAAGAAAAAAGGATATAATTAGTAAAAGAAGACTATGTTCATCAGCATGTCCCTAAACCAGCGGTTCTCAACCTGTGGGTCGTGACCCCTTTGGGGGTCGAACGGCCCTTTCACAGGGGTTGCCTAAGACCATCGGAAAACACATATATAATTACATATTGTTTTGTGATTAATCACTATGCTTTAATTATGTTCAATTTGTAACAATGAGAATACATCCTGCATATCAGATATTTACATTACGATTCATAACAGTAGCAAAATTACAGTTATGAAGTAGCAAAGAAAATAATTTTATGGTTGGAGGTCACCACAACATGAGGAACTGTATTAAAGGGTCGTGGCACTGGAAGGTTGAGAACCACTGCCCTAAAATCATCGTGGCCCAGGATAGATGTGTATACCATATTTGGGAAATACCTTTTTGTTCTGTCTCTCTAAAACTGAGAGATCAGCCCAGCTGGTGTGGCTCAGTGGTTGAGCATTGACCTATGAACCAGACATGGTTTGATTCCTGGTCAGGGCACATGCCTAGGCTGCCAGCTCGATTTCCAGTAAGAGGCGTGCACGAGGCAGCCAATCAATGATCCTGTCTCATGATCTATCTCTCTCTTCTTCTCCTTTCCTCTCTGAAATCAATAAAAATATATTTAAAACTGAGAGATCAGATAAAAGTTAAATTGGAGAATGAGCTGAGAGGGAGTGATCATTGGAGGTGAGGGAGAACGGACAAGGTAAAGGGGAGGTGAGGCAGTGGGTTTGCTTGGTTTGCTTGAGTAGGTGGGCCTGGATTTGTGCTTGTGCTGCGGGTGGGCACCGCCCATTGAAGGAGCTGCACAAAACAGTGGCTGCCCTTCTGACTGTTTTCAGTCTGCAGATCGCAATTTGGTAAGTCATGGGATTGATCTGGTTGGTCACAACAAGCATCTTTAAAAATGCTGGAGAAGTGAAGGGAGGTGAACACAAGGCACATATCAGAGGATATCATATGTAATAACAATGAACATTGTTTTATGAAATTTGGGGTTTAGTTAAGAATGAATTAGATGTGTGTAATGGGTTCTGCTATAAAATATATTTCTCTCTGTGGGTTTCAGTTCAAAGTTTAATAAGGGGAAAATGAAGATAAGAAACACATTGTATCTCATCTAATTGGTGCAAAGTTCAGGACAACCAAAACTTCTAGAAACGAGTGCCAGAAAGACCTCCCAATAATGTTCCATTCTGTGGTAAAATTCCCCTTCCTCCTCAGGATTGAAGAATAACCAGCTTAAACTTGGAAAGAATAATGGAAAGTTCAACACTTTCTTTGTTGAGATAAGGCATATGTAATATAGTAGAAACAAATTAGGAAATAGAAATCTATACTAATAAAAGCCTAGGTGACCATCACGCCCTCACGTCACCACAAGATGGCCTCCCCATGTCATCACAAGATGGCTGCCCCCATGTCATCACAAGATGGCCAGCAGGGGAGGGCAGTTGGGGGCAATCAGGCTGGCAGGCAGAAGTGGTTAGGGGCAATCAGGCAGGCAGGTGAGCAGTTAGGAGCCAGCAGTCCTGAATTTTGAGAGGGATGTCCAACTGCCAGTTTAGGCCTGATCCCTGTGGACATCCCCTGAGGGGTCCCAGATTGGAGAGGGTGCAGGCTGGGCTGAGGGACCCGCTCCCCCACCCAGTGCACAAATTCTGTGCACCAGGCCTCTCGTAATAAAATAAAAACCTGGCATCAAGAGATAAACGCTGTTAATATGTTTTAGTATTTATATGTAATTTATATGTGTTTAAGTATATAATTATGTACATATAAGTAGATATACACACATAAAATGTAACTTTCTCCCAAATGGTATACTATAGATGCTTTAAAATAATTTTGCCTTCTATTAACACTAAAACATGAATATTTTATATGTCAATATATTGCAGTATTTTCATAGATGGATCATAATTTATTTAGCCAAATCCTAATTTTGGAGATTTATATTTTTATAGGTTTTTACTGTTTATGAATAATATATGGGATATCCCTACTTAGGCATACAGCTTTAAGCATTTGACCAATTTCTCCTTTCCACAATGAAGAAAAGTCTATTGCCTTTTTCCTCCTGATATAAATTGAAAATATTCATTGCCAAAGAAAAATCAAATAATATATTGAGGAAAACATTAGAAGCCACCTGAAATCCACCTTTCTGAGAAAACAGCTATTAACATTTCAGTGACCATCCTTTCATGTAACTCTTTATGCATTACATACACATACATATAATTTTACATACATACATACATGCATACCCACACACACAAATACACATAATACACAAGGTTTAAGAGGGCATTTTAAAAGAGATTGATGATATATAATTCTCTGTATCTTAACAATATATAATGGAAATTCCTCCAGGTCAAGTAGTATAGATCATTAATTTTTAATTCTTGAATAATATTCTACTGTAAGGATTATCATAATTCACTCAGCTATTCTTTTATTAATGAACTCGATTTGCTGTCAGCTTTTTTACTTTTTATTAAAATAATGTTGTAATAATCATTCTTGAATATATATACTTATGTACTAGAGCCTTTATTTCTATAGTATAGAATCCCAGGAGTGGGATTTCTGGGTTGAATTGTATATGCATTTAAATTTCTAATAGAGTTCATGAATTGCCTTTTCACATTTCCACCAGTGATGTATGAGAGTGCCCTTACCCTGCCTCCCATCTCTGCTAATAATAGGTGCTATTGCACTTATTTTTTGTCACTCTGATGGGTATCATCATGGCAATTTTAATTTCCATTTCTCTGTCTATTGGGGGAAGGGTGAACATATTATCATACTTACTCTTCTGTCGATTGCCTATTCATATACCCAACTCATTTTGCTATTGAGTTGATTATCTTCATCTTATAAATTGTGAGTGAGATTTTTGTATAGTATAGATAGTAATTTTTGCTATCGTTTGAATCTAAAATACTTTTCCTAATCTGTTTGTCTAGTGACTTTGTATTTCTTGCACTACAAAAATACTTTGAAATTTTATTTGTATGTGTGAGATAAATGTCTTAGTTAAAAAGATTTCTCAAATTTGTAGGTGTGCTGAAAGTACTAGAATTCTTTCTAAATTGTTATACATTGTCATTATTTTTTACTTTTAGTTTCTACTCTTTAATTGACCAGGAATTTATGGAAGTAATGTAAGCTAAGGACCCCAAGTTAATTTTCTTCTAGAAGTATATGCAGCTGAGATGAAACTATTAATATATATATATATATTTACACAAAACACACACACTAATATCTAATTTTGAGCTCTCTATTTTTTTACTGATTTTTATACAGTCTTATGCCACAATTGATCTTTTTATTTTAATATAGTATCTTAATGCCACATTCTTTATTCATTAATTTAAGAGCATTTTATCCAATTAAAAATTCCACTGAGATTCTATTGCAGTCAATTTATATACTGTCTTCAGGAGAACTGATTTTTTTGGTAATAATCATTAGTCCATTTCAAAAATATAGTATAGATTACTATGTGTTCAGATTATATCTTTGCCCTCAAATAGGATTTTGTTTTTTAATATAAATCATATTTCTTTTTTGTGTAATTTATTCCTATTTTATTCTTTTTGTCATTTACTATGAATGGAATATTTTCCTCATTCCATTTTTATAGGTGTCACTCATATAGAAAAAGCTAAAAATTTTATATCTTTATTTTGTATCCACTCAGTTTATCAAATTCTTTTATTACTTCCACTTGTTTTTACTAGAGTTTTTTAATGGTAGCAGCTATGAAATGATAATATCAGCAAAATATTTCACCTCTTTCTTTTTATATTTACATAGTGCATTTTATGCTTATTGTATTTACTAGACTTTCCAGACAATATTAAATAATAATGGTGACAAGGGCATTTCTGTCTTGTTCTTGATTTTAATAAAAACAGCTTTAACCATATGAATACAAATGTATTACTTACATGTTACTAGTTAGCTTATGCTGCAGCAACTGTGAAATATCAGGGTCTTGTAGCAACACAAATTTATCTTTAGCTCACATTGCATACTGGCTGCTAACAGGCGTGGTTCTGTTCCATGATCTAAAACTGAAGGTAGAGTTACCATCTGTCCATTATGTGATAGAAGAAAAAAAGAGCAATGGCCATACCATGAGATGGTTCTCAGTGCTGCTCAGACGTGACATACACTGCTTCTACTCATGTTCATGGGCCGCAGCAAGTCACAAGACTAAGCCTACATCGATGTTGTAGAAAAGAAGAACTCACACAGGGAGGGCAGCAAGTTACTGGAAACAATAATAAAATCTACCATGCCTATCCCTGGGTCACAAATATTTTCTTTCTTCCCTTTCATTCACAAAATAAAAACACCCATTTCTTCCCCCCACCAAAAAAACCAAAAACAAACAAACAAACAAACAAAAATGCTAAAAAGTCCTATCCAATTTTGAGTAACAAGACTATTCAATGCCCTGACTGGTTTGGCTCAGCAGCCTACAGACTGAAGGGTCCCGGGTTCCTCTCTCATCGATGTTTCTAAGTACCTATTCTTCTCCCTTCCTCTCCGTAAAAAAAAATCAATAAAATATAATTTTTTAAAAAAGAAGACTATTCAAGACTACTGTAACAGTTCCTACATCAGATTTGGATGTGGCTCCTCTTGATCTTGAAACCTAAACCCTACAAAGAGGATCTTCCACCTATACTCCCAGTACACGATGGAAGAAAACAAAGATGGGACAACCTTTAATCACACTTCCATTGAATATGGGGAAGAATAGAAGGCACATAGCTGTCACTGGCTCATAGTAATTCTGAAATTCTGCAGAGGAAATGCTGCAAGGACCTCAGATTCTGGGTAAAGAAGAATTTTGTGATTAGTTCTCACCTCTGCGCCCCATAAGTATCTTTCCAGTCCATTGTTCTCCATTTGAGAGGCTTTGTCTCTGAGAGGGGTTTCTATTTCCATTATCCCTCATGGTCATTGAAAGGGCATTTAAGAATATGTCCTCCCTTGGGGCTGAGCACCTTTTCTCATCTTACCACAGAACTTTGAAGATCCAAAAGTTGTTTCAAGTCTTGAACAGACACTGGTCACTCAGTTAGTGGCTTTTTTGGCAGTACAACGTCTCCAAAAATATTGCCCAATTTTCTCTTGACTTGAGATCATTTGAGCTTATAGACATCTGTAGGAGAGTGATGAAATCATTGTTTTCCCCTGAGCCACCTTTTCCAATTAAGTGCCAACTTAATTGATTCAGAAGCTTTCACAGAAGATTTAAAGGCGACAGTCTTGATTTGGTTCTTGTCACAAAGCTGTCTTAATTGGCCCTTGTTCCTCAAAGTGTTTCTGTATTTGATTTTATACTGGATGGAGATGATAAACAGTTCCGTTTTCCAATCATGCTTGCAAACCAGCCAATTCTCTCCTGAGTTTATCTACTTCTTGTAATCATTTGTCAAACCCAGACACTAGCAACCAAAGCATACTGCTAACATTTTGTTTCCCAGCCTCTTCATATAAATCCATTCTCTGCCTTCTGAGACACCACCGGCAACAATTCAGAGAATGTTTCATCCCTGCATAACACAGCCTCTAGTGACAATATCTTTGCCGTTACTGTTTGGCCCTGAGAGCCAGTGCCTTATATTGTAAGTTTTCTTTGTTGGATGGTTATTGTTTTGTTTGACTTTTGGCATCACTCGACTCCTGGTGGTAATTTTCATGTTATTTAGCTTCTTCTATGACATATATATGAGGTCGAGACTCTGTCACGGTCACGACAAGCTCAGGAGGAGGGGCAGGGCTCTGCCCGAGGCTGAGAGATCAACACAGAGGGGCACCCACTCCAAGCCTCCCCGGCGTGGCTGGGGACAAGCCCCCAGAGGACACACACACACACACACACACACACACACGCACACACAGTGCCTGCTCCAAGCCTCTGTGGCCAGACTGATGTCCAAGCCATCAGTAGGACATCCCCTGAGGGCTCCCAGGCTGTGAGAGGGGGCAGGCTGGGATGAAGAACCCCCACCCCCCAGTGCATAAATTTCATGCACTAGGCCTCTAGCGTTGTGATAACAACCCAAAAATCTCTGTGGCTTGCAACAGCAAGTTTTATTTTTTTACTTAGCTAACATATTGGCTGTGGATCAGGTATGGTTTTCTCATTCTGCGATCCAGGTGAAGGCTCCAGTTTTTCACTAACATTTGCCATTCTTCTAACAGAGTATTGTACCTTTAGCCAATTCATACAACGTCTCTTAAAGCATCAGCTCCAAAGTGACATACATTGCTTCCTCTCAGATTCATTGGCCAAAGCAAATCAAATGGACAAACCTTGGACCCATGAGGTCGTAATGTCAATGGGGCAGGGAAGAATAATCCTCCTGCAGGGACGGCAACAAATAATGAAGAACAAGTACATTCTACCAAGAAATTTCACCATTTAGAATTATATTTGCTGATGATTTTTACATATAATCTTTAACATAACCTGAGTAGTTTCCTTCTATCCCTATTTTACTGTATGTATTTGTACATTTTAAGAAATAGTTGCTGAGTTTATCCAAAGCTTTTACAGCATCTATTGATATAATAGATTGGTTTCCCTCCTTTAATTTGTTGATATAGTATTTATGCATTTTCCTATATTTAACTATCCTTAAGTTTTGAGAATAGACTGTTATTGGTAACTGTAGACCAGTGATTTTCAGCCTTTTTCATCTCATGGCACACATAAACTGTTTACTAAAATTTTTTAGAATACCAGAAATACATTATATTTCTTTGCCAATCTGACAAAAAAAGACATAATTTTGATTCATTTGCACTAGATGGCTATTGTTGTATTGGTTGTTTTATTTATTTTTATTTTTGGCAGTCTAAGGAAAAAAAGCTCACTAATGCATGTTTTAAAAATTCTTGTGGCACACCAGCGTGCCATGGCACACCAGTTGAAAAATCACAGCTGTACATTATTCTCTCCCCCCCCTTTTTTTTTAAAGCTTTATTGTTGATAGTACATTAGCCTTTTCCTGCTTTGACTGCTCCTTACCGCCCCCCCCCATCACCATCCTATTGTCTGTGTCCATAGTTATGCATATATGCATACAAGTTCTTTGCTTGATCTCTTCCCACCAACCCGATTCGTCTTTTTTTACTGCTGCATAGTATTCCATGGTATAAATGTACCACAGGTCTTTTATCTACTCTTTTATCTACTCTACTCACCTACTGATGGGCATTTAGGCTGTTTCCAGATCTTAGCTATTGTAAATTGTGCTGCTATGAACATAGGGATGCATACATTCTTTCTGATTGGTGTTTTGGGTCTCTTAGGATATATTCCTAGAAGTGGGGTCACTGAGTCAAATGGCAATTCCACATTTAATTTTTCAGGAAACTCCATTATGTTTTTCCATAATAGATGCACCAGTCTTCATTCTCACCAGCAGTGTACTGGGGTTCCATTTTCTTCACATCCTCACCAGCACTTGTCATAAGTTGATTTGTTGATAGTAGCCATTCTGACAGGTGTGAGGTGACGCCTCATTGTCTGTTTAATTTGCATCTTCCTGATGATTAGTGACTTTGAGCATTTTTTCATATGTCTCTCAGCCATCTGTATGCCCACTTTGGAGAAGTGTCTATTTAGGTCCTTTGCCCATTTTTTAATTGGGGACTACACTGAGTCTGTCTTAGACTGGCTTTGAAGTACGGTAGTTAAAAAGAAACCATGTTCAAAGTATTTAAACATGTATAGCAGGCTTTCTGTAACCTTCCAGATCCCCAGTTGAGAATCCTTGTCAAATTTCATCATTTAGTTGTGAATAAGGTTTTGGACACAGTCATCCTGACCTTTGGACCTTGCACATTGCCTAATGAATGTCTTCTGACTGAATTGGTAATGATGCTTAAACCTCCTCTAACATACCAAAGAAAACATTTTAAATGCTCAGCTTAAGAGCAGGTTCAATTTCTAAGGAGGAAAAATCTGCATTTAAAATTTTGTATCTTATGTTTCTTCATCCTTGCTTTAATAAATGAGAATCTACTGGGAAATAGTCCATTTTTTTGCTGCAGTATCACTAGGATGTTAATGTTTTATTAGTTATTGTGCAAAGATGGAGACATCATGATGCAAGATGATGACTTCAAGGTACTAGAAGTGGAAGAAGTAGAATATACACACAGTGAAAACACAATCTGTGTACTAATTCTCACTCCACTGGAAATTCTTCTTTTCTGACAGTAATTCTGATCCTCATGCTAAAAACTCATTTTGTATAAAAATGAAGCTGCAGGCAACTTAACAATCAAGGTCACCAAAAAACAAAAAAGGTCTCTGAACATGTAGCTGGGAAAGCTTTTTATATCTCAAATCTTTTTCTTTTGAAGCAAAACAATCTTAGTCATTAAAATGGACTGAAAAAAAAAAGCTTGGGTCCATCATCAAAGACGGGTAATCAGGAACATTCACGCCGCTGGTGGAGCACCATCAGGTTAAAAATCACTGGATTGTTTCCAGCCTCATGAATAGTTTTAATGATGTCCTCGTTTTTCCTTCAAACTTAGACAGTCAATTTTCCTATGATGGAGCATATTACTTCCGGAGAAATAAGATGCTTTGCGTAGAAACGCTCAGTTTTGAACAGAGGACAGCCATTTCTTTACATAGTTTCCCCCCACAAAAGCATTTGAAAGATTTGTGTTTCTATTGCTACATGAGTTTTCAGATGAAAAAAATGTATATATATATATATATATATTCTTGAGACTCTGTTATGCATGGTACAGAGATGAAAGAAACACAGCAGTACAGAAGCAAACCCTGCAGCATTGTTCACATTTAGTTTATGCCACAACAAAATGTTGCTATAGAAACATTAAATCCCAACAGAATTCCTGGAAGTCAAAGATGTGCTTGCAGACTTACTTCCAGATGCTGACTTGCCAGCTTGTTAAATAAAACTTGGCGTTTATCACATGGGAGATTTTATCTCAAAACTTCCTATGAAAACTGCCTGGGACTCTGAGTACAGTGCTCACAATGGAAAGGAAAGCAGTAACAGAATGACTCGTCTGGGAGAGGTCTCCACCGGATTGTTTTTCTCTTCCCCCATCAACACGCTCTGTAAAGAAGTAGCTCTAAAATGGGATTAACCCTTAGTGACCAGGGGGTGGGGAATCATTCTATTGATAAAATTGTGCATCCATGTTAAGCAGGGCAAGACTTTCTGCATGCCAGTGAGGGAATCACGTTTTCCTGTAGACAGTTTGGGGGCTCTCTTTCACAACAGCTTGCTCTCAGAAAACAGCCGGGTTAATTGGGAAGCAGCTAAAAAATGAGTTGTTGTTTTTTCTTTAAATCTCTAAAAATATTTTTGCTTCTTGTTTTCTAATGCTTCTCAATCAAACTGACAGCTTTTAAAAATCCCCTTAAATAGTGAATGCATAACAAGCACATTGGAACTCAAAGGATCACCGCTGGCCTGAGTGTGAGAAGGGATTGTAAATGGTGCAGGAGAATTGTACTCTATTCATTAAAAGTCCACCTGCCAGATGTGCCGGCCGTAGACACCTCCCACTTCCTCTCAGGCTACGGGAGGGCCTCACTGGACGGCTGTAGCCACTCTGGAGAAACCAGCCATCTCCACTTGGGCATCTGTCCTCCGGCTGCGAGCTCAGCCTTCCACTGAGATAATGACTTCCTTCCTTGACAGCCCTTGCTCAAAATATATGCAATACATCCAACTTTTAACAAATGTATATGAATATAGTGGGAGGTATTGTCTCTTGTGCCCTTAAAAAACATGGGTGAGCAGCCCCCCTCCTGACATGTGGGCCGTCTATAGTGACTTCCTTCCAAAAAGCACAGTAAGGAAATAGGGCACAAAAGAGTAACTTAATAGTTGAGAAACCTGATAGACTCCACTTCACGCCAGGTAATCAAGGCCAACATCAACAGCCATAAATCATGGCCATGATATGTACCTTTGAGATGATGCAATGAAAATGGCACGTTACCTCTGTGATCTCCTTCCCTCCCTCAAACCCATAACCTTACACTCATCATGAAAAGAAGATCAGACAGATCCCAACAGTGGGGCATGCCGTGATGTGCCCAACCAGCGCTCTTCAAAACTGCCAAGGTTATTCCAAACAGAAAGTCTGGAAAACTGTCCCAGCCAAGAGGAGCCCAAGGTGATGTGATGACTAAATGTAACGTGGTTTCCTGGAACAGAAAAAGGACATGAGGTAACAACGAAGGAAATCTGAGCAAATGATGGCCTTGAGCCAATAAGAATGTATCAGTATTTGTTCATTAATTGTAACAAGTGTACCAGGCTTCTGTCAGATGTTAATATTAAGCTGTGTGCCAGCTGGCAACTCTCTATCCTATTTGCTCAATTTTTCTGTCAATCTAGAACTACTATAAATCAAGGGTGGGGAACCGTTTTTCTGCCAAAGGCCATTTGGATATTTATAACATCATTTGTGAGCCATACAAAATTATCAACTTAAAAATTAGCCTGCTATATTTGATCAAACATTTAATTAACTCACCCCAAATGCCTTGTCAGGGCCAGACCAAATGATTTCATGGGCCTATACAGCCCAAGGGCCAGATGTTCCCCACCGCTGCGTAAACTCTATTAATAAAAATAAGGGAGAGATGGGAAAGGCTGAGGAGCCTGCAGGCTAATGAGGTGTACAGACCTCAGTGTTCGCTATTATGGAATTTGGGACTCGAAGTGGGACTCAGAGAGGGATGTGAGGCATCAAGCTGCACTGGGGATCTGGCCTGGCTGAGGTGGACTGGATAAGCTGAGAATGATTCATGACTATAACTCCATGCCCAGCTCAGCGCCTTCTGTGTGAGCACCAGTCCGCTATGGTCCCGACACTGAGCTGCATGCTTTACATACATTATCTCACATAGGTATTAACAGATGAGGGAAACTGAGGTACGGAGACTTTAGTAGCTTACCCAATGACAGCTAGTAAACGGCAGAGTCCGGATTTGAACTCAGGCAGTTTCATTTCATCCAGGTATCACTGGTGTGGGACATTTGCAATCCCTAAACCATGTTTGGCAGAGCCCGTTGATCCTAAGCACCAGGAGGCTTACAGCTCTCGAGTTTGGCAATGGGGAGAGGTCACCAGAAGCCCACTACATGTGGGCCAGAATCAGCTGCTGTGAGGCTGGGCGGGGGGATTCTTTTTACTATGGTCACTTGTTTGGGGCACTCAGATCTCACCCTGCAGAGCTGGATTCTCGGGTCCAATCTCCTTGGCTGCAGCATTCAGCAACTCCTCGGTGGGGTGGGTTTCTCCTTCGTGGAAGGGCTAGGAGTGGTACTAGTGGCAGACGTGTACATGCTTTCTTATCTTGACAGTTCCCCCAGTATTGACAGCACTTGTCATCAGACAGATATGAGCTCCAATTGAACGCATCACCGAATGCTTCTCCTGTAAGCGGGACTGGTTTGCCCAGGGCAGTCCCAGCTTATGGCTGTTACCCCTACATAATAAACAGCATCCTCTTTTACTCTCAAAAGTGTCCCAGTTGGAATGACAACTTGTACAGCCACCATATCTGTAACACAGAGACAACTGCCACTCCAAAGCTAGAATCTCTGGAGACCACACCAATTACTGTTCTAATATATTGGTGACATCGGGGGCTTCTTGTTCATTTGGGGGGAAAAGTGGGATTGTGCGAGAAATCATGACTTTCAGCAGTGTGACTATTCACTCATTCCACATGGTAACTGTTTTCCAACTTTGATTCATTTCAACTATATTTCTTTTTTTAAAATTATATTTTTAATCAGAGAGGAAGGGAGAGGGAGAGAGAGATAGAAAGATCGATGATGAGAGAATCATTGATTGGCTGCCTCCTGCATGCCCCAGTGGGGGATCGAGCCTGCAATCTAGGCATGTGCCCTTGACCAGAATCAAACCCAAGACCTTTCAGTCCACAGACTGATGCCCTATCCACTGAGCCAAAATGGTTAGGGCCAATTATATTTCTTTTGCAATTAGAATGTAACCACTGCACACAGCACATGTATTAGAGCAGAAATTACTTTGTGACCATTACCTGAGCTCCCAAACTAGAGGGCTGCCCTTAAGAAGGGACATATGACAGCACCTCTACAAGGATGGTCAGCACAGTTGCACATAACACCACACTGAGCATCTGCCATCAGCCGCTAGCCTGCTGGAACAGGGCCAAGGGCAGAAAATGCTGTAATTCAGCCCTGTTGTCTTATTGTAAGTTCTTTGCTGTTCCCATTCTTGCCATACATCCTCCATTTCTCTTTAGGAAAAACATACCTGGTCTGACACTGAGCACACAAAGTCAGATAGTGCTTCCCCATCACCTGTGCCCCGGACCTCATCTATAGTTCTCTGCATTTCTCTTCTATTTAAATCATGTCCCCCATACGTCTCTTTATCATTTGCAAGGTTAACAAATTCACTGAAAATTATAGGGTTTCACTTCCAAAATCTCTTAAGCTAAGTATTAATTTCAAGAGTTGTTGCAGAATTCTCTTCTCCCATGGTCACAAATTTGTAACAGCCTCCAAGAAACCCAAATATGTGCTCAATTCCAAGCCTCAATTAAGGCTCTTGAGAGAATGTTGTCATCTGTGTGGTAAAGGCCACTGCTGTTGACGGCAGCCAAACCAATTGTAAAATATAGAGCAGACCAGGATCTGGAGATGGATGGTGGTGATGGCTGCACAATAATGGGAGTATACTTAATGCCACTCAACTGTACATTTAAAGTGGTTAAAATGGCAAATTTTATGTTATGGATGTTTTACCACAATGTATATGGAAAGCTGTGGGAGACGTGTGTGTGTGTGTGTGTGTGTGTGTGTGTGTGTGTGTGTAAGTGCCACCTGGCTTGGCTGGAAAAAATACAGCCAAGGGAGAGAGGTCTAAACATGCAGTGAACATTTTAAAAGATTGGTATGGATGCTGTCTTTTGAGGCCAAACAAATTATTGGTTGCAAAAGACAAAAATGAATAGGCACCATCCTAAAGATGCAAACATCTTATACACTTATTTATTCAACAAATATTTATGGCACTCTTGCCACCATAGGTCAGCAGATCTCAGACAATATAAATGATTCAGCCAGTTATGGAGTACACATGTGTTTATTATATGACTTCCTATTTTTTCTTTGTCTGAAATACTTTACTATTTAAAAGCTCTAATTATCACAAATACCGTGAGTCCTGGTATGATGTAAATTTACTCCATTTTACATAGAACCCAAACAGGAGAGGGGAAGAGAAGATCATAGAAGCGGAGGAAACAGACAAGCTCCGGCTGCAGAAGGTGCACAGCAGGAGGTAGGGGAGAAAGAGCAGTTAATTAGTCTGCATCCAACTGAGAATTTTCCTAGCAGATACCTACTTTGGCATAAGATAAAACCAAGTGTATTTTACACACTCAAGAAAGATGTGGGTGGCTGAAAAATCTTAGGTCCTATATAAAATATAGATGTGGCATCTTCTGACTCAAAGCACAGGGCACATGAAGTTAAAACAAGTCACTATACAGAAATCTGAAGGGGAAAACTGTTCTGCAGGTCCCAGGAATACCCACAGCAGGGACTCCGACACAACAGGTTACACGGTTCATAGGTAGAATCCAAAGTAAATCACTGGTGATTGAATAAGTAACTCCATGGGCTTTGGTGTGAGGCAGGCTGGTGGTAAATCTAGCTGTAGCTACTCACTTGCTGAGGCTTTAGACACGTTACTTAGAGTTGGCTCCCTAGCCTGTCATCTGGAGACAGCGCTCACTACCCTCCTCCAAGGATTATTGGGAAGGTTAAAGGGACATATGCACAGCATCTAACACATGGTTCCAGGCACATATTAAGTGCTCAATATATGCTAGCTGGTATTATTAACAGACCAAAATGTTTTTCCCCCTTTCATTGGTGAAAGGTTAACATGGTGGTACACGGGCCGGCTAAATAGCCATCTCAGATGGTGATTAAAGAAAATGGAATTTATTTAAGGAAAGGAGATGGGGGATGGGATATCCCAAGGTGTCATTGGGTCTGTGATGGCAGCACTCTGGCTGGAGTTTCACCCTTACATGCAGTCACTGGTGGGACACTTGTCAGTGGGTCTGGGGACTGAGCTGGTGGGCTTAGAATGTGATCAGGTGCCTTCATACCTTCAGGACAGTTTCATTCCTTGTATGATCTGACTCCTGGTGTCCTACAAGTTTTCCTGGTCTTTCATTCTCCTGTGGTGGGAAGCTTACAAATGGCCATTAAGGATTGTATTGCCCTACAGTCCTAACAATTGGTACTAGTAAATGCTCACTGCAGAAGGAGTCATCCCTGCTCTGACCCTAAAGTAGCTACATAACCCAAGGTCAATAATTCCACATCTCTGTACCTCTGTTTCTTTAACTGTGAAATTAGACGTTTTTCTAAGTCTATCCCTTTTATGGGTTTTTCTCTCTCCCATATCTTTCAGCATTGCTGGTGCCTTTCACTGTTCTCCCCCATTTCCTCACCGTGCTCTCCACCTCCAGCCCTTCTTCCTCTTTTTTTAATCTTTAGTTTTTAAGAAATTTCTATTGATGTTTACAGAGATGAAGGTAGTTTATTTTAGAAAGAGAGGAAGGAGAGGGAGAGAGAGATAGAGAGAAACATTGATGAGAAACATCAACATCCATTGGCTGCCTCCAGTAAGCCCCCTGCTGGGGATAAAGTATGCAACCCGGTGTGTGCCCTGACCTGCATCAGCCTGGTAACCTCCTGGTTCATGGTGGATGCTCAACCACTGAGCCACACCTGCTGGGCCCTTCTCTGCTCCCTATGCACTGAGGCACTCCATTTCCTTTTCTCATGTGGACACCACCCTCATCTCCTAATCACTCACCCTGTGCCCCTTTGTCCTTCTTCCAAGGCTTATTCCATGTGGCTGCCAGAATTTGTCTTTTAAAGCTCAGTTCTGATGACGGCTCCCTGCAGCCTGCAGAGCTCTCTTCCCAGTCGGGCCTCACTCTGTCTGGAACGGCCAGCCTTCCTCTCCTCCAGCAACACCCAGGATCAGCTTCAAATAGCACATCGTCTTTCACGTCTCTACTTTCTCTGAGACAAAGCTAGATTCTCCCTATCTGTGTTCCCAGAGCCCTGTATACATAACCTTTCAGTAGCCTTTTACTGAAGTGATTCTTCATATTGAAGCAAGACAAAACAAACAATTATAATGTCAGCTATTTTAATTTTCTGTGCAAGAATTGGAACGTCATAAGTATTGAGTAAATGTTTGTCAAAGAGTGTTAGAAAGTGATATTAAGTGACACAACCAAAGGCATAGCCCACTTATTTTGGTTTCAAGTCCAAGTAACTAGGAAGGATGGAGGGAAACTGTGTGAGAGAAATGCTTGTGGAGAGGTAGAAATCCAAGATCCCCAAGATTCTCTCTGTCTCTCTTTAGGTTGAATCGCAGGTCTGTTAAACTATGTATGTAACAGATATGCAGCAGAGAGGGGAGATTCTCCTCTCTCAGGGAAAATGATAGTTGCAGCTTAGGTAGGACATGATGGTCACTTCAACATGCATAGTGTCGGCGCTGGAGATGAGGAGAAGTAGATGTAGCTGAGAAAGAGTTATAAGGCAAAAAAGACAGTATACCAATGATGAAGCGGTTCGATATGGGAGGGTAAAGAATAAAAGGAGGTATGCATCAGAATGACTTCTCGGGGACAGTGGTGCTGGCTGAGATGGGGACCCTGGGGGAAGCACCAGGGGATGTCAGGAAGTTGTGCCAGAGGAAGGAGATACATTGCAACTCAAGCTGCCCTTTACCTCCTCCACCCCCTGCCTGCCAAAGGATGAGCATTAATTGGACAAGTGTGAACTACTGATGGGAATCCATGGATGTGTAAGTTGGAATACCCAGTCAAGTGTCTGGGAGTCATCCTTTCTTCCTTGAATGCTGGGCATTCCAATTATGTGAGATCTGGAGGTCTTGGCTTAACTAGAGAATGCACACTTGATAGCTGTGTGACTTTGGACATATCACTTAATCTCTCCACACCTCAGTACCCTCATTGGTAAAATGGCAAAAATTATGTTTATCTTCCTGGTTATCATGACATAAATTATTATTAATATATTGTTTTAACTCACAGCTCCAGCCTAACTGTCTCCTCAGCTCACCTAAAAGAGATGACACGAATGAACATGAAGAATGAGACCTTTCATGGTTTAAGGAATGGGATTACAGGTGGGAACAATTATTTCCCAAGTGCTACATTTCTCTCTACAAACATCTTTCCCTTTAATGTCTTACAGATTTCATCTTGGAAAAAATTCTTATTCACACGACTTCTACCAAATCACCATAGCCTGGGGGCAGTTCTGAGTGAAATTAAGAAGCATTTTTAAGTTATCATCAATGATCGCCACCCTTCATGTCCTTGACCACCCTCATGACAGAAATGCTTCCTCTGTAGGAACTGTTGTGCTTCTCGGCCTGCCTGCACTTTAGAATTAACTGGGGAACTTTAAGCAGTTCTGGTGCCCAAGTTATACTTCAGACTAGTTGAATCAGAGTCTGGCAGTGGTACTCAGGGATTGGTATTTTATAATGAACCCCCAGGTAACCCCAATGTGCAAGCAAAGGTTCTAGCCCTATTTGCAGTTTAACTAGGATAAGTTCCTAAGAACAAAAAGCATTAAAAATGGTAAAATTTTAGGCACTGGGGGCAGGTTGTTAGGGCATATAATTCTGGTTAGAGAACATGAGAGTAGATGACACTTCTATTTGTTGCCCTTCAGAAAAATATTTGGTTTCAAATATAATCCAGCTAGAATCAGGCAGGAATTTAAGGCCAAAGCAAGCATGCTTCCACAGCCCAGTGTTTACAAGAAGGCTTGTGGAACTGAGGCCATATCTATGGGCGTTCTTGTGGTTCCCAGCCTGTCTGCGTTAACAGCCATCCAAAGATGCAATGTCAACCCCAAGGGAACCGACCCTATGCAGTCCAAACTCCTTGTGGCCTCTAAGGTCTTCACAGTCATCTCCAACTGGCCTTTCTAACTTCACCTCCCACTTTCTTCCTCACATAGCTGTACTCCAGCTCGATCAGACTTATCACTAAAGCCCTACACAGACCTACGCCAATGCATCTGCTGCTGTTTTAAGCTCCAGTGCCCTTTCCCAGAAAACACCTGCTCATCCTTAGAGAATCAGCCTAAAAGCCACCTCCTCTATGAAACGCTCCCTGCTCACTGGCTCCCACTCCTGTGTTCCTGTGAGCAGCAACTCTTATGCAGCTCAGGTGAGAGGGAACGTTTACTTCTCTCTGCCAGCATCTCTCTCACATCTTCCCAAAGGGGAGAGGAGAGGAATCTGGTTGGTTAGAATTCAGGGCAGTGACTGAGTCATGTTCATCAGTGTTCACCAGTGTCTGCCAATGTGATAAAGATGATATGCTCAGGTGTGGATCGTGCAATGCGGTTGGATTGCTTGGCTTTGTAGCTTGCTTCTGCCATGTATATATGTAAAATTGGGCAAGTTATCAGTCTATCAAAGTTTTGGTTTTTCTCATTGTAAAATAGAGAAAACAAAACTTTCTGCCTCATAAAATTTTATAATAAATGATATCACCCATTTAAGATGCTTGGTCTAGATCCGTGGTCAGCAAACTGCAGCTCGCGAGCCACATGTGGCTCTTTGGCCCCTTGAGTGTGGCTCTCCCTAAGCTTTAGGAGTACCCTAATTAAGTTAATAACAATGTACCTACCTATATAGTTTAAGTTTAAAAAATTTGGCTCTCAAAAGAAATTTTAATCATTGTATTGTTGATATTTGGATCTGTCGACTAATGAGTTTGCCGACCACTGGACTCTAGATCATTGCTCCTTGTTGGTATAGCTTCATCAAGAATTTCATGGGAGGAAATAGAGTTAGTAGGACAAGCATTCCTGTATCTCTGGACTAAATACTATTTGTTCAATATGATATGAGCAAATATTGTACTCTAGGTACTGTGCTTCAGCTGAGAACAAAAAAAGGATTACCCCACACGCTGGTCCTTTTGCATCTCTTATCATATTAGGTCATACTTATTTGTTATCTTATCTATTTCCCTCTGCTGAGCCATGGCATCCTGAAGGGTAGCTACTGTAACTGCCCTCTATAATAACTAAGAGTGTAAAAATAAAAGTCTAGAACCATCAGAGAGAGAGGGAGGGGAAGAGAGAAAGAGAGAAACATCAATATGAGAGAAATGGCAATTGGTTGCCTCCCGAACCTGCAACTTAGGTATGTGCCCTTACAAAAATTGAACTGGCTACCTTTTGGTGCATTGGATGATGCTCAACCAACTGAGCCACAAAGGCCATGGCTCAATTTCATCTTTGATTTTCTTTATTTTTAAAATATTTTTTATTGATTTTTAGGGAGAACAGAAGGGAGAAGGAGAGAGTGAGAAACATCAGTGAGAAACATCAATTGGCTGCCTCCTGCATGGGATTGAGTCCCAATCTGAGCATGTGCCCTGGCCAGGAATCCAACCAGCAACTTTTTAAAAAATACATTTTTATTGATTTCAAAGAGGAAGGGAGAGGGAGATAGAAACATCAATGATGAGAGAGATTAATTGTTTGGCTGCCTCCTGCACACCCCAACTGGGGATGGAACCAGCAACTCAGGCATGTGCCCTGACTGGGAATCAAACCCAGGACCTCTTGGTCCTTGGGATGATGCTCAACTCACTGAGCTACCATAACCAGGCCAACCAGCAACTTTTCAGTGCATGAGACAATGCCCAGCCAACTGAGCAACACTGGCCAGGGCACATCGTTTATTTTCTTTAAATATTTTAAATATAATTAATTTATATATCCTATATCTGATAATCCCATTCCCTGGAATTCTTGGGTGTGATCCCCCTTCTCTTAGTTGTTGTTTCTGCTGATAGTGTCTTGCTTATATATGATTGCAATTTTGGATTAGAAATACAAGTTTAATTGAGCTCTATCTATGGGAAACTTCTGAATCTTGATTGAAAATGTATTCCTCCAGAAAGGACTTCTTTTCCTTTTCTGCTAAATGCCTGGGACAATGATAAACCCAGGGCCACTTTATATGAATTTCTGCTTTGGAATTTCCAGAACTATGTAGTACAAATGTGAATCCAACGCCATGTGCTAACAGGTCTATGGTCACTAATTTTGAGGGGATGCTTTTATTCACTCAGAACCTTGGTCAAGAGAGACACATTTATTTCTCACCTCCCAATATGGGGCAAATGTTTTCTATTCTGCTCTTTTACTGAATACCCATAAAGGCCCCAGCATTATCTAGCACTGGTGGCCTGGTACACGGATTCGTGCACATTGAAAGGAAATTAGTTAGAATAAATATTTTAATATCACTACTCGTCCTTTCTCTATAACAAAAGTGTGAACCAAATTCACGATCGACAATGACAGATGGAAACACACGCATGCAATTGGCTCCAGCTAAAGCTTTATATGTATCACACATGTGCGAGTCAACTTAGCCTTTTATATATGTGGATAAATTTGCTTAATTTGCTTTCTGATCTATCTAAACTTTTTCCAGCCCAGTGAGCACCCCAACTTCTCTTTTAGGTAATTGTCAGCAACACAGCAGTAAATATCAACACAAAGCAGATTATTATTGTAGATCACGCAGGAAGAAAAAAGGGTAAAATATTTAACTGCAGCAGTGTTTGACTGTATTCTGCACAGTGAGAAAACCTGAACTCATTTTCAAGCTCCACTATTTCTTACTTCTTTTCAGTTGGGTCAAGTTTCTAAACTTTCTGAATCTCTGTTGTCTTGCTAATGAAAAGAAAATAGGATTCTATCAAGTCTCCTTTCTACTTACTCCAGGACTTCTGTGAGGATCAAATGAGATGAGGCATGGGAAAATGCTTCACAAACATTTGGTTGCACTATGAAATGTTTGCACCTGGCTATAAAGCAAGCCAGGTTCCTGGGCTAAAGAAAATCCAAGGAGGCTAGTAGCTAGGGAGAAGAAGCTGGGCGTTGCTACGTGACATCATTACCTGGAGCCCACAGGGACTGTTTCCAGGCTGGGCTGGGCTGTGGGCCACATTTTGTGCCATGGGGTCTTGGCAGCGTTGGCTGCAATTTGGTGGTGGCAGGGCCTGTGTCCAATGTGGTGGCGGGGTCTATGTCCCACTTCGGGGAAGCCGAGTGTTGGTTTGTTGATGCCAGGTCTGTGGTGCCATTTATTTTTAAATGGCCAGTGTATGTCATGGCAGCTCCTGCATTGAGCATCTGCCCCCTGGTGGTCAGTGCACATCATAGCTACCGGTCGGAGGGAAGGATGGACACTTAGCCTTTTATATATATAGATAACCTTTAGAAAGATATAAAAAATATCTTTAAAAAGTTGAGCCCCTAGGCACTTGTCAGTTGAGATGAACATGGCAGGTTCACTCCACTTTCATATCCCTGTGCAGCAGGCATGAGTGTGATCACTGTTGCTTGTGTTAAGTGGAAGCAACACTCAACTGAGCAACAGAAACTTAGTGAAGTACATTTGAAAGTTGGAGCAAGAAAACTATCTAAGAGAAAAAAGCTTTTGAGTATTGGGAGATACAATTATTGCCCAACCAAATTTAGGGAGTCCTTTAGGACCTTCACATCACACGGAAGGGCATCTTATAAATAGTTTTCACATAGGGGTCTTCTAACCAGAAGCATCAAAATCTCAAACGTTTGTTTTAAAAAGCAGAATTCGGAACTTCACTCTCAGAAGTGAAATCTGGGACTCTATTTTTAACAAGCACCCTTGGTAGCCCGCATAACTGAAGGGAAGAGGTCCTAGTGCAGAGTATGTTTGCATGTGAAAGACTGTGTTGCCATAATTTCAGGGTCCCCACTGATTCATGCAGTAGGAATAGAAAAAGCCAAATAGTAGCAAACCTATTTCAGTCCTTGAGATTGAGAGTCTCAAGGTCGCTGGTACACCAAAAACCTAAACTTTGAACCACTACAGACAGAGAGACACACGGAAAGCCCTCTGTAGTGAGTTCAGCACCCTTGATCCAAGTATGTGCCCATCAGGATTCTCCTGATGTCAGACTGGGACTCCTGTCAAAGGAAGAGTGTCGAACCAGAGTCAGAGAAATAGACCCAGGACCATAAAAGAAGAGCTGTTGGAGCAAGACTACAACTTCACTCCAAGAAGGGATTGATCCTTAGTGCCAGAACCGCACTGTACCAAACTCATGTGTCATTTAACTCTGCTGTACACAGCCTGTGTAGTTTAACTGTTATTCTGGAATTATCCTTATTCCAGAATTAAAGCTTTATAAAAGCCAATATGCAATAATGCCTTCTGGAAAGTCTATATAAGGACATCGGACGCACTGTTCTGCTGCTGAGAGCAGGTACTTGGTACATCTACTGACATGGTGACCAAACAGAGACCTAGTAGGGGAAACAAATGCTGCATAGTGTGCAACCTGGGAGGGGAGGAGGAACCCATAGTCAACAGGATTAGGCAGAGGATTAGGTTCATAAAAAAATAATTGCAACGGCAATAGTCCTGTAAGGCATGCCATTAAAATGAAGTATTTTAAAGAGAACCATCCTTCTGGAATTGTTTTGGAAAAAGTTTGTGAGGAATTTCAAATGAAGAACCTTGCTGTGATTGTTGCTTTAAGCACCATTTTTGGTTTGCAAATTACATGCCATTTTACAGACAACTAAAGAAACATGATCCAACTGTATTATTCTGTTGCCCCGTGTTTCAACAGTTCCATATGGTTCACATCAGTAGGCTGATTTCTTTAGAAACAATTAAAAATCTTGCCAGACACACAAGAAGAAACCATGTGAGCATGTTTTCTGCTTGCTGGTGACATTTCATCCCCTCCCCATCCCTTTAGTCTCTAACAAATTACTCAGCCTGCTGGAGCAGGATCCCTCAAAGGCTGGGAAATGACAGCCTTTGTCTGAGACATCCTCTCTGACCATAACCCAAATTGGACCTTTAGGCAAACAAAAATGCAGTAAGAGATCTGAATTTATTTCTGTTGCATCAAATGGCAGTATTAAGAAACGAAGCCAGTGTAAAACAAAACAAAATAAAACAAAAAACAGCTGGTGGGGGTCTTGAAATGCAGTACACCACTCAAGGTAAAGGAATTGACAATAAATTGATAGAATGTGGACCCAGTTTGGAGGATTATTGGTCAGGATAGGCTACATTTTACTGCAATGACATCCATCCCCAAATCCTAGTGACTTATTATCACTTATTTCTCACTCATGTTACCAGTTGGGGGGGTGTGGGGGAGGCCGGCGGCAGGTCCAAATCACTGCCAAAGTCATCACTCTGAGTCTCAGGTTGACAAGAAGGAATCACCTGGAAAGTTGTTCATCTAGGTTTGGGGGGCAGAGTAAAATTTTCTGGATCTAGGGGATCACAGCCCTTAGGAATTTGTGTCTATCAGTGTTTGAGTGTGATTATATGTCCAGAAGCAAAGAGCAGAAAGGCTTATGCACTTAGAAAATAGACATACACACACAGCCAGATGTTATATTCATTTAGAAGTAATTCCTGATGCTTATAACTATGCCATCCAATGCAGACTAGGACCCTTTTTGTAGAAGAGAATGATAAAGCACTGATTCTTTACAACACAATCAACAAGCACAGTTTTGGGGAGAGAGTTGATTCTTGGGCTTTTGGTCTGGTCCTAACAAGTTTTCAGATGCCTGTGTAATTATAAACCTGGGATCATAAAGGAGACAGTAAAAAACAAGCCAAAACATAGGTTTATTGTTGTTGTTGTTGTTGTGTGTGTGTATGTGTGTGTGTGTGCGCGCACACACGCACGCATAGGCAAGGGTATGTGTATGTGTATGTGGGGGGGTGGAGTTCGGGGTGGGGGGCTGGTCCCCACAACTAAGAAAACCTAACAGCACAGCATTTCCTTTGTTTAGCAAAATTCTGCATCTCTGTAATTTCCATCTCTTGGAAATGTCACTCTGTGGAACTCCAAAAGAAACTGTTCTCTTTTCTGCAAGCAGCCCTTGAAGGTATTAAAAATTAGCTGACATGTCCTCAATTTTTCCTCCCAATTTCCTCTCCCTAGAGTGTGCTCTTGGATGGAGGAGAAGAAGGTATGACTTAAAGGGGCCGTATCAGAACTGAGCAGGACATTGTTCAGTTTGTTGTTGGTAAGAACTTTTGATTTGGAACCTTAAATGATATTGAAGGGAAACATAAGGGTTTTTTAAGTGTTTATCAAAAAGAACCATGCATTAGAAATGACCTTCTCAGTTAGATGACAGGAGGGATAAGGATCCCATTTCTTTTTTTCCAGATCCCTGCTCACAGCGGCAAAAAAAATCCAACGCTTACTGAGCTACATCCCTAAAAAGACAAAATATATATATTGGAGAGAAAAATTGTGAGAGATTTTGAAATAGGAAAAGAGATTACTGGATATCTGTCCAGTGGAGCATTCAGGAATCACCGGATTTTGTGTGCAGGCTTAGATCGTAATACATACAAATAATTCTTCTCATAGAAATGCAAGTTGTGTCCAGTGAAATGCAATTGATATCACTCTCTGGCTATTGCCCTGTTCTGCTGGTTTTATATCTATTTAAAAGTATATTTTCCAAATTCCTTACCAGTCCATATATCTGTGGTACTTTAAGTTCTCCCATAAAAGAAAGGTTATAACACTTTCCTAACTCCCTCATTAATTAATAAGTTAAATAAAATCCTTGACATGTTTATTTTTTATTTGGATGAGAGTCACAATTGTACCTTATTTTGAAAATTATCCCTTGACAATAATTTTCTTATAACTCATCCATCTCCTCATCTTTTGGCTTTTTAATCTGCACTTCCTTCACATTGCCCACATTTTATACTTGTGAAAGTACCTGTCAAAGATCTAAAAAAGATTTGGCTAGAAGTAAATGATGATTTATTCAAGAGTCTTAGAGTTTGCAAATTGTGAACACAGGAAGGCAAAAAACCAGAAATGTTCCCAAGAAGAAAGAAAAGGTAAGAGTGCTCATAGTAAAAGATGCATCCCTGACACTTACAGTCCCACATTCTTAGCCCTAGGTTTGGTCCAGGATAGTTATCAGTCCGATATCAGGCGGTTAGAATGATGATGCCAAATGGTCTGAAGGTGCCTTCCAGGAGGACTGGTCATGTCCAGCGGTCTGGATAATGTTTGTCAGGTGGATGTCAGGTGGCCTGGGCATGAGAGTTTTTCAGGGGTTAATCAGAGTGTCATCTGGAGGTCTGGTGTGCATCTAAGTATTGGCATGTAACAACCTGACATATATCCAGGCATTGATGTAGTACTGGAAATTATAAAGTTTAGGATTCCAGGCTAGGTAGAACAAGAATAGACTCATTTCCTCCTGTCTCAACCTTCATAATGTTAATACTTTAGCAGCTCGGTCAAAGTGACTCCATTTTGTATATTCTCTATCTTTATTCTTTCCTCTCACCTAGAATTCCAATGCTAATATTATCAGCATAGGCCTGGAAGCAGATTGTCTGAACTCAAAATCCAGAACCTTCGTCAAGTTACTCAACCTCTGGAAAAGAGTGTGGAACACACGAAAAACTTCTGTTCCTTTGACCTGCTCTATGTTGCAAGGACAGGATAATATCCTTTTCACTCTGGGAACTGCTCCTCCTTTCTGGTTCTAGACCAGTGATGGCGAACCTATGACATGCGTGTCAGAGGTGACACGCGAACTCATTTTTTTGGTTGATTTTTCTTTGTTAAATGGCATTTAAATATATAAAATAAATATCAAAAATATAAGTCTTTGTTTTGCTATGGTTGCAAATATCAAAAAATTTCTATATGTGACACGGCACCAGAGTTAAGTTAGAGTTTTTCAAAATGCTGACACGCCGAGTTCAGAAGGTTCGCCATCACTGTCCTAGACCATAGCCACCTTCGCTGTCACTTCTGTAAATGAAAACCAGTTTCTAATTTAGGACTCTTTTGCTCTCACTACTTTCTAAAATTCTCCTCTGTCAGGATATTACTATCAAATAAGAATCTATATTGCAATTTTTATCTGAGGAAGCTCAACTTTTTTTTTAACCTTCATTATAATCCTTCAGATGGATCGGATACACTTACTGCATTTACTTACTCTGAACATCAAATTGTAACAGCTTCAGGAACCCCCACTCAAGCTGAGAGAAAAATTAACCCATAAATTTGAAAAGATCATACTGTCTTTTTGGTGTAGGATTAGGCAACTCACACAAATAGCCCCTTTGGGGAAATAGGGAAAAGAGATTTGGTTTAGCTTCCTTAATTCTAAACTCCTTCAGAGCTGAGCTGTTAGATTCCAGTTTCCAGTGAAGGCTGTTCTGGAATAGTATTCCAAGTCCCTGGTCCCAGATGTATCAGTCAAGCTGGGTTTGGTTTGGTTGCTATAACAAACAGCTCCCCAAATATCAGTGCCTCGAACAACAAAGGTTTATTTCTAGCTCATGCTACATGTCCAGTGAGTACATATCCACTCCATGGCATGCCCCCACTCCAGACTCAGGCTGACAGAAGCTCTACCATTTAGGATGTCTCCAGACTGCTACCAAAATAAAGAGATCACAGAAAATTGCCAAGTGAATCTTAAGTATTTTACCCCAAAGCAACTAACATGACCTCTGCTCACCTTTCATTGGCCAGAGCATGCTTCATGGCCATATTTAATTTCAAGTTTGGGGAGTGTGCCTCTCCCATGTGCCTAGACTGGAGGGGAAATGGCTATATGATATTGATGGGCATGGTAATGTGTACCACACCAATTACGGCTCCCAAGCCCTGACTGCTATATGGCCTTGGTTCTGATGCATTGGCTTTGCTGTCAGCATTGGAATGGGAGGTAGTTCCATTCCACTTGGTCTTGCTTCTAACTTAATAACATCGCTAATATTATCTGAAATCTGTGAGTAGGAACTAAGCTCCTCAACAGTGCAAATTTGCCTCTTCCGACTTTAAGCTTTCTCTAAACAGGTAGCTTTAGTATTGCCAGGAGTAAGCTTATTTTTCCTTCCAAGTTTCTACTTGCCCAGCCCCCACCTGGGTCTAATTGTAAAACGCATCTGCATGTTTTAAAACCTCATTATGTAAATGTATCAGAGTCCATATCCATCAACAGATAATTGAGAAGACTATATACATATTTATAAGTTTGCTTAATACTGCTTTAATGAGATTTACTAGAAATACCAAATCAAAGAGGCAGGAAGAAATATGATCATCCCAAAGATAAATACAGGTTTTCAGCAGTTCATGGTAATCCTGAGAGCTGTCAGAACACTCAAAGAGCATCTCCGATTTCCTGTCACCCTACCATAAATGACAGGAAGGAGCTGGGGAAAGGGAAATAACCTCACTCAGATCAGACTATACTTTTTGTAAAAGCTATTCGAGGAGCCGAAGTCTCATGTTTCTCCCACCTGTAAAAGCAAGGCCACTGTGGGGATGTGGTCAGAAGTCCAACGTGGCAGCCCCCAGCTGACTCAAAATCTGCAGACACAGAGCCACCACTCTAGCCCATGTGGCTCCTTTGTGCAAATTAGAAAAAGGCACCTCCTAGGAGAGGGGGAAAACCCATGTCTTCCTCTGGCCAACAAAGCCCTACAGGTACATGGCTTAGTGAGGAAAGGGTGCTTTGTGCAAAGGCATGGCAATCTTGCCCCAGGTGGTGAAGCCTAGTGCCAGGACACACTGAGTGGAGCATGGGCTAGAATTGAGCCTTCACCACCCTGTCAGGCGAGCACCTTTGTACAGCACATAACCTGCACAACCACAGCGGCCCTGTCCAGAAAACTCCATGGGAGTGATCCTCACCAAGAGCTGGCCCAAATCTGTGGGAACAGAGGACCTTTCCTCATTCTGCCCACCAACTTGTCCCTTTAGTCAACCCTACCTTTCAGGTCTCTTTGTGGCACCACTTTTTACTCCTCTACATATTCCATTGGGCAGAACTCATTCCTGTGGCTCCACTAAATTACAAAGACAGCTGGGACATGTAGTTTTGCTGGGTGACCAGGAGGAAAAGGAAACCTGGTTTCTTGACCACATACATTGTCTCTGCCATAGTCCACTCATCTGTTCACCATCTGTTCATCCATTTCATATTGTGTCCCTCACATGGAAAGCACAGACCTCAACCCAAGTGAGATAAGCCAAAGACCATCCAATGACTGCAACCGGCTCCAAGGCTAGGATCTTGATGATGTTGTGCAGTCCTCTTCCTCTGGCCAGATGCGGCTCCCTGTGATCTGTGACCTGTGAACTAGAAGACAAGTTATATGGCCACACCACTCCCTATATATCGGCTGAGTAGAAACAGGATATCCAGAATTAAAACTCCCATTCAATCATGAAAAGGCTGGGAGAGGCAACCTTGCCATAGCAATCTGGTGTCTTCATTTGATCTAATTTTGGTCTCTGGGAAACACTGCCTTGTCTGTCACCTCCCTGGCTTGTCGGAACTAGATGCTGACAGGTATGCTCCCCTCGGGTCCACCGCTTGGGCACCCTGACTACTCCTACAGTGACTTTAGCGGCCTGAGACTGTTTTACAACTTGGACAGTCAAATGCTCTTTTTCTTTTAAATGTAGGTTTGAGGTTTCTTTGGCTTAAATATAATAGCTCTTCTGTTCTATTTGTGTTTAGTCAGTACCATTTGTATTTAGTCAGTACCATGTGTCAGGGACCACATCATGTACATTCCTAGATATTCGCAAACCTGATTATGTTTTTGCTTCCTTATACCCTCCAGTCTGTCCATCTGTCTCTCTCTCATTTTTTTTTTAATATATCATTGATCAGCTGCCTCCTACATGTCCCACACCAGGGATCAAGCCTGCAACCCGGGCATGTGCCCCAACCAAGAATCGAGCAGTGACCTCCTGGTTCATAGGTCAACGCTCAACCACTGACCCATGCCGGCCGGGCTGTGTGTCTCTCTTTTTAATGAATTCCAACTCATTACCTCTTCTCACATTCATACACTTTTTTGGCCAGAACTCATTCACATGGCCAACTTAACTGCAACAGAAACTTGAAATTAGGGTCTTACTTTGTGTCCAAAAGGAAACAGAAATGGGGTTTGACTCTACATCATTACTTCTTAATCATCTGGCCTGGGAGGTAATTTATCCTGGTTGGCAGCTTCCACTCAAAGCATGTATTTGGAGTGAGGTAAGGCATCTTCAAAAGAAGAGACATACTGTTTTTAGATGAAAATAAGAGTAGATGTAGACAAAGTAATAGATTTCAACCTGGATAAAGGTTAAGTATTTTGTCAATGTCACTACTCATCAGACAGATGCAAATTAAAACCACAATGATACATCACCTCACTCCTGTTAGAATGGCTACCATCAATAAGACAACAAACAACAAGTGTTGGCAAGGATGTGGAGAAAAGAGAACCCCTATGTACTATTGGTGGGAAAGCAGATTGTTGCAACCACTGTGGAAAATAGTATGGAAGGTCCTCAAAAAAATTAAAAATGGAACTGACTTATGATTCAGTGATTCCACTTCTGGGTATATATCTGAAGAAACCCAAAACACTAATTTGAAAGTATATATGCACCTCTATGATCATTACAACGTTATTTACAACACCAAGATTTGGAAGCAGCCCAAATGCCTATCAGTCGACAAATTGATAAAAAAGCTGTAATACATATATATGATGAATATTACTTGGCCATAAAAAAAGAAAAATCTTACCATTTGTGACAGCCTTGATGACTTAGAGAGTATTATGCTAAGTGAAATAAGTCAGTCAAAGAAAAATACCATATGATTTCACTTATATGTGGAATCTAAAGAACAATATCAATGAACAAACAAAACAGAAACAGACTCATAGACACAGAGAACGTACTGATGGTTGCCAGAGGGGAGGGGGGTTGGAGGATTGGGTCAAAAGGTGAAGGGATTTAGAAGCACAAGTTGGTAGTTAAAAAATAGTCATGGGGACATAAAGTACAGCATAGGGAATATAGTAACAAATATTGTAATAATTATGTATGGTGCCTGGTGGGTACTTGAAATATTGAGGGGAACAGTTTGTAAAGTATAGAATTATCTAACTACTATGCAATATGACTGGAACTAATACAGAATAATGTTAAAAGTAAATTATAATTGAAAAATAAAACTTTATAAAAGGTCAAGTATTTGGAGAAGGCAGGCAAACCTAGAATAAAATGTTGACTTCAACATCTATCAGCCTACGCTTTAGGGTGTCGACAATTAAGTGACAGGAGCTTCTGGGCCTCAGATGTCTCATCTGTAGAATAGAAATAATAACAGTACTTCCTTCATAGATAGTTGTAAACTTATATTAGATGATGTTTGTGTCATTCCATGCACTCAATTGTGCAAGAAATTTAACTTTAGTTTCCTATATCTGAACTTAATGCCTACATCAAATTCCCCTTTCCTCCTAATGACAGAAATTTAACCTCGGTCAATCCACAGCTTCTCCCAGGATTCTTTGTACATTCCAGGGAGCTAATGTGGAACCAAGATGGCAAAGGTGGGAGGGTAGGCATCTGTCCTTCCATGTTGTTCCTTGTCTGTGGCGGCATCCACTTAGATGAACTTGCATATCATTTAATCTTTGTTCTGTGTGGGTCACTGCTGTGTCCTCCCTGTTTCCAACCACCAAGCATCTGTAGATCCGCCAACTCCATGTGTCATGTCTGGGTTACTCCACAGTGCACAGGAAACACTACTGCCCAGGTCATTCTGGAACCCCAGAAACCTCTGTGAGGTTTCCTTGGGCCTGTTCATCTTAACTCATTGCACAGATATTTCTTCTGCTTTAATGCCTTATTGGCTTTGGGACTTCTGGAGCCTTCCCATCACCTGGCGATGAGCTCAGGTCCTTTTTGCTTTTGGGTCCCCAATCTTATCCAGAGATGCCAATAGTTAGCATCCACCAACTCCCTTCCACCCATGACTAGATTCAGGAGAAAGGTCCCAATGGGATTTAAGATTGAACTTTCCATACAGTAGCACTAGCCATGTGTGGGCATTCAACTAAAACTGGGTAACCTTAGTTTTACCAGCCACATCTCAAGTGCTCGGTAGCCATATGTGGCTAGTGGCTACCATATTGTAGAGCACGGTTTTTTTGTTTGTTTGTTTTGTTTTTGTGTTTTTTTTTAATATATCTTTATTGATTTCAGAGAGGAAGGGAGAGGGAACGAGAGATAAAAACATCAATGATGAGAGAGAATCACTGATTGGCTGCCTCCTGCAGGTCCCCTAATGGGGATCAAGCCTGTAACCCGGGCATGTGCCCTTGACCAGAATCAAACCTGGGACCCTTCAATCTGCAAGCTGACACTCTATCCACAGAGCCAAACCAGCTAAGGCCATGGT
>NW_006291426.1:327253-351777 GCF_000327345.1 Myotis davidii | reverse complement strand
GGCCACTCAGGCGGTTGGGGCACCACACGCTGTCACACACAGAGCCGCAGGGAGATCAGGAGGTTGGGGAGCTCCCCCCTATCAGGCACAGAACAGGGCTGATCAGGGGGCTAGGGCGCCTTCCCCTGTCACGAACAGAGCAGGGCGGATAGGGAGGTTGTGGTCCCACCCCCTGTCACACACAGAGCCGCAGGCGATCAAGGGGTTTGGGCACTGCCCCTATCACGCTGCTCCAGGGGCCAGGAGGCCTCGCAGCTCTGCTGATCCCAGTGCTGGGAGGCCTCGCTGCTCCGCTGATCCTGGTGCTGGGAGGCATATTACTGTTTTACTATATAGGATAGAGGCCTGGTGCACGGGAGGGGGCTGGCTGGTTTGCCCTGAAGGGTGTCCCAATCAGGGTGGGGGTCCCCACTGGGGTGCCTGGCCAATCTGAGTGAGGGGCTGAGGGCCGTTTTCAGGATGGCGGGTGACTGAAGCTCCCAACCTCTCCTTTTTTTCTTTTTTTTTTTTATTCTTGGATTTATTTACCTTCTATGGCTGTCACTGGAGCTAAGAGCCGGCTTTAACTCTGAGGCTTGGCTCCAGCTCTGAGACCTTGGCTGCTGATCTGGGTTTGTTTGGGTTCTATAATTGAAACACTGTTTCAGCTCCAGCTCTGAGGCCCGGCTGGCTGAAAGCATGGGGTTTGTTTAGCTTCTATAATTGCAACATTGTTTCTTAGACTGCAGCTCAGAGGCCGGCAGCGGCAGGTGGGGAACCTTGGCTTCCTCCGTCACTGGAGCAAGCAAGCCTCCTGTTCACTTCAGCTGCCTGGCTGCCGGCCGCCATCTTGGTTGGCAGTTAATTTGCATATCTCGCTGATTAGCCAATGGGAAGGGTAGCAAAGTTACGGTTAATTACCATGTTTCTCTATTATTAGATAGGACTAGGGGCCTGGTGCATGAAATTCATGCACAGGGCGGGGGGGAGTGTCCCTCAGCCCAGCCTGCCCCCTCTCACATACTGGGAGCTCTCAGGGGATGTCCTATTGACTGCTTAAGCCCATTCCCTGCTCCCCTTGGGGAGTGAGCCTAAGCCACAGTCTGGCCTCCCTTTGTGGGAGGTGACTGGACTGATCAGGGGAAGGAACCAGCCCCATTACCCCACTGCTGCAGCCACTACCAGTCACCACAGCCAGCAAGGTTTTTTCATCAACACGGACTTCAGTCCCATCACCATGAAAAAATGACAACTTTCTTTAGGCATTTTCAAGATGTGTCTTTCATATAATAATATTTTCTTTATTATTTTTTTATCCTCACCTGAGGATATGTTTCCACTGATTTTTAGAGAATGTGGAAGAGAAAGGGAAAGACAGAGAGAAACATCAAAATGAGAGGAACACTTTGATTAGTTGCCACCTGCATGAGCCCTGACCTAGTCCCCGGCCAGGGAGGAGCCAGCAACCTAGGTACATGCCCTTAGTCAGAATTGAACCCAGACCCTGCCATCGGCAGGCCAAGGCAATATACCCCAATCACGGGCTCCACCCTTGCCCAGGCCTGATGCCTTGGCCAGAGGTGTCGACCCCCATCACCCTCTATTCACCAGATTGGTCCCTTGCCCAGGCCTGATGCCTCTGCCAGAGGTGTCAGGCTTGGACAGGGGACTCCCATCTCCCCCTGATCACTGGCTCTGGCCCCTGCCCAGGCCTGATGCCTCTGGCCCAGGCATCAGGCCTGGGCAGGAGACCCACAGCCCACTCTGATTGCTGTCTCTGCCCCCTGCTGAGGCCTGATGCCTCCACCAGAGGCCGCCTTTGCCCTGCCCCCGGCTCTTACCGCCCCCCGTGGGTTTCCGATCACCGTCAGTGGCAGGCTTCTTCCATCCTTTCCCTTTCGCTTCCCAGCATTGTGCCTATATATGCAAATTAACCGCCATCTTAGTTTGTAGTTAATTTGCATATCACCCTGATTAGCCAATGGGAAGGGTAGCCAAGTTACAGTTAATTACCATGTTTCTCTATTATTAGATAGGATACTTCCGCCCTCCCAGAAAGTTCTACTGGACAACACTGGCCTAGGGTCTCTTCTGTGCCTGGCCTTCCCCTCCTCCTCCTCCTCTCAGAATCTGTATCTGGCCTGGGGGCAAGGCCTTACTCTTACATGATCTTACAATATCAAACCATCCTGCCTCAAGTCCAGGCCTACATTTTGAAACTCAAAAACCATGAACTGATTGTTGTTCTCTGTGTTCTGCTGAGCCCTCTCTTCTCTGAGACTGGGATACCTTGGTCACCAGTAGAGTGACCACCTGTTTCCACTTGCCAGGATCAGGAAGATTTCTGGGACATAAAACTTTTGGTTTGAAAACCAGGAAAGTCTTGAAGAATCCAGGGCAAGCTGGTTGCTTTGGTTACAAAGAATCACAGGGTACCAAGCACTATGAGAAAAAAATAACAGTCTTTATATCTCAACATTTATTTCAACTCTGTAACTAGTATTAATCTGATGAGAATTTCAGTTTAACCTCCACAGTTATTAGAGTTAGATATAATATTTCTTCTTCTCTTTCTGGAAGTTTTCCTGATCCCCAGTCCTGTGTCTTCCATGGATTCATTGGTTCCACCTAAGATATATTAGATGTGTATCTTCAGGTCACCGTTCCCCTTTCCCATCCCACTAGGGGAATTATTTGAGTGTCTGATATTTTGCCCTTTTTTCAAGGGGAAACCATTGGTCCTGAGGTCATAAGAAGAATGAGCTACAGAAAAGACTTCTGCAGGGCAAACAGCCATGGCCAACTCCAAAGAACCCTTTTAGGCATTAAACAAAGACCTTCAGCGGATTGTTAATAGGTACCCTTTGGCCCCTTTGTAACTCACATAGTGACAGTTCAAACACAGAGGCCAGGGTGAAGCCCAGCTGTGAAAGAAGGGACATGTGAACTGCTGTCACTCACCTGCTAATTGCCTTGTCCCTTCCATCCTCTTCCTGACACAGTCCTGCCCTGGGTACTCATTTGTGTAAACTGTCTAAAAATACCTTGATAGCAGCAGCTCAGAGGGTTAGAGAAGGAAAAGGGTCATTTAGTTATAAGACGAATCTTTCGCTCAGTTCTTTCCCTTAGTGAGATTCAGACCGAGGAGACACCAGCATAAGTTCTATCAGAGATCCTGAGCCATGAATATGATTTGTACCGCTCTCCACTCCTGAAAAGTCTCTCTCCTTTTATTAACTTTAGCCAGTAGGATAGAATGCAAGTACCACTTCATCCAAGAAGCTGGTCATGATTTGCCCTGGCCAAATCATTCATCTCAACTGCCATAAGCCAGAAGATTTTAAAGACACAGTCTTATTGTATAATCTCACCCAAGACCTGAAGCAAAATGTTGAGAGGAGGGTACCAAAAATAAGCAATTTAAAGAAACACTCCAAGTACTTCTTTTTAAAAATGTTATATTGATATATAAGTCACTGCCATACAATTCATCCATTTAAAGTGCACACTTCAGTTGTTGCTCCCCAATTCCTACTCCCCTGGCCCAGCCATAGGCAATCACTGATCTACCTCTGTTTCCATAGATTTATCCACTCTGGACATTTCCTATAAATGGAAGCATACACTATGTGGTCCTTGTGACTGCCTTCCTTCACTTAACCATAAGGTTTTCAAGGACCCTCTGGTTATAGTATGAATTAGTACTTCATTTCTGTTTATGCCTAAATAATATTTCATGGTATGGATCTATCACACTTTATTTCCCATTCATTAGTTAATGGATATCTGGGTTGTCCTACCACTTATATTCCCTATTATGCATAACTAGAGGCCTGGTGCATGACATTCGTGCATTGGGTGTCAAGGGAGGTGGTCCCTCAGCCCGGCTTTGCCCTTTCACAGTCTGGAGCCCTTGGGGGATGTCACACTGATGGCTTAGGTCTAAGCCACAGTCGGATGTCCTTAGCAGTGCTGTGGAGGCGGGCTGCTATGCTCGCCAGCTGTCAGCCAGGCTTGTGACTGAGCAGCACTCTGCCTGTGGGAGTGCACTGACCACCAGGGGGCAGCTCCTGCATTGAGCATCTGCCCCCTGGTAGTCATAGCAAACGGTTGTTCTGTCGTTTGGTCAATTTGCACATTACCCTTTTATTATTTAGGACACTATGAATATTTAGGTACAAGTTTTTGTGTGGACATGTGTCTTCATTTCTTTTGGCTGTGCCTGTGTAACTGCGGGCCATGTGGTGGTAATTCTTTGTCTCACTTTTTGAGGAATTGTCAGAATGTTTTCCACAGGGACTGTACCAGTCTCTATTCCCACCTGCAGAGTATGTGGGTTCTGACTTCTCCACATTCTCACCAACACTTGTTATTACCCGCCTTTGTTTCTGTCATCCTAGTGAGCATGAAGCAATACCTCATTTTTGTTTTGATTTGTATTCCCCTGGTGGCTGATAATGGCAGGTGCTCCTAATACTCATTAGAGTTGGAGAACCTTCAATACATTGCCCTATAATATAGTAACAGGGTTACCTGCCTTATGGTCGCTACTAGACGATAAGCTAGCAGAAGGCCTGGAGTACATTGCGTGGTTGCCTAGATCCCCCTCAGTGATTGTCCAGTGCCTGGAGCATTGTAGATGCTCCATAAATAAGAATTAACATCTGTAGAAGGCTTGTGCTGTGTCAGGCATAGGTTACACAAATTAATTCATTTAATCATTACAATAACCCCATGAGGTAGAGATTATCATTACAACCATTTTACAAATGAGGAAACTGAGGCACAGAAAGATTAAATAACTTGCCAGCACTTGAACTCAGCTTGCTCGATGCCAGAGTGGACTGTCTCTTGCAAAAAATATCTATTGAATAAATAAATAAGTTTGAAACAAGAAAGAAGTCAACAGGCTACAGAGTCAGAGTTCATGCCACCGTCCATTGGAAAGCACAGCTATCTCTCAGGAAGAACAGTTCTAGGATTTGAGCTGCCTTGTTTCTGTGAGTGACATCGCGACACTTCACAAAACCTCAGCTCCTAATGAAGGACATAGAAATGTTGTCTTTGAATTTTTTAAGCCAGATAGACACTAATCCTGAGTTACCAAGCCCTCCAGGAAGTATTTACAGTGGAGAATGAAAACAGAGACTCATTCTGGTGCATACTTGGATAAAAATGCTCTCCAGGCATTCCAAGGATGCACTGGCAGTGAGGGGAAAGGTAGAACGAGCCCTGGCTGGTGTTCTCAGTGGTTAGAGTGTCGAGTGTTGGCCCATGCACTGAAGGGTGGTGGGTTGGATTCCTGTTCAAGGGCATGTACCTGGGTTTCAGGTTTGATCCCTGCCTTCATGGAGGTATGTGCCAGAGGCTACCATCTCTCTCTCTCTCTCTCTCTCTCTCTCTCTCTCTCTCTCTCCTTTCCACTCTCTCGAAAAAAAAAATCAATGGAAAAAATAGCCTTCAGTGAGGATTAACAACAACAACAAAAAGGTAGGAAGAAGTCTTTAAAGCTCTGAATTGAGCTATTCCATAGTAAATGTCTCCTCTTGAGAGTAAACATTGCTGAGCACCAGCTTTTAATTTCCCACGTGATTTTCTACCTCCTGTACAGGTTAAATCCTTCAGCACATCCTCCCAAGAAGGGCTGCTGCACACCCAAAAAGGCGCTCCTTCAGTCTGAGCCAGGTTGCCTGCAGGGGTAGCAAGCTGGAGTACATGGGTTGGTAATCCCAGCATGGGCTGGATTTCAGCCCACACCAACCCACTTGGCTAGGCATCCTTGTGAAGTGCCCAACCTGAACAACCATATATGGCAGCCCTGATGCCAAGCAGCCTACATTCCAAAGAGTAGGTAGCTCTCTATATATTAAAGCATCTAACCCCGGTGAATATTGTAGTTTGGGCAATTAGTGAGCCACTTACCATAAATCAGATAATGGATTTCAAAACCTCAGAGCTCTTTATAATCCAGATGAAAGAAACAACAGTAGGAGCCAGCAATAAATGACTGATAGAGTCTTTGTCTGACATAATGGGATAGAGAAGCTGACTAAACCCAGGCATACAGAATCCAAGGCAACGCCACAATTCAAAGCCAAATTCATTAATCTTTACTTCAGTGCCCGATTCAGAAAGCCAGCGTGCCCTTGGAGTCCTGAAAACCAGAATGTGGTACCAACACAGAACCGAAGGTTTGCAGCTCAGGACTGCAGACAACCTGCTCAACCAGGGAGCCAGACGCGACACATCTTGCTTCTTCGGCAATCAACAGAGCTGTCCACGACACAGGCTTTGTGCCGGCTCCAGTGAAGTCCTGGCCAACAGCCAACCACCATCACCAAATAACGTCCCCCAATAGTAGCTCCAGGAGGCAGGCCTTGGGGAGTGGGAGTGAGTGAGAAGCTGTGCGAGGTACATAAGCACCTAGCAGATGAAATGGTGACATGGAGCAACACAAATGCCCAAGCCTGTTGACAGGACTCCATTAGATATATTTACAGCTTTATACATAGTAAGCAGGAAAGAACAGCATAGAATTGTTCTGTTATTAAATTTATTCAGCACCTACCAGTAAAAATCTCCATGATAGTGTCAGACAGAACACTGGTAACAATATATTCTTTTCCCATCTCTGGCTCTGATGTGCAGTGATAACTGGGCAAATCACTGACCTTTCTAGTCCTTGGCTTTCTCCACCTGTGAAATGGGCATGATGTCCCTCATCCTCTCTGCCTCATAGGCTCTTGTGAAGATGAAATGAGACCAGAAACAAAAGTGCTATGATTGCTGCCAAGTCCTCGGTTGCTGCGTCATAACCAGTCAATGCTCCCTCATGCTAAAAATGCAGAATTGCTTTATAGTTTTTTGCTGAAATGGAAACATCTGGCCAAGGAAACGAAGGAAACAGCAAGCTTTCTGACCCAAGCGATTCCATAGCTGGTCTCTGGCATCTCCTCCTACAGCTCTGCTTTGCCCGTTGCTTCAAGTTTTACTTTGAAATATATTAGCCTTGGTTTGGGCGGTTTGTTTGTGTGTGTGTTTTTGTTTGGTTTTGCATGTCTGCTTTTTCTATTTTGACCAGAATAGAGAAAGAAAACTTTACAAATGGTGATTATCCATTGTTGGGCATTCCAACTAAAGTTTAGAAATCTCTCCATGAATTTATTCGCCAATGTATCTTTTGATTTTACTTATAGAGCAAACTTGGGTGAAAAGGAATTGTATGGGAATTTTATAAGCAACCTCAGCAAGTTGCAATTAGTCTATGGGTTAGTGTGATTTCCACCTGGATTATGAAACAGTGAACCAGGAACCAAATCCAACCATGTCTTGTCCATGTTTAAAAACTCTAGTGACTCCCCAATGCCCTCTGTATAAAGACCAACTTCTTGGCATAGCACTGAAGTCCTTCATGATCTGGCTGTGGCTCTTCAGCCTTGCCTCTCACCACTCACATTTTTAGGCTTTGTGATGTGTTAAAGCAGGTGCCTCAGATCTGGCCTTGACGTAAGTTATTTCCTTCTACCTAATATATCACCCTCTTTCATCTTTACCTAACTAACTCCTTCACCCTTCATGTCTGATTTTATGACCTCAGGCTTCATGACATCTCTGAGAAGTCTTCCTTAAGTCCCCAAGACTGGTGCCCCTCATCTGTGACCCCTTAGCCCCTTTCTTCTAAGGTAGTGTCAAAACATTATTTTCAGAGAGTTAAAGGCACAGCTCTTACAATACATGCAGAACCTATGCCAAAGATGCATTTACCTCATTAATGAGGGACCCAGCAGGGTGATAAAACTGAACCAGAGGAACATAGGAGAGACTGATAGATGTCGTCAGTGAAAGAAAGGGTGCTGACGTAAGCTTGCTAACTTAGATGTGAAACTGAACGTAATGTAATGTCCTACAGGCAATAAAATCATAGCCCTTACAAGTTGTCTTTTCCAATGGACAGAAATCATCTGCATCTCTACCAGACATAAATCATTTGCAACATCTGCCCGGGTTGCAGGCTCAATCTCTGGTAGGGGGCATACAGGAGGCAGCCCATCAATGATCCTCTCTCATCATTGATGTTTCTATCTCTCTCTCCCTCTCCCTTTCTCTCTGGAAAAAATATGTATGTATATGTATAAATTCATTTGCAAAATCAATTTCCTACAAATTAAGACCTAACTTTTCAAGGTCTAGACCATAACTAGTAGTAATAATTATCCAAATCAAGGTGTCAGAGGATTTGGGCTGGCCTATTAGACAGTGCCGTAGTGTGGACTGAAGGGGCACGTAGTCCTCTTTCCAATTATTTTTTTTTTACCTGCAGCATTAATAATCTGTATTGTAACTACCTGTTATTGTATCTAGCCAACTGAAAGCTTCTTAGGGACAAGAATTTTTTTGAGTTCACTCTCGTAGCTTCTGATCTTATTTCAACACCTAGTACATAGTAGGCATTCAGATAATTATTGTTGGATGAATTAAAATGTTTTCTCTTGCCCTGGTTGGTGTTGCTAAGTGATTAGAGTGTCAGCCTGTGCACTGAAGGGTCATGGGTTCAATTCCCAGTCAAGGGCACATCCCTAGGTTGCAGGTTCCATCCCCAGCCCTAGTCAGGGTGAGCGTGGGAGGCAACCAATCAATGTCTCTGTCTCACATTGATGTTTCTTTCCCTCTCTCTTTCACAGCTCAGGTTACGAGTGATAAGTCGGGGCAGCGTCAGAGCCCAGATACCTCTCCAACCCCAGCCAAGTGCCCCTGTGGCCCCTTAATCATCTCCCCTGCTTCCCACTGCTGCACAGCCCTAATTGTCACTGTGATGGTCAGACACAGAAGACAAGATGAAAGCAGCTCATCTCCTTTACTGTCTCTTCATTTAAGAATCATAAAGCTTTGGATCCTTCCCTGTCAAGACCCTGTGGGTCCCCAGTCCCGGCAGGTGGCAGGGAGGCTACAAACCACAGCCCTCTCCAGCTGATGGCCTCACAGCTCCATGCTGCTGCTGGCACAAGGGCTCGTTTTATTCCTGGATTCCAGTCCCCAGGGATGGCTCTCGCTCTCAAGGCTGCAGTACAATGCTGAGCTCTCTAACAGGCTTAGGAGGGGCCCCTTTTCTCACAGATAATGAATCTATGTGACTTAAATCAGGACTAACTTATGCACTTGAATACTTGCTGCCAACATGGACAAACTGCCCTATTTGTGACTTGTTTTTATTAGCACAGGAGGCACCGATTGGGAGAAGAGACAGCGGCAGGCCTAATTTTCAATTATTTGGGGGTCAGAGAGTGGGGGTGGGGTGCACTCCAAATACATTCAAGTTTTGAGGTGTCTGGAAAGGTCTGGAAATAGACTTGAAATAGCATGTGTGAGAGTGACTTTGTCACTTTACATAACACCTCTGTCAACCTTGTGGGGACCTTGGAAAGTTTTCAGAAAAACAGTCATCTGGGTTTGCACAAAACACACACACACACACACACACACACACACACACGAAGGAGTTTGAGACTTTTTTGCCAATTGGTAAGCTCAGTGAGCTCGGGGTGCTGGCAGAGGTGACTGGGACTGTGAAAGAAGAGAAAGCAGAGAAAGAACAAAACACAGCAACAAAGGCTTTGTATGTTCTTAGAAGCAGAGCGAATCCCTGGAAAATCTAGGAAGTGGGAAAAGCTTGCCATTAGAGCTCCCAGCTTCTTATTCCTGGGCCTTCCCCTCCTCTAGGGAACCCCCTTCATGCTGTGGGCTCATTCATCCCCCTCTCCCACCAAATGGTGCTAGCCATTACCATTTACTGTGAATTGAAAGCTGTGTTCTTCCTTGCAGTAGTGTTTACACTAAGCATTCTCTCTGAAGAAGGAAGAGGGGGACATAGAAATGACCCTCCATCCAGGAACATTTTTAGCATTTTTAAAAATTACACCAGAGCAGTAGGATGAGCCAGAACTATATCGGAAGCATCCAGAACAAACTAGGCCAAAGGTCACCCTGGATATGTGGGGCCTTGTCTTCAGTTTAAGGATTTGTGCAGATCACTGAGCAGGTGGGAGAGGCCTCTGATTCCTGCCAGAAGAGAGGGTAATGTAAGGAAGTGGAAGGGAGCAAAGAGACTCCCAATTGCACATAATGACGTATGCAGCTATTCTAGGCTGAGATAAAGGCTTTATTATTCTCACATAATAAGCGATGTAGAGGACGGTGATTTCCAGCAGGATCCGTGGCTCGCCCGTGCCCGAACTTCTCTGAGAGTTCTTGGTTACTGCAAGAGGGCTGCCAAGCTCCATTCGTCATGTCTCCACAAAATCATGATCAAAGGTGGAAAGGAGAAGACGTGGCTTTTCATCTCCTCCCTTCCTTTTACCACGTAGATTATATCTTGCCCGGAATCCCCCCTCCCACCAGCAGAGTTCCCCTTTGGTTTAATTGGCCAATATTGGGTCACATGACTACAGACAAAACCTTGTTTTATTGCACTTCTCAGATACTGCATTGTTTATAAATTGAAAATAAGACCCTCCTCTAGCAAGAAGATGATGACTCACTGAAAGATCAGATGATGGTACGCATTTTTAAGTAATAAAGCAATTTTTATTTAAGGTATATACATTGGGTTTTTTTAGACTTCATGCTATTAAAAACTTAATAGACTACAGTATAATGTAAATATAACTTTTATATGCACTGGGAAACCAAAAATATATGAGTCACTTTATTGTGATATTTTATTATGGTTGTCCGGAGCCAAACCCACAATATCCTTCATATGTCTATATTGCCAGAGTGACAGGGAGGCCGCGAAAGTGAGAACCTACATTTTTCTGCCTTTGTGATGGGCAGTGAATTCTGCTGACCTGGAGAAAGGGCGAGAAATGGCTGCTTGGTGGGTAACCACTAGTGTCTACCGCAGACAACCTTCCCGAGGCCTTGTGCTAAGTCGCACTGGTCCTGCCTCGAATATAATTTTAAACTGGGCTCCCAGTGAGGCACGGAGAGTTCCAAAGCTGACAAGGAATCAATACGCCTGATGAGATCCATCCCCGTGTCCCCCTGACTGCCATGGGCCTTGCAGAAATGCCCTGGGCTCCTCAGGCTGTAGCTGGAGGTTGTCGTCCTCCTGAGCCTGGCAAGAAGTCAGAGATCTCCAAGTCTGAGCCAGACCTGAAGCTAACTCATTTCATCTTCTCAGCATCTCCATGAAAGAGGTACTCTTGTCAACACCAATTAACAGATGAGCAAAATGAGTTTGAGCAAATTTTGGTAACTCGCTGCAGGTCATTAAATCTCCCAACTCCTTACTTAATGCAAATAAAGTAAGGTTTTACAACTCATTGACAATTTTGTTAGTAAATTTAGTATTAGTAATTATTATTGGAGTTATTACTTCCTCCTTATTCCCAAATCCTTAAGGTCCTATGTGCTTTCTTCTCTCCTCTTTCCTGTGTCCATTTCCCCCTCAGTCACTATGCTATGCATCAGTGACAAAGGGGCTATTTCCATTTCTTGACGGTCCCAAGTTCTGTTCTGCCTCAGGACCTTTGCACTTGCTACTTCCTCGGCCTGAAATGCTTCAGACCCAGCTCCTCCATTTTCAAGTTTTATCTCAAAAAAGCTTTTCCTAGCCATCCTAATTAAAGTGCCCCCTTATTTTCTGTAACAGCGTCCTAATTATTTCCTTCACTGGGTTTATCACCGACATTGTGGGGTTTTTTGTTTTGTTTTAAACTCTCTCCTCCAACCCCTACCAAGGCTTCCCTAAGGTCAGAGACTTTGTTCTTGATTTTGTCCCCTTTTGGCTAGCATGATGCCCAACACATAGTAGGTACTCAATATATTTTCTGAATGCTTAAATGCTTTTAAGAGTTGAAACCCAAATCTAAGTCTGAGTCTGAGTAGCTCAAAAACCTGTCTACAACCGTGAAGCACAATTAGAAAACATTGGCCCTAGCCCATTTGGCTCAGTAGATAGGGTGTTGGCCTACAGACTAAACAGTTCCGGGTTCCATTCCAGTCAAGGGCATGTATCTAGGTCAGGTTGCAGGCTCCTCCTCGGCCTGGGCCCTGGTCAGAACATGTACAGGAGGCAACCGATGGATGTGTTTCTCTCACATCGATATTTCTCTCTGTCTTTCCCTTTCTCTTCCACTCTCCCTAAAAATCAATGGAAAAATATTCTTGGGTGAGGATTAAGAAAAAAGAAGAAGAAAACAAAAACATTGGTCTGTTCCAACACCTCATTTTAAATATATCAAAGTAAGGCCAAGAGTTTTTTGTTTCTTTAGCCCCTAAGATTCTAAAGCAAATTAGTAGCAGATTTCAGGGAAGAACATTGGAATGGGGGACTGAAGATTCCATTTACAAGCCAAATAGCCTCTGAGAGGCCATGTGAGCCACCTAGCCTCGGTTTTCTCCTCTGTGAGCCTAGCTAAGAGTAATTTTGAGGTTGACATGAGATCAGGAAGGCAAAAGAGTTATCATGGCACCTAGCTCATAGTAGATGCTCAGGAAAAGATGGCTTCGCTTGAGTCCCAGGCTAGTGCCCTTCCAGGCCACATGTGCACAACATGAAGACGCAGCCTCTGGGCAGACAGTGATGTAACTGGGCGCTTTTGCACTAGTTTCTTGCGGCAGGCTCCAGAGGACCCCGGCAGTCAGTGAGTGGGGCCCTGACAGCTCCTTTGTGAGCCCCTGGTTCAGAGCTCGGGTGCAGTCCTCTGTCCTGGGGCCCTTGTCAGCCCACGAAGGCTAAACGAAATCTACCCTGCACTGAAGCATTGATGGGAAGCACGAGAGACAGAACTTGCCCCCAGTAACCACCAGGGAGTCTGTGAGTGGACAAAGGGCTGTGAAGAAAGAGGAAGTAGAAGCAGGTGCATCAGCTTGCTTCACCGGCACCCCAGACTGGATGCCCTTTGACTTCCACAGTCGGGTGGCCATTAGGTGTCAGCCATGGTGGGGAGAAGCAACTGGAGCTTGCAAACTCTCCTCTGTATTAACAGGGAATTGGGGTCACCAGTGCAGGCCCTCAGGTCACAGACCTGACTTCAAATTCTGACTCTGCCCCTTAGCAGCTGTGCTACTTACATGCATAACCTTATCTTCCCTGAACCTCAGTTTCCTCATCTATGAAATGGGGATAACAGCATCTACAGCAGCAAGTTGTGAGGTTCAAAGGGATAATGCATGGGACGCTCCCTCAGAGTTCCTGACATGAACCTAGGTTCGATATGGTAAGCAATTTATGTCAATTTAGATGGTCCTGGGCAGAGGAAATTGATAAAGTGAAAGAGTGAGCGAGGGGGTACAGAGCTCAAAGCCAGTTCCTTTTGCTTTCTCCACTTGTCTTTTTCCATTTTGCAACCAAAAAGGCAGGCGAGATGCACCTGCCCTCAGCCGTGGGGCCACCCATTTCAGGACAACCTCAGGCTGCAGCGCTGGAGCCTTCATCTTCCACAGAAACCAAACTTTCCCATTTCAGGCTATACAAATGGAGCAGGAGAAGGCCCTGCAGCCTGTGCTGGCTACATGTTTCGACAGAGGCCAGCACAGCAGGACTTCTAGTAATGCGATCAGTAGCCCGAGGAAGAGAACTGAGAAAGCGCGTCTGGATTTACCCCGCCTGTCCTGGTCCAGGGAGCAGTGAAGGCACAGCCACGGGAAACGAGGCCTCCTACATGTTGGAGCGCGTCCACCCCGCTAGGAACTATTATTAGTAGCATATGAATAGATGCTCTGACGTGCAGGGAAGGTTACAGAGCACGCCAAGCTGCCTGCCCCGCGGCTCACAGGCTCAGAGGAGGCAAGGCAGAAAACCCGGTGATTGGGGAGGGGTTCTTGTGGGCGAGGCAGGGGGACTTTTTCAGGCTGTGCTGGAAATGAGAGAGGCAGGCTTGGCACCCAGTGTCTGGCCACCAATCTCATTGGAAATCTGTGACGGTCAACCGCAGGTGCTACCTCTCCCGCCTTGGAGGCGGGAGGGAAGAGCTAACGGGTGTCGCTGTAACTGAGGTTAGGCCAGGACAGAGTGCTAATATTCCTCAGGCTACTCCCTCTGTCTTACTTTTAGAAACACAACTCTCTAAGTCAGCAGGGCGCTCTTAGAAATAGGATTCCTTGGGTGATAGCTCCAGACAACCTACGCCAAACTCCATGGCCATAGCAGTGTTCGCATGGCAGAGCTCTGGCCAATGGGTTGAAAGCAGAAGCCACTAAACTCAGCATGATTTTAATGTTAATTATATTTTATTAATATAAAATTTGGTCATTCATACATGGGATTTATCATAATCACCAAATATCAAATGTTTGTTTTTCTGTACTCTAAAAGAACTTGAGGGTTTATGTAACATACCAAAAACAGGATTTCAATAAAATGAGAATGAAAACAGACTAAGTTGGATTAAGGGGAAAAAGAAAGCAAATGTTCTGACCACCAGAGGGAATCATAATAATTGCTTTACTAGAGTATAAAATTATATTTAAAATTTTGGGCAACACAGCAGCAGATACAAACCATCATGAAAAGCGGATTTATTCTTTGTAATGGGGGGGGGGGGCACAATATTAGTAACAAAGACACAGAATTTCTGGAGGATGAGGCCCAGAAATCAGGATTTTAAAAATATTCCCAGGTGATTCTAATGTGCAGCCAAGGTTAAGAACCACTGTCTTAGACCAGTGATAGGCAAACTGCAGCTCAGGAGCCACATGCGGCTCTTTGGCCCCTTGAGTGTGGCTCTTCCACAAAATACCGACTTCTGCGCATGGGCCACGAAGTTTCAATCGCACTGTACGTGCGCTCCTGCACGTGGTATTTTGTGGAAGAGCCACACTCAAGGGGCCACAGAGCCACATGTGGATCACCAGCTGCAGTTTGCCTACCACTGACTTAGACTATATAGAGGAGTAAATAAATACCACATTCTTCAATTCTCTCCCTTGAATCTCATTTCTATTCAATGGGGCTCTTTGCAAGAATGCTTAGGCATGCAGTAGTTAAGGAAGTAGGACATCTGGATTTGAATGTGGGTTCCATCACGTCTGAGCCACCTGACCTTAGGTAGGTTAATTAGGCATAAAATGAAGATGATTATTAATTTGTATGTTTGGGGTGAGGATTAAATTATGTACATGAAACTCTTACTACAATACCTGACACATGGTAAGCACTTACTAATGTTAGCTGTTAATTATTAGTAGTAGTTGATTATTCTTGGATCATATATATGTATCTATATAGATATACACACAGATGCACACACTCTGAAAACCATATCGGTGAATGGTGGAGTACACATTCCTTTATGAAAATCAAAGTGCCCAGCTGGTGTTCCTGCTTAGATGGAAGGCTGCTTCAGGTTCACATAAGGGAAAGATACAGGAGAATCTGCCCTAGTTTCACCAGAACATCCCAATCTCTGGTAGAAAACAGTATGTTGACTCCATTGACAACTTCCCACAGTAATGCCCTTTGTATGACAATTAGTTTCATTACTTGGTATTAATTTACTTGATTAGATATAAAGCAAACAGACTCTAAGTTACCCAACTCTAATTACCAAAACAAAACAAAACAAAAAACCTTGCATAGATAACCCATGTATTGTATAATAAAGAATTTGATTGGCCTTTGTTCCTGCTTCCTGGGAAGGAGACTCTAAGTCAGCTGTGGGCAAACTACGGCCCTCGGGCCGGATCCAGCCGTTTGAAATGAATACAACTAAAAAAAAAAAAAAAGACCGTACCCTTTTATGTAATGATGTTTACTTTGAATTTATATTAGTTCACACAAACACTCCATCCATGCTTTTGTTCCAGCCCTCTGGTCCAGTTTAAGAACCCATTGTGGCCCTCGAGTCAAAAAGTTTGCCCACCCCTGCCTAAGTCCTAGGAATTCCCCAGGTAATAGGAATGTCTTTTTTATTCATGAGCCTCTTGGGTCACACCTGAGTTTAAACTAAAAGATGAGATAATTGAGAAGAGGAGGGCTGGAAGTTGATGTAATCATGTGGCTAATGATTCAAGGAGTCATGCCTATAGAATGAAACCCCAATTAAAACTCTGGACACCAAAGCTTGGAGGAACTTCCTGGTTGGTGAACACAATGATGTGCAGATTATAGGCTCAAGTTAAACCCATACTTAAGATAATGGAACATTATGAGCATTCTTATTAATGGTAACAAACCACAAGGTAAATGATCATTAATCATTATAGATTATACTTTTTTTACATGTTTTTCTCTGCCCTTTCTTCTGGTAACAGACTCAGCTCATCTTCCATTCCCCTGTCACAAGAATGGATATGAGGCCAGGCCAGTCCAATCATAGCACCTGCTTTAGTTAGGGTAGGTCAACTGCTATAACAAATCGGCCTTGGAATGTATAATGGCTCAAACACAATAGAAGTTTATCTCTTGCTCACATAAATAGTCCAAAGAAGTCAGGATCGAATTGGGGAGGGAGGTGGTCTTACTCCTCATGGTCATTCAGGGATCAGCTGTCAGTGGTTTCTTAACACATGCTTCCAGGACATTGTGGGCATTAATATCTATTGATAGATGGAGACCAAGGAGTGAGGAAAGCCCATCTGTCTCATAACCTCCAGGGCCCAGGAGTAACACACGTCCCTTGTGCTGACATTGCTGTGATAAAAACGATTTACTAGATGTAGGTGGGCTGGGAAATGTAGTCCATGTCTGGAGTGCTGCTTCATGACAAGAGCTCTATAATGTGAGGGACTCTAGCCATCAGAGATTGGTTAAAGGATAGACCCATGAGAGGACCCTAACTGGACCAGTCAAAACATAGCTAAGGAGTTGATATTTTAAAGCTTAACCTTTGATGCCAATTCCCTTATTGGTGTCAATACCCTGAAGGAAGGATGTAAATTTGGGCTTTCATAGCCATCTTCTCTGCTATGAGGTGAAGGTGTCTGCAAAATGAAGCCATGGAGAGAGGGAGAATGGGAGAGAGACAGAGAAACAGAGAAAGGGAATTAAGAAGTGAGTGAGTCCTCGTGGCCTCTACTTCCAGTTCTGGAGCCTGCTACCTGGGAGTTCCTTTTCCTTCATTGATGCTCTGAGCCCCATTCGCCTTGCCGCTGTATAAGCCATTGAAGTCCCTTCTTTGCAAGGGTTAAAATTGGATTTCTGTCACTTACATCATCCTTTGAGCCTCAGCTATTTGCCAGAAGCTACAAAAAGCATTTTACATATATTTTCAAATGGATTATTATAATCAGAGATATCATTGGTTCTATTTTATAGATGAAAAAAATATTCAGAAAGGTGAAGTAACTAGAAAAGCAGGGACTAAAATCTAGATCTAGGACAAGAATTGATGAACTTTTTCTGTAAAGGGCCAGAGAGTCAGTATTTTAGGCTTTACGGGACTTATGATCTCTCTCGCAAGGACTCAACTATGTCCTTGTAACACAAAAGCAGACAGGGACAATAGTGAACTAATGGGTATGTTCTGGGTTCCAGTAAAACTTCTCAAGTCAGGTGGTAGGCTGGATTTGGCCTGCAGGTGAGAGCTTGCTGACCCCGACTCTGGAAATAAACAATGCTGACCTAACGTCAAGAGAACTGGTTTTGTCCATAAACTAAACTGTTGATCTTGAACAAATTACTTGATGTCTGAGATTTACTGCAATCTATTGATGCCAATTCCCTTACTGGTGTCAATATCCTGATCAGCCATTTTTATTCTACTGTTATACTATTATTCATTCTATTATTACTTATTCTCTTGTCCAGTGTAAATGTCTGCATGCATAATAATGCATAATTAATGCATAATGGTTCCATTTTTAAGTTGGAGCTCAATGGAGAACTACAAATGTATTTTTAACTTTGCCTTCCTATTACAGAGTATACAAAACATGAAATCTTCTTTTATCTTTGTGTCCTCAGTTCATGGAGGGCACCTGTCATTCTGTGATTCACTCCTTCAGCTGTCCCCAAGATGTGGCAGGACCCCAGGGCCCCCCCACTGCATGGCCTCCAACTGTGTGCTATGAAGTCGGTCAGCCTGTTTCTCTGGCAGCACTGCCCCTCCCCTCGGCTGTCTGCTGCCATTTCTCGCTGCTGCTAATCTGCTCCCTAGTGAATACTCAGTTGCTTAGATCAAGGTCCAAGAATGTGTCCTTGTCTGTCCCCGCTTTGAGTAAAGTACAACTCTGTCCCTAGAGACCCTTGCCTTGGACTTCAGTGTTAAGATCTAGGTGCTGGGTGATTGGCATTCCTAAAATATGATCCTGGAGAAGCAGGGCATTATTGAAATGCCTGCCTGTTTATCTATTTAGGAAAAATATGACACTCAAGTCATAAGACTAGTTTTACAAACAGCTTTCTCCTTAAGCCATTAGACTCCCAGAGATCTATGGCACCTGAAAAGTTTCCATGAACCCTGAAAGCCAATTAGAAGAGAGACTAACCAAGCTGGAGCCTGCACTCCTCACCCTCAGTGAGGGCCTGGATCCCCTCAGGGCTGTGGGGAAAGCCCCGCTCGCCTCACACTTGCGTGTTGTCAGCAAGATCAAAATGAGCGTCAACTCTCTTGGGGGTATTTAGAAATAGAGATCTGAGGGTTAGAATGAGTCAAGGAAGGTGAAGTAGTAACTGTGTATGGGGGCTCTCCCTCCCTGATAAAGGGTGGGGAGCTGACAGGCAAGCTGTGTTTAGTAAAGGACTGTATTTTAGGTCTTGAGGTCCACATATGGTCTTTGTTTCATTTTCTTCTTCATTTTATTTTTTGTTCTGTGTTTTTTTTTAAACCCAACAACAACCCTTTAAAATGGTAGAAACTATTATTAGCTCATGGGCTGCACAAAAACAGGCCAGATTTGGTCCACAGGCTGTAGTTTGCTGAGCCATCTCAGGGCGCTGAGACACAAATCCTGGCTTCGCCACTGTGAGCTGTATGACCAGGGAAGAATAAATTTAGCTTTCTAAGCTTCCATTTCATCTCCTATAATGTGTGAACACCACAGGTGTTGACCTGGATGGTTTATCCCAGTGCCTGGCACAGAGTGGCATTTGGGCCAGGAATAGTGGCTGGCATTGCTATTTCTTGAATTATCATAGAACCTCTGTTTTATTGTGGCATATACACACAACAGAATGTTATCCAGCCTTCAACAGAATGAAATTCTGACACATGCTGCAACATGGATGAACTCTACGGACATTATGCTCAGTGAAATAAGCCAGACACAAAAAGACAAATGCTGTATGATTCCACTTGTAAGAGGAAATCAAATTCATAGAGACAAAGATAAAAGGGCAGTTACCAGGGGCGGCGAGGAGGGAACTGGGGAGTTAGTGTTTAACGGTCACAGAGTTTCAGTTTTGCAGGATGAAAAGAGTTCTGGAGATGGATGGCGGTGATGGTCACACAAGGTGAATGTACTTATGCCACTGAACTGTACACTTAAAAATAGTTAAGATGATATGTTTATTTCATCACAATTTAAAAATGACCTAGGAGATATATATGTCAGATATGGAAAAAGTAAAATGGGGGAAGTAGTGTACAGGTTAAATAGGGTGATTGAGGAAGGACACCGTGAGAAGTAGAGTTGTCCTATCTTATCCACGGTTTTCCTTTCTGCAGTTTCAGTTGCCCGACATCAACCTCAGTCTGAAAATATGAAATGGAAAATTCCAGAAACAAACAGCTCGTAAGTTTTAAAGTGTGCATCGTTCTGTGTTAGCCTGATGAAATCTCATGCCACCCAGTTCTGTCCCACCCGAGACCTGAATCATCCCTTTGTCCAGGGTATATCCACACCTCATAGCTCCCTGCCTATTAGTCACTTAGTAGCTGTCTGTGTTATCAGATCAGCTGACACAGCACTGCAGTGCTTGTGTTCAAGTAACCTTTATGTTTCTTAATAATGGCCCCCAAACACAAAAGAATAGTGTTGCTGGCAATTCAAATATGCCAAAGAGTAGCCATAAAGTGTATTATGTATAGGAAAAAAGATAGCATACAGAGTTTGGTACTATCCGTGGCTTTGGGCATCCACTGAGGGTCTTGGAGCATATCTCTCACAGATAAAACCATGTGTGGGTGGGTGTTCTCAGGAGTGGGTACAGTAAGTGCAAAGGCCCTGAGGTTGGGAATGTGCCTGAGTTATCAGTGGGCTAGAGCAAAAGAGTAGCAAGAGCTGAACTATATTTTAACAGAATCACTCTGGCCACAATGTTGAGAGAAGAGCATGGGGACCAAAGGTGGAGGCTAGGAGACCAGTCAGGAGGCTAGCACAATTGTCCAGGCTGGGAATGATGGAGTGCACAAGGGTGAAAACAAAGAGGAGAACTGGTTGTACTATGGTTATATTATGGGATACAGCCAGCAGGATATTCTGAAGGATTGGATTTTGGGTGTGAGAGGAAGAGAGGAGTCAAGGATTGCTCCCAGAATTGGGACATGAACCAAAACTCCCATGGCCATGTCCGTGTTGATTATCTCATTTCCATCTCATAATCAAGGCCTCATGGCGGTTGCAATCCCGGGGCTCAGGCTTGGAAGCTGCCAGGCCTGGGTTAGCTTCCTGTCTCTGGTCCTCATTAGCAGGGTGGCCAAGTTCCTCACCATCTTTGAGCCTCAGGATCCCCATCTGTAAAATGGAGATGCTGATGCTCAATAGATTAGCTATTGTGAGGACTGTGGTGCCTGGTACACAGGAATTGGCCAGTAGTGGTAGCAGCTGTTATTTTATCAGCACAACCGGAACTAGAGCACGGCCCTCAGCCCCAATCCTGCGCTCTCTCCCATGTGCTTTTTCTTGATTTGTGGACAAGTGATCATTCTTGGGAATAGTATTCCATTTCCAAACATTTTTCTTATTCTAGATCTCATTGAAGAAAAGTGTTCACCTACCAGGGGATGGGGGGTGGGAGTGGGGGGGCAGTTCTGGAGTTAGGGCAAGGCCATGTGTGCTTAAGGGTGGGGGAGGCCTTCCTTGGGTGACTTTGATCCGGTGTTGCCCGTCCCACGCAGGAACAGTGCGCTCCACCCTAGACCCTTCTTCCCTGGCAGAACACATCGAGACAACTGACCCAGACATGCAACATTTATCAAGCACTGATTTACTTTGACCACAGATTACCTAGAGCAGTAGTTCTCAACCTTCTGGCCCTTTAAATACAGTTTCTCATGTTGTGACCCAACCATAAAATCATGTTCGTTGCTACTTCATAACTGTAATGTTGCTACTGCTATGAATCGTAATGTAAATATCTGATATGCAGGATGGTCTTAGGCGACCCCTGTGAAAGGGTCGTTTGACCACCAAAGGGGTCGCGACCCACAGGTTGAGAAACGCTGACCTAGAGTAACAGAAGAGAGCCATTTTCTCCCTCTCTTCCCATAATTTAGTACATAGACAAGGAGACGGGATCGTCACACAGTGGGCCGCGTGGGGCTTGACGGAGGGGCAGCAGACCTAACAGAAAGAGCACTGCACTGGGAGTTTCAACACCTGGGCTCACCATGGGCTGTGCTGTGCATCACAAATCACAGCCTCTCTGAGCTGCGGGCTCTTTGACCATAAAACAAGGCTAACGGTGTCCTCCCCGCACCTCATAAGGGATCAACTTAGAGAAAGTGGGTGGATGTAAGATGTCATAGGTCATGAATGACAATATTTATTAATTCGAATGCATAGCCATAATTTCAGTCATCTTCTGCTACATCCCAAATCATGGTCCCTGCACTTGTTTCATTAGGATTGCCTGGGGGCTTAATAAAATGCAAAATTCTGGGGCCCAGTCCAGGGAGCTTCCTCCCCACCAAGCCATTCTTAAATGCTTAGACCCACTGGAACAGGAGTTAACTTGGGAAGTACAGAAAAAAGAAAAAAAATAAGTGCCCATAGTTTCTTGGCGTTCAGAGATGTGCTGCACTATAGTATAAGTGATGGAGCTTATTCGTCACATTTGAATCTTCCCAGTAGGTGGTACATAGAGTTCCACTAAAAATAGCTGACTGAGGCACTGGTCAGAATTTTAAACAGGCAATGTGATTGTTACCTGCTTCCCTTCTGAAGGGACATTTTTAATGTAGAGTCATTTTCTAAAGATGAATTTCCGGTGCTTTTTTCCATGTTTCCATGCCCCCAGTACATTCAACCTTGGCTTTCCTTGGTACTTTGCTAAGTGCCACAAAACCAAGGACTCGCTGCTTTATGCCCGAATTTCAGCACTGGCTCTTCTCCCGCAGCCGGGCCATCATGCACCCCAGTAGTGATCACACCTGCACATTGATCCAGGCCTGTACCCAGAGGACGGACAGCCTGTGCTGGGGGAAGTAGGCCCTTGTCGACATTGACTCAGCAGGGCCTAGATGCTTCCAAAACCCAGATGGGCACTGAGAGTTTATAAGCCCTCAGCCTACAATCTTTTCACCAGATAATAGGCCCCTCAAGTCAGCAGCCAATCCCAAAGCTATCAGTGGGGCATTTCTCCATCCACTCAGGACACACAGATGCTCCAGAGTCCATTCGGAATAAACTGAACACACGGCAGAGGAAAAGGGCAGGAAGGCCGGTAAGGATGACCAGCAGCTCCTTTTCTTCTGGGAACCTGTAGTTGGATGTAAGAAAACCGGAAACTTCTCAGCAAGGACACCACACATGCACACACGCAGGTGCCAAGAGGCAGCACGAGGTTTCCCTGATCCTTGGGCATTTCACTGGGCCCTAGAAACAAGGAGGAACAGGCAGCTGCATGCCAGAGCAGTGCCCAGAGCCTGGGGAAACTTCAGGAAGCTAACACCCTTCACTCTGGAGACACAGAAACCTTGAGGAAGGTGTGGAACACGTGCTTGGGTTGAAGTTATCTAGATATCTGGGCGGTCATGATGCCCCAAAGAACAGCTGGTTTACATCTGTTTTTGTTATTATTTTCAAACTAGAGGCCCAGTGAACAAAAATTTGTGCACTCGGGGGAGGGGGAGCCTCAGCTCGGCCTGTGCCCTCTTGCAGTATGGGACCCCTCAGGGGATGACCACCTGCTGGCTTAGGCCTGCTCCCTGAGGGGTTGGGCCTAAGCTGGCAATCAGACATCCCTCTGGCAGCCCAGCAGCCCTCGGGGATGTCCACTTGCCAGCGGGGAGCAGACCTAAGTGGCAGTCGTACATCCTTAGCACTGCTGAGGAGACAGGAGAGGCTCCCACCACCACTGCTGTACTGGCAGCCATCAGCCTGGCTTGTGGCTGAGCAGAGCTCCCCCATGTGAGAGCGCACTGACCACAGGGGTCAACTCCTGCTTTGAGCATCTGCCCCCTGGTGGTCAGTGTGTGTCATAGTGACCAGTAATTCCCAGTCGTTCTGCTGTTAGGGTCAGTTTGCATATTACCCTTTTATTATATGCCTGGTGCACCAGTGGGGGCTGGCTGGTTTGCCCTGAAGGGTATCCTGGATCAGGGTGGGGTCCTGCTGGGGTGCCTGGCCAGCCTGGGTGAGTGACTGATAACTGTTTGCAGGCTGGCCACAGCCCCTTCAAGGTGGGGGTCCCTGCTGGGGTGTCTGGCCAGCCTGGGTCTTTCGGAGCTTAGAGCAGGTCGTGGCAGGTGGGGAACCTCGGCTTCCTCCATCACTGGAGCAAGCCAGCCTTCTGCTCGCTTCAGCTGCATGGCTGCCGGCTGCCATCTTGGTTGGGTTAATTTGCATATCATGCTGATTACCCAATGGGAGGCATAGCAAAGGTATGGTCAATTACCATGTTTGTCTATTATTAGATAGGATTCCCCAGCCCATGTTTTCTCCCAACTGGAATGTCTTTCTCCTCTTTATCTAAGTTTTACCCATTCTCCTGAGGGCTCACCTCCTCCAGGCTGTCTTCCCAGGTCACCAAAAAATCTCATTGTCCTCCCACAGCTCCAAGAGCTTCCAGTCATCATCATCCTGACAGTATTCTGTGCATGTGACTCTTACATTCCCAACTAGAGGCCATGGCAGGCACCATGCCTGGGTGTCCTTGGTTATGGCCCCTCACAACCTAGCATGAAGTTCAGCCATAGCGGGTGCTTGCTCGGTGCTTGCTGACTCATTAGCATGGGCTGTGACTCATTAGCATAGATGTGAAAACAGTCTGTAAAAGACAAATTGAGTAATACAAGAGGCTTTTGAAAACAAGATGCTACCTGAATAAATGATGAGAAGCAAACTTTGGCAAAACAAGCTCATTAGGAGTATTCCATCATCCCGCACCTAACAGAACGAGAGAGAAGAGCAAAATGAAAGTCGCCAGTGACATCAGCTTTGGCAGTGCCTAATGGAAAGTCACCCTGCCAGAGCCCTGCTCCCTCGTTCAATCTGGGAATGCTTTCCATTAACATTATTAACCCGTCTCAGCGGCTGGAGCAGAGCCGGCTGCGCCAACTGTGCTCGGTTCCAATTGCTGAATCATCTTCAGTCTCTTTTGCCCTTCCTAACACCTTCAAGAATTAAAAGAAGTAAAGGAAGGGGAGAGAAGCACCAAGGACTATCAACTTGAGCAAATCCTTAGTAGGAAGCAGTTTGGCCTGTGCCTTCCATCCCCGCGC
>NW_006291426.1:300303-327241 GCF_000327345.1 Myotis davidii | reverse complement strand
CTTTCCATTAAAAACATTTCCCCACTCCAGCTATGTTCTAGACTTCTCATTGTATCCTCAGCCCAAAGAAAAATTCTCAGCTCTTCATCCCCAATCACATACTGTGAGCAATTTCCTTCCAAGAGCAGAAAATCATTCTTTTCCGTGTACAGCTTGATTGCTTGGCATCAACCAAGAAATCCAGTATGATTCTGACCTGAAAGCAGACTGGAAGGTCAGAGAAGGCATTCCTTGCTGTCCGCTGGACTCAGCACTATCAAAAGATGCAAAAAGACCCTAGGACTGAAAATAGAAGAAAATACTGAGGAGGGAGTGAAAGTCAGACATAACCAAGAAGTAGGCACATTCAATCTCTGAGCTGGAAAATTGGAGCCAAGGGAATTCTGTTAATAGGAGAAGCTCAGCAAACCTATTCTCAAGGCTGGGCGGGGGCAGGTTGCAAAAAAGGCTACACTGCCCTCTATTGGGGGTCTATTGGCACACAGCTAAAGGCTTTTCATTCATGATCTGAATTAGTCATTGCACAACCCTTGGGAGGTGTTATTATCTGGAAAGAAAAACACACACACACACACAAATTAAGATCAGAGATATCAAGCAACTTGCCCAAGGTCATGCAACTAGCACATGGCACAAGCAAGAATGCTAAACCAGAGATAAATGACTTTGAAGTTTATTTTCTTGCCATTTATCTTTATAATTAATTTTTCCTTCTTCGATTCAGATAGCTTCATGCTCTGAGAGTGTGCCCGCGGCTCTCATGAGTGTGGTGGCTCCCAATGCCAGCTGCAGATTAGAGTCACCTGGAGACATGCTCTAACCTGCCAAGAACTCAAGCCCCACCTCCAGAAATTCTGGTTTAATTGCTCTGGGGTGGATCCTAGCTCAAGTAAGTTTTTAAAGTTCTCCAGGTGATTCTAATATATAGCCTGAGCGGAGAGTTCCTGCTCTAGCTGCAGAAGAGATGGAGGCAGAAACAGGTGGGTCCCTCACACCTAAGAAGCAGCATTTAATAGTGAGCAAGTGTGGAGGGCCTCACTAAAGGGAAGTCACTTTGGAAGGATGTAGGCTCAACAGTGGAATGTTACAGTTATGCTTGGTGATGTGGTGGTAGGGTGAATAATAGCACACCACAAAGAGCTCCATGCTCTAATCCCTGGAACCTATAAATATGTTACCTTGCATAGAAAAAGGGACTTTGTAGAAGTGATTTAGTTAAAGATCTTGGGTTGAGAGATTATCCTGAATTATCTGGGTGGCCCTGATACAGTCACAATGGTCCTGTAAGAAAGGCAGGTCAGAGAAGAGAAGAGTCAGAGTCAGAAGAGGAGGGGTGATAACCGCTGCAGAGGTTGGAATGGTGTGAGGAAGGGATCCAAGGATGTGGCAGCATCTAGACCAGGGGTGGGCAAACTTTTTGACTCAAGGGCCACAATGGGTTCTTAAACTGGACCGGAGGGCCAGAACAAAAGCATGGATGGAGTGTTTGTGTGAACTAATATAAATTCAAAGTAAACATCATTACATAAAAGGGTACGGTCTTTTTTTTCAATAGTTTTATTCATTTCAAACAGGCTGGATCTGGCCCGTGGGCCGTAGTTTGCCCATGGCTGCTCTAGACACTGAAGAAGGTAGGGGAAACAATACCCTCCCCATACAGACTCCAGAAGGAATAGCCCTGTCAACACCTTGACTTTAGCCCAGTGAGACTGATTTTGGACTTCCAACCTTCAGATCTACAAAAACAAGTAAATTTGCATTGTTTTTTAGCCACTAGCTTTATGGTCATTTGTTACAGCAACAAGAGAAACTAATACAGATGTTGTGTAACTGATTTAACTTGTCTAAGGCTTGGTTTCCTTGTCTCTAAAATAGGATCATGTTATTTACTTCAGTATGGTGCTTGTGAGGAGTAAATGCATTACTTATAAACAAATTGCTTGGTACAGTGGCTAGCATGCAGTAAATAAATAAACAGGGCTCACTATTATGATCATAAAAGGAGTTCTCAAGTGGCGGGAAGTGGATTCATGGAAGAAGATGTGAGGAGAGCGAGCCTTTTAACTGTCCCCAAATACATTTCTGTAGGACAAGGGACTGAGTGAATGGAAAGTAAATTAGCAAAAGCTGGTGCAGAGGATCAGTGGCAGCAGGATTTCTGAGCCAGCTGGCCTTTGGGGATGTTTGCACCTGCCTGTTCTGAACATCTCATCGTGTTCCTAACACTACTGCGTTCACACCCCCTGGAACTCAGCTCCTTCCTTGTAAGAATTCACACAGCATAAGCGAAAAGGAATCAGAATAATTGAGATACCTAAAAAGGCCCAGAAATACAGGTTCTTCGTTATTTTAATCACAGTCCAAATATAGCCAACCGGTCAATTTCTTGGTTTACAGACAAGTCCAGGTTCTTAAACCCTCCCAAGCCCTCCCAAGAATAAACATTGTTTTCTCCCTGTTCAGTTTTGGCTGAATTATGAAAAATACTGCGTACTCGACCACTCACTAGACTTGTGGTTGTGGGAAAATTACTCTGTTCTTCAGTGTCCTCATCTGTAATGACAAGGGTAACACCTACCTGTAAGGTTGTTATGAGCATTAAATGCAAAGGGCAGATAAGTGCCAGGCACACTTTCAAGTGCTCAGCAAATTAGCTGTTAATGTTATCAGGATTGGTTTTATCCTGGGAAAAGAAGTGACCATAGGTGAAGGAAACCACCCACTTACAAGACCTGATATAAAAGACAGTAATTTTCAATATACTTTGATGGTTTTATTCCATTTCTTTTAAGGCGCTGCAAAAGAAAGTTGTCCAAAATAGGAGCTAGATATAGTCACTATTCACTCAGCTAATATTTACTGAGTGCCTACTGTGTACCAGGCACTTTTCTAGGAACTGGGAACCTACATATAAACAAGAACAGTTTCCTATCCTCAAGGAATGCCCAGTCTATCAGTGGAAAGAAACATGGTGGATTTTTATTATAAGACAACAAGATACATGCTACAGTTGGGGGAGTAAGGAGGTAAAGATGTACACAGGAAAGACCTAAACCTAGGTCTGGAGGAGGGGTCTTGAGGGAGAGCTTCATAGAGAAAGTGACATCTAAGCTGGCTGATTGGGTGCTTCCCAGGTGAATGGATAGGGATGTGGAGAGCTTTAGAGGGGACCAGATTTCTGAAGGCTCGAGTCAAGAGTGAGCAGTGTTTTTGGGAACTACAAAGAGTCAACACGAGCATGATATGTGGTGCCAGGCTAGGAAGTGGATGGAGGAGAGATTTGGCTGAAGATCTAAATGCCATTCAGAGCACACAGTGACAAGATATATGATAAGGAGTTTGAATTTTAGCTTGAGGACAGCGAGAGGCTGTTGAAAAACTGTAAGCAGGACAATTTTGTAATAAGATTTGAACTTTAGAAAGATCAGTCTCAGGGGAACAGTCAAAGAAGGTCAAGATGAAAGTCAAAAGACAAACTGGAAGGCTATCGAAATATTTCTGTTAGAAGGTAATGGATGATGAGCCAGAGTACTGTCAGGGGATGTCAGGGACATAGATTAAGGATATTAGGGCAATGGAACTGCAGGTTGTGTGGTGGGATCAGGGAAAGGAAGGAAAACCTGACTTTCAAGTTTTTGATTTAGGTGAATGGCGGTACCATCTCTAAGTCAGGAAATATAGGAACCAGCAGTTGGAGTGGCAGTTGGTGAGCTTAACTTTAGACACAGCGATCTAAACACATTGCAGGACCATGGAATCTTCGAGTGGTAATACACAGTTGGCAGTTAGACATGAGTCTGGAGTTTAAGAGCGAGATCTGGGATGAAGACAGACTTGAAAATCATCAGCCCCAAGTGGTCTACTCGAAACCAGGGAGAGTGAAGAGTGGGTAGAGAGAATAGTCCATGACCTAATGTCAGAGAGAGGAAGAAAGGACAGTCAGAAAAAGGGAGACTGAGTCTAAACACCCCAAGAGGAGAAGGCCACGGCAAGGGTGGTGTCCTGGAAGTTCAGGAAGTGAGTGCTTCAGAGGTGGGAGGGGTTTACGGTGCTGAGTGCCTCACTGAGGTCAAAGGACACCAGGATATGGACTTGACAAAACGAAGGCCACTACCAACTTTGGCAAGAGCGGCTTCAGTAGAGTGATGGGGGTGAAAAAGCCTGGTGGGTGTGGGCAAGAAGTAGACGACAAGCGAAAGGAGAGAGCAAACAGGGGCTCTTTCAACATGGAAACATGACATTCTCTTGCAAGAACTTTGAGATAAGGCAGAGAGATAAGGCAGTAATTGGAGAGTAGTAGGAGGTAGACATTATTGTTTTTAACATATTAAAAACTCGAGGATATTGAAATGCTGCTAATGAGGAAGAAGGGGAGAAAGGAATAATTGAAAGTATCCTGGATCTCCATTACCTTAGGAACCTAACCCTGTATTTCCCCTAAAAGCAGTGGTTCGGGACCCACTAACTCAGTGTTTACGATGACTTTATAAAGAATAACTGTTGCAAAAATGAGAATAGATTCTATAAGAGAGAAGAAGAACCCGAAATATGTCTCAGAAACGGACTGGGGGACATGCTTTTGGGTTATGGATTGGTCGTCTAGAGCCCCTCATCTTGTCATCCAATAAGTTTGCTATATAAAATATTTCTTTCAAATAAAAACACAGGGAGATAGCTGTCCACTGGGCTTCACTCTGAGCAGCAGCCCTGGTGTCTGAGGAGTGGGAGGGTGGGTGGCAGGAGGGGAGTGCTATCTATAAGGGGTCATTCAAACTAAGATGTAGGGGAAGAAAGAGAGGTTTTTTCTAGCTCTTTCTCTACATTGTGCAGTTTATCCAGTTAAAGGGGCCTTTTTCCGAGGATTTCCCAGGGAGTCTCAGATTTTACATTCCTGCCTCTTCTGGTGACCCAAACTTTTGTTTAACCCCCTATTCTGAAACGGTAGTTTAATCTTTACCCCTACCTGGATTGAGGAGGAAGTTAATTACAGACAACTGAAGCTTGGCACTATACACTAATCTCGTTTTTATTAACTCATCTCAGCAGTTGAAAGCATTGACAAATATTATAAAAACCCTAGGTGCCCAGTGCACTAATTTATGCACCTTGAAAGGTATTGTGGGCCTTGAGGTTGCAGTGGGCACAGGGGTGGGTCTCGGCCCATCCTCCATGCCCCGCCTGGCCCCTCCTGCCATGGCCCCCGGTCCCCTGTCCGCCGGCAGCCCCTGCCATCACCACTCCCACACGCTGACGGTACCGGCCCCACTCGCACCCACTGACAGCACAGAACGATTGGGGCCAGCACCAGCAGCGGGTGTGAGTGGGGCCAGTGCCATCAGTGGGTGCAAGAGGCAGCTGCTGCCCGGATTGCCCCTCAGGAGCAGGGGGAGGTGGAGAAGCCCTCAGGGGTAATCAGGGCCAGCAGCTGTCACTCACACCCATTGATGGTGCCAAGCGATCAGGACTGGCACTGGGCGCCAGCAGCAGGTACAAGTGGCAGCTCTGGCACCAGCAACAGCTGCGAGAACCCAGGAGGACCGCAGCGCGGGAGCAAAGAATTTTTAGTAACCACCGGGGCTCGCCCCCATGACAGCGATCGGCACCTCGCCTTGGTCTGTTTCCCCCACTCACCTGCTCCACCATCCCACAGTGGCCGATGCCCACCATGTTCTGCACTCTGCCACCTGCTGCCAACACCCGCTATGTTCCACGTGTGACCCCTAGTGGTCAGCTCATGTCATAGCGACCATTTGTTCACTTGTTTTGCTGTTTGGTCTATTTGCATATTAGGGTTTTATATACATAGATAGCAACAAACACACACACACACACACACACACACACACACACACACGCAAGAAACTTTGCAAGCAAGTGGGAAATATTAAGAACCTTCCCTTCCCACCACCCTTATTCTGTATAAGAAAAGTAAGGCTTCTCAAACTACTCTCAGAGTGAGTTGAAAATAAAGGGGAGAAAACTGCTTTGTTTTAAATGGTGCTGTGCACATTTTGAAGTTAGGAACAGGATTTTAGGCAAGAGAAAAACAGGTTCTCAAATATTGGCCATCCTTGTAGGCTAGGTGAAGTTCTGACATTAGGGAAAGCTGGTACCTGATATATTTCCATGTCAAGTCCTAGAAGCTGGGTGCCTTTTGTTGGTAAGTACAGGAAATCACACTTAACCCCACTGATGTGTGATTTATGATTATTCAGAGAGGCTGGACCAAAACTCACTTCTGTTCTCTCTGAATAAAAGCTTCTCTTAGCAGATTGATAAGATAAACAAGTTCAATTTATTTAACAAAATATACCCTTTGGGGGCAGATTATAAATTTAACAAATTATTAACACTAAAGAAACTTTTTTATTTTCTTAAATTAATAGAGCAGTTTATTTTTTAGAGCAGTTTTAGGTTTACAGAAATTTTGATCAGAAGGACAGAGAGGCCCTGGACAGGTAGCTCAGTTGATTAGAGCATTGTCCCAATGGACCAAGGTTGCCCAGGTGAGGGGAACATATAAGAATCAACCAATGAATGCATAAATAAGTGGAGCAACAAATCGCTGTTTCTCTCTCTCTAAAAAATCAATCAATAAGTAATTTAAAAAAAGTTTACAGAGAGTTCCCATATTCCCTTCTCATCTCCCCACTTCCTACATAATTTCCCTTACTATTAAAATCTTTCCTATACATTTGTTATAATGGAAAAGCTGATATTGATGCATTATTATTAACTATGGTCCATAGCGTACATTAGGATTCAGTCTTTGTATACAAAATATACTTTTAACACCTTTTAAAGCACAAAGGTAACAAACATAAAGCCAGTCATTCATAGAGGCATCTCCAAGGTCACAATGCCCTGTCGCATACATTACCTCATCATAACAGTCCTGACAGATTAGGCTGAGACTCTCAAGAAAAGGAGCTGAGGTTCAGAGAGGCAAGTGAGCTGCAGAGTCCACACAGCTGTGAAGTGGAAGAGCCAATATAAGAACCACGTCTTTTTAGTTCTTTTCCGGTTATGCTGATGCAAATTTTAAAAATGCCCTTCTTAGCTTCAGTCTTCTCACATTCAGGTTTACATTTCTAAGCAGGGGATTAAGATACACACTGCTGGTGCTTCCGCAGAGCAACAAATGGTGAAAAGGATGAATTAGTACCTCTGTACTCTTACCTGCCAAACACTCGACCAAGTGTTCCCTGAATCAGGAGGTGAGTAAAGAAGATTGCCCTCACCAATGCAGGTGGGCATCATCCAATCAGCTGAGGGCCTGAATAGGACAAAAAGGCTGAGGAAGGGTGAATTTGCTCTCTGCCTGAGCTAGGGCAGCCATCTTCTCCTGCTCTCACACATGGGTGCTCCTGGTTCTTGGGCCTTTGGACTCAGACCAAAGGGCTTACACCATGGTTCTCTGGCGTCCAGGTTTGAGCTGTAACTACTCCACCGGCTTTCCTTGGCCTCCAGCTTGCAGATGGCGGATTGTGGGACTTTGCCTACATGATTGCATAAGCAATCCCTCATAAATCTCCACTCTCGCTCCAGTTGTAATACAAATAAATAATACCATAATTAATAAATAATAATACAAGAATAATCTCTGTTTCTCATACTCACAACTGTAAGCTTACTTTTTCCCACACTCTCACCTGACACACCCAGAAATAATGTTTTGGGAGTTATCTGGGCATCCCTTAGGCCAGTCAAGTTGGCACATAAGGTAAACCATTACAGATGGAGATTGTCATGTGTGAGTAAAAAATAACTATTCATAATTCCCTCTGGAATCACTTCCTGGTAGCTTTCCAGTTACTAGTTCATATGACCTTTTATGCTTAAGATATTTTGGTCCTTACAATTTCAACCACATTCTACAATTACAGGATAACTTGAGCCAACACCAAATTTCTCAGTCATTTTCTTTTCCTGATACATAACAAGGTTCAGACACAGCCTGTGACTTCTCTTAAGATAACATCTATACCTTTGGGCTGCTCCCAGTACCAAAATTCACTTGCATATGGACATAATGCAAATGGCTTTGGCCTGGGACCTTCTCATTGGTATGCATGGTGGAGGAGCCGATGGGAGGACTGCCGGGTAAAGAATCAGGAGACCTAAGCGCTAAATCTAAGTTGTGCTCGAGGTTCTTTCCAGTAATAGAAACATGTTTCCCTTTGGTTCCTTAACCGCAGCACAGAGATATCATGTGATCTCAGGACACCCCCTCAAACTACTCTTACTTATAGAAATGAGCAAAGGATGTTCAAAAGCTTGGGTATTTCATTCAGCTGCATATTCATTTTAGTAAACGTTGAATCCAAGGCCTTAAAGCATAGACTAGAAACTGGTAAGCTGAGGGATCACACTGAGCCAATAGAAGTGTTTTGTTTGTCTGGCAGTGTTGATTTCTAAATTTATTTCAGTTATAAAAATGTTTAAAATTTGAAAGACTTCACTTGAAAGTTCTGCCTTTCTTTGACTAATCCAGTGGTTCTCAACCTTCCTAATACCGTGACCCTTTAATACAGTTCCTCATGTTGTGGTGACCCCCAATCTCATTGTTACAAATTGAACATAATTAAAGCATAGTGATTAATCACAAAAACAATATGTAATTACATATGTGTTTTCCGATAGTCTTAGGTGACCCCTGTGAAAGGGCCATTCGACCCCAAAGGGTTCACGACCCACAGGTTGAGAACTGCTGGACTAATCTGAAGATTTGGCACCCTTGGCTCACAGAACTGTTTGGCAACACTGGCCATGCGGACCAGTGGTTCTTTCAGGTAAGGGCCCGGGAGCCCTCAAGTTTACCGCAGCCCCGCCCCTTGCCATTTTATTACCCCCATCTGTTTGACTCCCTTATGTTACTGTCTGGCTCCTGAAGACATTGGAAGTTGGCAATGTCTGATTTTTTAAATATATTTTTATCGATTTCAGAGAAGAAGGGAGAGGGAGAGAGAGAACCATCAATGATGAGAGAGTCATTGATTGAATGCCTCCTGCATGCCCCTTATTGGAGATTAAGCCCCAAACCTGGGCATGTGCCCTTGACCAGAATCAAACCCGGGACCCTTCAGGTTGAAGCTCTGTCCACTAAGAAAAACTGGCTAGGTGGCAATGTCTGCAATTGTCTCCCCAAACTGTGACTATCAAATCAATCCTATTCATGAATATGTTTTAAAGAAGAAAGCCATAAAATTATTTGGTAATCTACTGGAACGTTAAAATTTCTCTTCTCTCCAGAAAATTTTTCTCATTATAAATAAGCCAATAAGAACAGTATAATTTAGAGGTAGATAACATCTTACAGCCCATCTGATCCAATCCCCTTCTATAGCAAATGAGAAAACTGAAGAACTAGATGGTGAAGATGTTTACAGCCCTGTGGCCCAACAGAACTGGAACCAGGAGGCAGAACTAAAGCCAGGACTTCCCAAATGGCAGCTTCTCGTTCTTTCCAGGGTGAGCATAGGAAACAACTTCCTACTTTACTTCCATGAAAAGCATGTTAGGTTTGAATTCGAGGACAAGAAGTGGTTTTCTTGTTCGTTTTTTTTGTTTTTTTTTCATCTTTTCTAGGCTTTAGATTCTCAGACAGCTGATTTTCCTAACCTTAATTACCATGAAGATTCTCTTTTGAACCTTGTATTCATTTCCTACTGCTGCTATAACCAAGTGCCACAAACCAGGTGCCTTAAAGCAACAGAAATCTATTTTCTCGCAGTTCTAGGGGCTAGAATTGTGAAAGCAAGTGTCAGCAGGGCCATGCCCCCTTTGAAGTCTCTCTTGGAGAATTCTCCCTGGCCTCTGCTTAGCTTCCGGTGGCTCCCTGAAATCCTGGCATTCCTTGGCTTGCAGCTGCATCTCCCGAATCTCAGCACATCTTCACAGATTCTTCTCTGTGTCTGTCTCTGTGTTCTTCTCTCTTGTTAGATACTAAAGGCCTCATGCACAAAATTCATGCACTGGATAGGGGGAGCCTTCAGCCGGCCTGTGCCCTCTCACAATCAATACCCCTAGGGGGATATCCGACTGCCAGTTTAGGGGGATCCCTGTGGGATAGAGCCTAAACTGGCAGTCAGACATCCCTCTTGCAATCTGGGACTGCTGTCTCCTAACCGCTGGCCTGCCTGGCTGCCTGATTACCCCTAACCACTCTGCCTGCCTGATCACTCCTAATCACTCACCTGCCTGCCTGATCACCCCTAACCACTCACCTGCCTGTCTGACCTCCCCTAACCACTCTGCCTGCCTTCCTGATCCCCACTAATGCCTCTGACTCAGCTCTGCCACTGTGGCTTTGTCCAGAAGGATGTCCAGGCTAGTTAGTATATTATACTTTTATTATTATAGAAAAGATTCGTGCAATAGGCCTTCCCTTCCCCTGGCTGCCGACACCGGTTTTCCTCCGGCACCCAGGACCCAGGCCTTCACTCCAGCCAGAGCTGCCTTCAAACCCTCGCTGCTCCGGCCGGAGCCACCTTCAGTCTTCGCTCCACCGCTTTGCGCCTACATATGCAAATTAACCGCCTTCTTTGTTGGCAGTTAATTTGCATATTGCTCTGATTAGCCAATGGGGGCGTAGCAAAGGTACGGTCAATTTGAATCTTTGTCTATTATTAGATAGGATAAGTCACTGGACTTAGGGCCTACTCTAATTCAGTATGACCTCATTTTATGTTAGTCAATTATATCTGCAAAGACCTTATTTCCCAATAAGTTCACATATTGAGATGAGGTTCCAGATGGGCATGAATTGGTTGGGGGAGGGAGGGAGGAGAGAGGCTGGGGAAGAAGACACTTTTCAAGCCCCCAAAACTCCTTCCAAATTTTCCTAAAATTTAGGTCAATCCTCTGGGGTTGATGATCTGGCTCCTCCCTTCTCTATTACCATTTCCACAGGCCATCACAATGCTGGCTTTTAAGAGACAGTATTTGCAAACTCTCATGAATTTTCAGGTTCTTTAGGTCTTTACCTGTCATCTTTTTTCCTGTCTTGCTTTCATTAGCATTTGTTTTATGCTGAATTTACTCCCAGGCCATAGTTTTGTTTCCTCGGTTTCTCCTGGAACCTCCTCTTTTTCCTTCTGTGCAACCTCCTCTTCTGGTTTAGGAACTACCTGCTCTCTCTCAGGAAGGATTCTCTCAGTGTGACAGGGAGAGCTCATGTGGGTTAATCCGTCCACAAGCTGTAAGTTCTGCACCTTATCTTGGGAGTTTTGTTCACCTGGAGGAGCTCAATGACCAGAGACTCTATTCTTAAGTTCAGCATTAGTCTCTGCATTTTTAAGCATGTGCAGCACAAATTCAGCACTCTTTTTGGGCCACTGACCATGGATCCAGTCCTTCTGTTCGGCCTGGGCACACCTACCGCCCCCACCATTGTAACAACGGAATGGCACACATTGCTGCTGTAAAGTGACCTCCTTCAGGTACCCGGTGGCTTTTTGGATACGCATACCCCTGATGGCCTATGCAGTTTCACAGGTGTCCTTAAAGTGAACACGAAGATTTGAACCTCTTGATTTGCATGGTTTTGTGGGATTTTCTGGCCTGAGTTGAATAGTGAACTATTTTTAGAGGTTACCTCCAGTCACTGGAAGAGCTGTACCTGCCAATCCTAAAGTGAATAGCAGTCAAGTGTAATTAATGGTCAGCACTTGGGCTTTGGTGTTGGGTGGAACCTGAGTTAGCAGCTTTTTGGCTTTGACACTCCAGCTTGTCTCCTCATGGTTGCAGAAGCATATCTCCACACAGTCACACCCATGCACACTTTCTCAGATGACCATCCTCACCCATCCAGACTTTCCTCAGGTCCCATTGCTCAAGACCGAGTTATATGACAATGACAGGGACCCAGCTCAGGATTCTCAAACTTTTTGGTCTCAGGACCCCTTTACATTATTTAAAAATATGGACCCTAAAGAGCTTTCTGTCTTTGTATCATACCCATCAATGTCTTACCCTGTTAGCAAGTAAAACTGAGACATTTCTAAAATCTGTATTCATTCACTTAAAATAACAATAATAAACCCATTATTGTGAAAATAAATATTTTTTATGAAAAATAACTATATTTTCTAAAGATAAATTTAGCTAGAAGAGTGGTGTCATTTTACATTTTTGCAAATCTCTTCAATGTCTAACTTAAGAAAAATAATAGAAACAGCTGTGTTCTTATATCTGCTTCTGTACTCAGTCCGTTGTGATCTATTCTTTCAGCTGAAGTACATACAGAAAATCCAGCTCACACAGATATGTAGTTGGAAAAGAAGAAGTATGCTGTCAGTCTTTTTAGAAAGTTGTGAATATTCTTCTTTGATATGGCACCAAACTTGACAAGTAGTTTCTTAAAGGTTAGTTGCTGTGTGAAATCTGAAAACATATCAACAAATTTTTCATACTTGATTAGATTAAAATCTTGTACTTCAAATCTTGTAACATATGCATTGGTCATTGGGAAACTATCGGTTCACTGAGTTATGCAGATCTTAAAAATGTTGACATATTTTACTATAAAAATAAAAATACCATATTCATTAATATTATCACCAATCTCATTCTAGTTCCTTTTGAAATGTTGAATTTTATCATTGGCAGCAAATATTGCCAGTTGTTTTTCTTGATATGACTAGCTCACTTTATTTTTTGAAAACATTTCTATGAAATACCCAAGCCTGAATAACACTATTTCAAGTAAAAACAGTGTTCTGTGAAGAAAAAAACATACATGTGCACAAAACCAAACCAAAATCGTATAGCTCAGCTTTCAACTCAAACGATTGCACCAATGCTTTCCTTTAGGACAACCATTGTTTACTGTGTGGTAGAAATACTTCCCAAGTCAAGATGTAATAAAATTAATAACTTTTACTGCTTAATGGACATTCTTAAGTAAACAAAAACTTAAAAAACCTCTTTGTGATGGTGAAGAATACAGTGACTACAGTTTGGTGCCATGATTCATGTGAAGCCACCAGCAGTTTTGACCCTTGTGTTTGCAACATCAGTGCAAATGAAAGGGGGGAAAAGGAAAATAACGACTTGAAATTGATTTCCCTTCCCACTCTCTCCTCTGGCAAGTTATTTTTTTAAGTGAATAATTGATTTTATTTCAATATCCTGTGAGATGCAATAAGCACTTTTTTTTTTTAGAGAAATAGGCTCAGTAACCTAAAATCCCATACAAATTAGGAAGGAATGACAACATCCCCCAGCACAGTGCTTAGTGCTGTGGCCAACGTGTATCTAACAGGTGTCTTCCCCTTAGTCTTCTGAACCCAAGAATCATAGCTGGTGGAATTACACCAACTTAGAAAGCTACTTCAGACAGTTTTCCCACAGAACTAGTATGGGATTCTTAGGTTTTCCCTCTGTGGTGCTAATTTTTATTCCCAGTTAGCCAAATGTCTCAAATGAACAGACTTTAAATTCTACCTTTGTGTTAACTTCACAAGAGAGCGTATGCTCTATATTACTTTATCTCCCTGCGGAAATGTATTCATTAAATGTGTACCACATGTCACTGATATTAAGATGTACTTTTACACATTTGAAGATTTAGAAATTAGAATGCATATTACAATCTATGGGAAGTCATAATTTTTTTGGCAGTGTTTTCCCTTTCTTAGTGATGCATAAAATAATGATATATCTATTACCAATATGATCTTATATTCAACAAAAAAATTATATTTAACAATTAAGCTCTGGACATTTCGAGGCCCGATATAAGAAATAGCTGTTTGAAGACCACCTCCACACTTTCTGCAGGAGTATTGTTATGCATCATGTATTTTATGATGCAGTGCATCAAAAACAAATCTGCCACACTAAATCTCGCAGAGTTCAATGCTAAGGAAAGAACTTGTCTGGCCCGTAATTGCCATGCCTCCCTTTCTGCATAGCCAAGGTAATGGATACTGGCAACCTTCTTTTTTAACTAAGACAGCAAAGATGCTCCTCACTGAGTTCTGTGCTAAGTTGCAATAGCCTTCTTCAACCTAGGTTCTCCCTTCTGAACGTCATTTGCCATCTTTTCCCTTGTTTTAATCATTGGAAGACGGGGCTATCTTGTTTTTCAGGAGTAAGTGGAGTACAACTAAACAAATAAAAAAATAGGCATGTTTTCTAAAATATACCAGTTATGGATGAATCACTGTCCTGGATCAATAATTCTCAATTTTTCTTTTTGCCTCTACACACACACAACACCCTCCTGACAGTACCACTTCATTGCCCGCAGTGAACCAGGGTGAGGATGGAGAGGAGGTGAAACATGACACACCTGCCTGGAGGAGCACATCCGAATCCAAGAGCCCCCTGTGATTCTAACCCCTGCCTTGGGGCATCTTTCTATGCCCAGGCTATTGACTTGAGCAAAGTAAGGCTTAAAAAATTGTGTCTGAAGATGAGTGAAAAATAATACAAAATGAGGAATGCAAAATTAGGCATTAACATTGGGAAGAGACCTTAGCAATAGGTGGCTCTGAGCTACATTTGCCTCTGGGTGTGATCATGTTCACTCTCATTCTGGCACTGAGAAGTGCACAGTAGTGCTGTGTGAGATTTCCCAGACATCTCCTGAAAGCGAAGGGACACACCTCTCCTCTTTCCTTCCTCCACCCTGCTGCCGAGGACTCCAGCCGCCATCTTGGACCAAGGAAACGAGGGTCATAGTAAGATAGAAAGTCAAAACAATCCAAGGCTCTGGTGACTTTAGGAAGCTGCCTGCAAGCGCTGGCCACTTCCCTGCCAGGCCTCTTTGTGTGTGAATGCAGCCTCGGGTGTTCAAACCACTCTCTTGGGATCTCTGTCCATCACACACAGTTCTGCACTGATGCTGCATCTTGAAATGATCCGTCCAAGAAGGGCAGAGTGAAGATCACAAAAGGAGCCCAGGCCTGGAGGTCATACAGCCTCTTTCGGGCCTTTGCTATGCTAGTTATGCTTTTAGCATGCTTCATAAACTGAAGTAACACACTTAACCTCTATTTACTCACGTTTCCTCATTTAAAAAAGTGGAACTCCATCCCACAGAGTTATGATGGTTAAATGACATGAAAATGAGAGTTTTTTGAGATGGTGAAACCATTCATCTTTGTTATGGTTAGTTACAGTAGTGATGCAATATGGAATAATCCTTCCATTTCCACACGTCCTGCTAAATGGGTTCAATTCTAGACATGTCCTAGGTGGTGGTGTTGATGTTAAAACTGAAATCATGAACAGTGGTTCACAGAGCTAGAATAGTTTAACTGGAGAATAGAAGGTGGGACATTATAAAAGTCTCCAAATTACAAGATATTCGCAAAGAATGACCAGCTGTTTTCTATAACCTCCAAGGATAAAAGGTCATGATTAGAAGAATAAGAGTTTCCTAGTGGGTCCTGTCTTAGAGCCATAGGTCCCTGGGATTAAAACTTGTGAGACTTATATTTTATATGAGTGAGGTTTGAGCAGGGGAAGAAGATAAAGGTGTGGGTGCAGTTCACCTCTAGCCTCAGCCTGATCCCAGAGGGAGCCCTGGAGCATGAAAAGCGCTGAGGAATTGTCCCACCTCAAGGAAAGGGGGCCAGGCTTTTACACCCCAGTGTCAGTCAGTCACTGGTACCCACCACCCCTGACAGGGGGAAGGGAACAGAATCTCCCTTACGTCTCTGAGTGAGGAGGCCCCCATTGGCTGAGGACAATCCTCAAGGAAGGGTGCAGCTGAGATCTGATAGCCAACATTGCCGCAGCTGTGGCCTGGATGCACTGGCCCTGTGAAGGGGCACTAAGTGATGTACCCAATGTCCACTATGAGACAGAACACTGAAACGCTGGAGAAATTTATAGAAAGCATCTGACTACTTCTTTAGAGACACTTAAAAATGGAACAACTCGCCAGTGAAGCAGTCTAAACAAATAGCGTGCCATGGAGAGACGGATGAATGGGACTTCTTTCCATTAGGCTTTGGAGCTCTGCAGCTCTGTTTTTCTGCATCCCGGACAGTCAACTGCAAACCCCACAGATGGGAGAATGTGTGAGACCCAAGAGGTCCTTCCTGAGAGTGCCCACAACTCATTAGAGGAGAGACAAGCCTTTTCTCCTTCTGCCTCTATATCATTTCCCATACTCAGTGGCACTGTCAGAAGCAGTTTGGAATAATCATTTAAAAGGCAAGGGCTTTAGTTAATCCCTTGCTGGTTCTGCCCTTGGACTAGTTAGTTAAGCTCTCTAAGTGTCACTTTCTCTGGCTATAAACACAATCTTCAGAGCAAAAGCAGCTGGCTGGCCACCCATCCACAGTGTAGGCACATGGCCCCCTTGTAGCCACACGTGACTTATTCTCACCAGTGGAATGTGCATGGGGGTGATTGCTTCTGGTCAGTGCCATTAAGAAGTGGGTGACTCCCCCACCAACCCCTTCCCCAAACTACAGTCAAAGGGACTTAAGTAGGTCAGCACAAGAGGGAAGCAGCACGGGTCCCTGCGGTACATAGAAGACTGCCCACCCCGAGTGCTCAGAATAGACTGAAGAAGGAAGGGGCCAACTTTCATGGTTGTGAAAGCACAGAGATTTGGGGATTTGTTAAAACAACTAGTGTTAACCCAAACTAATATAAATTCCTACTTTAAGGCTGTCGTAAGAGTGAGATTATATCTGTAAATTATTTTAGGCCCTTTATAATTTCCATCATAGTTCCTCTCAGAGCACCCCAAATGAACACAGAGCTTATGCAAGGGCACTAGGTTGATTCTTCTCACTCTTTGTTAAAGAGTGTGCAAATGCAGCTGTCAGACAAATTCTCTATCCCCTCTTAGAGTCTGATATATTAGCAATTCTGTAGTCACTGTTGCTTAGCAACCTGGCAGTAATCAGTACTTATAATTGTTAGTTATGGGTATTAACAAAGACAGGGATATAATTTTTTATGGAAACGTAATAAAATCAATAGCTATTGAATGCTTACTGTGTGTTAGACACTGTACTAGGACTTGCATATGTTATTTAATTCTAACCATAAACCAATGATTTATACACAGATATTATTATCCCCATTTTAATGATATCAAGACTGAGGTTCAATAAAGTTAAGTAACTTGCTACGTTAGTAACTGGCAGAACTGGGTCTGAATCTAGGTCTATTCAGCCCCGAAGTCTGTGTCCTTCCCTCCCTACTATGTGACAGGATCCAGGGCTCCCCTCTGAGCCTAAGGGCCCCAGGCGCTGAGGTATTTTAATCACCACAAAGCCATAGCCAGCTCCCTGTCCTTGGGTAGATTTTTTTATCCCTTTAAAGTCAACAAGCAATCCTAAATGGAAAGGTTTCTTTTTATTAAGCCATGATATTTTCTAGTTACCTCACTGCAATATTTTTCAATCTTCTCCTAATTTCAACACCTCCCCGTGAATGGGCACATCATAGAAGGAAAGGACCAAGAACCTACAAAGGCAGCGCTAGAAGGGCTTAGAGACTTGCCCCCAGATTAAAGATGCTGTCCTCAGAGGCCCCCTCTGGCCTCCCGCATGAGCCCGGCTTCTGTGATTTTCAGCATCGCCCACGAGAGCCGAGAGCGCTGACACAGGAGGGTGGCTCACACAGGCCCGAGGCCTGCTGGGTAAATTAGATGAAAACAAAAGCACAGATGCTCCAAGTCACTCTGAGAAAGGAGCGCGCCTATCACGCGGTGGCCCAGTGTGACAGACCAGGAAAGACGGGCCTGGACCACGGCTTACAGTCCATGTGGGGCAAGAGGAGCAAAGCACTGCCCCCTCCTAGGAACACAGGGCAGTGTTCTCTCCAGAGCAGATTGGCCCTGACTCGAGTCCCCCGGGGTTCCTAGTCCAATCACTCATACCTTGAGGCCATCCCAGCCTGCTCTGCTGCACAACTGCCTTTTTGTGAAGAATAGGTGCACTCTCAGTGCCAAATTCTCATCTTGTTTAATAGCAACTCAAGGCAAGGGAAACAAGGCAGGTGTTACTGACACTTATACTTGACGTTTCCTTCCTGGATTTCTTCACAGCCTCGAGGGTTTGCCGGTGCTAATGAATCACATTTCTCCTACCCTGGGGATTCTGAGGCAATGGAGAAATAATACATGAGAATCAAAGATCACTCGGCTGCCCTTCTTGACGAGAAGGCTGGTTTGAAGGCTTGGCAGGGATCCAAGGCCAGAAGAAGCGTTTTCTCTCCCCGCCGGGTTGAAATCCCGCACTGGTCACAGGGTGCGCGGCAGTGGACACTCCCTGCCACCGGTGGGTAAGCAAAGGGTGGGGAGCAAGGTGGGCATCACCCCCCTCCCCACTTACCCAAGGAAAACGAGAAAAAGGGGTTGAAGGGTTCCTCTGTGGCCTGCCTGAGAGGAGAGCAGGAAGGGGTCATGGGAGTGGTGTAAAGGGAGCCTGTGCTTCCGGGGGGCACCTTAGAAGCCTGAGAAAGGAAGCCAGTCCGACCTCCGAAGTAACCGCACCGTCTCCATCTGCCCCCTGACCCACGTCTCCTTTTTTTGCACCAAGAAGCTGACTGGTTTTGCAACTCTTGGCTGAGTCGCTGGGACACATCATCATCTATTGATCCAAAATGCCTGTCGGTCTCCTGCAGCCAGTGCCGATGGCCGTTTTCCCGTGCCCTCCCTCCTGGAAGCGTTATGCAGCCGTAAGTAAAGGTTGACATTTTGAAGGATTGCTTTTCCTGAATCTGCTCCATATTCTGTTCCGGGGATAATAGATGGGCTGCTCTGCTTTCCTCAGCTGCAGACACTGCTCTGCAGTCGCCTTCGCTCCAGAATGCATTAGCAGATTGGGCAGGGGAAATTACAGTGTCCTGGGCTCCCCGTGCCTTCCTGATCCATGCGGTGTTTGCCAATCTGTGAGCATTCCAAAAACAAAACATTATTTTAATGACTTTTGGCTAAAACGATGGGTCATATTTTTCTCTGCTTTTTCTCCTTGGCCACAAAACCCCTGTGCATTGCCACTGCACTGTCTCTTAGAATGGCATACATCTAATTATGAGGATGCTATGGGAGGCCAAGGAAAGGGGCCTTCCAGTGCCTTCCCCCAGGGCCTTGGGATCTTAAGAAAGTGGTTCTGGCTTTGTGTCACCTTAGTAGGCTTGTTTGGATGCCCAGAGAGTCACAGATTTCTAAAGCAGGCTTGACACTCAGGCTTAGTTGATCTGCTATTGTACCCACTGTAAATAATCTCTTATATGAAATACTTGCACATTAAAACTGTTTGGTTGCCCAAGCAGAGGGGAACGTTCCGGAAGAAGCCACACATGTGCCGAGGTTTAGCAGGGTGGGTTCAGCCTTTTGGGGCAATGGCTGTCTTCCTGACAGCCGGGATGCTGAAGGGGCGTCAGGAGAGCCAGAGCCACAGAAGCCAACGAGAATTGTCAGCAAATACCCTTACGCTCATAACTTAGTGCCTGGCATAGAGTAGTTGTAAATCATCATTCTCATCGTCATCCTCATCCTAGTAGTAAGTCAGTTTCCATAATCATCCCATCCCACCCATATTTCACTCCAGAATCAAATCCCGAGCCTTTTAACCAATACCTGCTATTTACCTGGCATGCTCCTGATGGTTGTGGGGGGAAGGGGAAGGTAGGGATGGAGATCCCCCCAAAAATATGACAGGCTTATAAGCTGATTGAGTTGGGGGTTAGCACAAGAAAGTTTATTGAACCATGCTACAGACAGGTGTTCAAATATGTGCTCACAGGTAGGAGAACCAAGATGGCGGCATAGGTTAACGCCGGAGTTTGCCGCCTCGAACAACCATTTCAAAAGTGAAACTAAAAGACGGAAGGGACATCACCCAGACCCACAGGAACGCTGGCTGAGTGGAAGTCCTACAACTAGGAGGAAAGAGTAACGTATACGGACACTCAGAGGAGGCGCAGTGCTGAAGTCAAATTCTGAGGTGCGGAGTGCGCGGAGCGGGCGGCGGCGGAGGGCGCGGTTGGCGTTTTCAATCGGGAGTTTTTTTGTGTGTGCAGCCTTTTGGGGCAATGGCTGTCTTCCTGACAGCCGGGATGCTGAAGGGGCGTCAGGAGAGCCAGAGCCACAGAAGCCAACGAGAATTGTCAGCAAATACCCTTACGCTCATAACTTAGTGCCTGGCATAGAGTAGTTGTAAATCATCATTCTCATCGTCATCCTCATCCTAGTAGTAAGTCAGTTTCCATAATCATCCCATCCCACCCATATTTCACTCCAGAATCAAATCCCGAGCCTTTTAACCAATACCTGCTATTTACCTGGCATGCTCCTGATGGTTGTGGGGGGAAGGGGAAGGTAGGGATGGAGATCCCCCCAAAAATATGACAGGCTTATAAGCTGATTGAGTTGGGGGTTAGCACAAGAAAGTTTATTGAACCATGCTACAGACAGGTGTTCAAATATGTGCTCACAGGTAGAGGAGGTTTACTTAAACCCAAGAGAGAGGCGATGTAAGTGTGGCAATGAGGAACCCGTTGCTCGGGGCCTGCTCTCCCACTGCTGTCCACAGGCAGCGGGCATCCAGGAACCGCCTGGCATAGGAGGCAGCCCGGCTTCCCACCCGGGGCCTCTGCCCTCAGCGGCCGCACTGCCCTTCACAACCCGCACTCCTCCCCGTGCCTGGCGCAATGCGCTGCTGTTATCACCTTGAAAGTTTTCATAGTTTTTAATAGGCTTCATATTTTCATTTTGCACTGGGCCCCACAAATCATATAGGCAGCCCTGGTTATAGGAATTTGAGGGGTTATGCTTAATTCGTTTTTTGCCCGACACATCATGGGCTCATAAATATTTCTGGAATGAATGCATTTCACTTCCACAATCATATGGGTGACAAATGCATGCACAGCTGCTTTTGCCTAACATTTTCCACTTAAAACTTACAACGTTAAGTACACTCGTGCTGTGGACATTCATTTTGTGAAATAGGACATTTGGGATTTTCTATAAAATCTCCATGTGGAAGAAAAAAAGAGAGCAGCCAGCAGCTGGGTGACTTCACCTTACTTTTTAACACCTCAGTTTTACCTGTACTTTTTATACCCCTGGTCATAACCTAGATCCCTCACACTCCAATACATGTGTGTACACACATATTTACATGTGTGCATGCACACATGTGCACGCATAGACACACATGTGTGCATGCATGCGAACACACAATACAACACACATTCCTTTTTCTGAGATTGTTTTGGGCCGAACTGGCACTCTGAAATAAACAAATTAATAGCACATTTTAAAAAGCAATTCAAGTGCAGTTTCTGAAATCTGTTGGAGTAATAGTAGACAAGTAAAAGATACATGTGAAGAGACTCAGAAGTGCATTTTTGTATGTTAAATTAGGCATAACATACCAGTTACCATTTTCCCCATTTTAAGGCGCACTGCTCAGTAGCATGAAGTGCATTCACACTGTTATGCCACCAGCACCACCAACCACCTCCAGAACTCACCCCTCATTGCCAGCTGAGACGTGTACCTGTTCAACAACTCCCCACCCCTCACTCTCCAGCCCTTGGGAGCCTCCACGCTACTTTCTGTGACCACTCTGAGTATCTCTCACAAACGGAACTGTACAATATTTGGTCTTTGGTGCCTGTCTTGGTTTACTTAGCATAATGTCTTCAAAACTTACTCATATTGTAGCATGTGTCAGAATTTCATTCCTTCTTAAGGCTGGATGACATTCCACCATATGCACACCCACCTTGTGTTTATCCGTTCAACAGAAGGACATTTGGGCTGTTGCAGGTATATTTTTTAAGGAAAAACCACGATATTCGCTGAAGGTTTTTAAATTTTACAGTGTGCAGCATAGAGTCGCCTTGGTGAAGGGCCAGCTCCTCTCAGCGCCCACAGCCCTCAGCCCTGGTCCCCCACACCGCCTCGCCTCCGAGGGCTCTGTGACTCCGGAGCATGCTGCCAGGAAGGACGAAGAAGGGACAACCTCTCCGAGAGAAATCTTGGTTAAGCCCAGGCTTATTAGTAGTGTCTCAGAAATGTCCGTTTAACACCCACATACCCAGTGGGAACACAAGCCTGATAAAAAAGATAACTAATGGCCTTACTCACCTAGAGACCATTTCCAGGTTAACCCAAATGAGCCCCAAACCATGGCAACAGGTTAGCGGGAGCTGACTTGGCAAATGAGATAGGAAGCCTCTCTCTGGGCTAGGAGTGCAGTGTTTTCATGCCCGAGCTTGTGGCCTATGTGGGATGGGGAGTGGGCTGCAAGGGTGGATGTGCTATGGCTCATCTGATATGGAATCTGCCGGCCTTATCACCACACTGGTTTTACCCAAGTCAGTGAAATGCCTCCCACCAAGCCAGACAGCAATCCAAACATTGACTAGCATTTTGGTGGAGTCCAGGTGACAGTTCTCCTTTCCTATTCAGCCCATTGACCACATATTTGCAGAACACCTGCCACACATGTGCCAGGCATCCTTCCAGTCACACAGAAGTGAGCAAGAGGGCGAGGTTACTCAGGAGGCTACCCGCTTATAAACAGTAAACAAGCAAATAAACAGGATGACTTCAGATTATGGGGAGTCCTGTCAACGACCTAAACAGGAAAATGCAACGGGAAGTGGCTCTGGGGCTGGAGTGGGAGAGTCGCTGGCTGACCAGGGCATCAGGGAGGGGTGTGCTTAGGAGGTGAGACTTGAGCTGAGACCTCAGGCTGAGAAGAGCAAGCCATAGAAGGAGCTGCAGGGAGGGCTTCCCCGGCAGAGGAAATTGCAAATGGAAAGGTCTAGATCCCAAAAGAGCTTGGTGTGTTTCAGAAGCAGGAAGAAGGCAGACGCCAGAATACAGTGAGCAAGGAACAGATGGGGCAGGAAGGAGGACGATGCAGGCTTGGGTAAGGATTCTGACCAATTATAGGAAGACAGACATAGATGATAAGCAGGAAAACGATCTGAATCACATACTTAAAGGAGTACTCGGGTTGCAGCTGCATGGGTGGGAAGGAAACGTGTGTCTCCTTTTTCTCTCCGCCTTCTTTGGGGCATATAACAGGAAAGGGCTGCAGACAGCTCAGCCTCGCCCGTCCCTCACTGGGCATGACCTCTATCGAACCCTGAGGCCAGATACTGTGCTGCGGCAAGAGCCCTCATGGAGGTGGCAGCCTGTGGGTACATCTGGATGTCTTTGTCAGGTGTGGTCCATGACTCACTATTAGGTCTGGTGTCTTGAGCAATCCATTGCTTCACACTCCTCTTGGGTAAACTGGGGAGGAAGGGTTTTGTTTCCAAGGGAGTTCCTGAGGGGAGCTACAGGAAGCCCCGAGCTGAACATGCTGCGAGGGAACCCCTGGCTGGTGGCTCTCTCTACATCAGTGGTTCTCAACCATCTGGCCCTTTAAATACAGTTCCTCATGTTGTGACCCAACCATAAAATTATTTTCGTTGCTACTTCATAACTGTAATGTTGCTACTGTTATGAATCATAATGTAAATATCTGATATGCAGGATGGTCTTAGGCGACCCCTGTGACAGGATCGTTTGACCGCCAAAGGGGTCGCGACCCACAGGTTGAGCACCGCTGCTCTACATGGAGTGTGCACTGCACCAAGGAGCAAGCAAAGGCAGAGGCCATTTTCCAGAGGGGCAGGGAGAGTGTTAGGGTCGGGGGGTGGACTTGCATCACTTCCTGTTTGGGTGTGGAGAGCAGCTACAGTGTTTGGACAGGTTTAAGTCTCGGACTAAGGAAAGGGCACAGTCCTCTCATTACCACATGCAAGTCCCAGCACAATTACAGTCAGAGGCTATAGTTGTAAGCTTGAACCTATGGTCCGAAAACGTGGCCCCACGTGCCTGAGTGATAGGGGCTTGATAGAATTCAGGTGCATGTAATTGAGTAGATTAGAACATTGTAAACATCTTAACCACGCCCTTACTTTACCTCGTGGAATCTGCCTATAAAATAAAGACTTGGCTTGCGGGCATCGTTGCTGTCTCTCCATCAGAGAAGCAGCGTCCTGCTGAGACCCAGCTCTCATTCTCTTGTCTGTCTTTTCTAAATCCTTCACCGCCCCCACTCAGGTTCACCCTGGCCGTGCTGGCATGGCACATTTGGGAATTGCTGCTCCCTAGTCCATGTGTTCAGTAGATAGTTGGACATTCATGTCCAAAGCTCAGAAGAGAAAACGAATCTGGAAATACAGTTTTAGAAGCCATGGGTGGCACCAGAAGGCAATTGAAAAGGAATGAAACAGCTGGGGGCACGTATATGGAATAATCAGAGAAAACCAAAACCTGATTTCTAGAAAACATCAACATTTCAGGGTGAGCAGAGGAAGAAGAAACTGAGATATAGGGCAGAGAGGGCCAGGGAAGAGGCATGGCCGGGGAAGGGCGGGGGGTGGGGGGAATCTTTCAAGAAAGAGGATGTGCCAGCCGGAATCCCCTGCCAGAAGCCCCACTGGGACTCCAGCTGGTGATCCAACCATTGGCCTGTGCTCACGGTTACCCAGACAACGGCATCTGTTCTTTGATTAGGTTTGGCTTTGTGTGCAAAAGTAGCCAGGAGAGAAAGGAGACACCAGAGGTGTAGGAAATAGAATTGGTGAAGGTTTCCAGATGAAGATTAACCTCAGCAAAGTTTGTAAAGAACTGTAGCAACTGGCTAGTTGCCAAGGTAGGAGGAGATAACATTCCAGACTGAGAGGTAGCAAGGGAACATCCTGAGAAATGCCTGAAGTTCAGTTGCCTGGATTGTTGGGTGCATGTGGGAAAGTCATGAGAGATGACTATGGAAAAGGCACGAGAGTAAGATGACAACAGGACTTAGGATCTTATCAAGGAGTTTGCATTTTCTTCCAAGGCAACAGGGAACTGCCAAGGCATTTTTAGGCAGAGGGGTAATACGATCAAATTTACATTTTGGACTATCACCCTGGCAACAGAGAGAGGCTGCTGCATTAATGAAGAATTTAATGAAGGGCTGTGGCAGTGAGAAGGGATTTGTCATATATTAAGAAAGAAGAATTGGCAGGGTCTTTTATACTTAGTGCAAAATTAAAAGTTGACACCCTAAGTCGGGCTCAATGGCAAAGACATCAGTAACAGAACCTCCAGTTTTTAGTTGGGCACCTGGCTTCCTAGAATAAAAACTGCCTATAACCACCTTCCTTGCAACTTGAGGGGCCATGAAACTAAGCTTTGGCCAATAACTTGTAAGTGGATGAGTCTTATTCTGGGAACCTTCTTTATAAGTTACCTACTACCCACCCTTTGCACCTCTTCTTTACCCTTCCCTTCTTCCTGCTGGATGTGATGGATGGAACAGGAAAAACCATCCTGGGCCTTGAGATGACCATGACCTTAGGCATGGAGGTCAGGCATAGCCAGGAAACAAGACAGAAGGAGTCTCTGAGTCCCTGCAGGCTTCTTGGAGCAGTGCCTTCCTATCAACTCAGGAGTACCTACCTCCAGATTTTCACGGTAGAGATAAACTTCTTTTTACTATCTTGTTTAAGCCACTGTTCTATTGGACCTCTGTTACCTTTCACCCAAATGAACTAAACCCAATCCTAACTAATAAAGCTCTCAGTTTTCGCTGTTGATAAAATCCCAAACTCTGCCAGAAGTCAGCCATCCTTGCTGCTTGACACAGTCGCTGCAGGAAAGAAACATCTGCACAGCATATGTTTCAAGGGACCTGGCGTATATAGCATACTGTTCTTAATATGTTTGCTATGTATTTTAACCAAGGTCACCTCTCCGAGAAAGGTTGTTTCCTCAGGTAGGGATTTTTCCCTGAAGTTAGAGAGGGGATAAAACCCCTTAACTAAGTGCCAGGCGGGTATTTAATCACTTTAACTACAATCATGATTAAGCTACATACAGCTGATCGATGTTTCTCTCTCATCAATGTTTCTAACTCTCTATCTTTCTCCCTTTCTCTCTGTAAAAAATCAATAAAATATATTTTAAAAAAAACAAAAACAGAACCTGGTGACCGAACCTGGCTGGAGAACCTAGTGAGAGAACATGGCTACAGAACTTGGCTGGAGGTCCTAACCAGAACTTGGCTGGACATACTGGCTAGAGATCCTGGCTAGGCTGCTGATCAACTGAACGCTGTCTCCTTGTCATTCCTTCTTCGTCGACTCCATCCACACCTTTGGGGACCCCTGGACCTGCTGGGGCTGGACCCCAACAAAACTTCAGGAGCCATTAGTCTGTACTACCCCTTCAGCCGTTAGCTTAGTCCTCCTTTTGTGGCACTCAGCTCAGGAGTGTGATGGAGTAGGAAGAAGATTCCAGCAAGACTCTGACTCTGGCTTCCTCACCTAAGACGTGCAGCCTCGAAACACCGACTCTCACGCTTCTAGTCAGCCATGGGTTGTATCCGTTTGTAGCAGTAAAAGGAGGGAAGGCAGCATCGGGGATCGTGGAGGAAATTTGTGGCTGAGATTCAGGTGAAGACTTCATCTGGTTCCATGCTGGCACCCTGCTGGTTCCCAGCAGCCCCTGCTTCTCCTTGGTGGCATATATCTCGTTTATAACAAATTAATGTTCCCTGCATTTATTTATTCAATATGTCTCCCCCACTAGAACATTAGCTCCACAGAGGTCAGAAACCAAGACTGCCTTCTTCACCAGGGTACTGGAGCAGAGAGGCCGCTCCATAAAATACTAGTTGGGGGGGAAATGAATGAATTAACCTTCTCATGCAAACATGAAAGAGATTCACAAATAGAACCGGTCAAGCTTTGCATGGGAAAACCCTTAACAGCTTTTAAAGGAAATTGATGGATAAGATTCACTTTGTGGATGGAATCTGGACCCTGCCAGCTTCCCATCCAGCCAGGTAACCTCTCTATTACTCCACGTTCCAGGAAATGCGATGAATCTCAACATTCACGTAACAAAATAAAATGAACAGTAAATCTGCTGGGAGCAAAGGGAACGGGGGGGGGGGGG
>NW_006291426.1:298489-300211 GCF_000327345.1 Myotis davidii | reverse complement strand
TTTTTTTCATATGTTCAAAATATTGTGCAACCAGCAGCAGCCGGGAGCGGGCGCGTGGGGAGGGCGCCCTCTGCAGGGGGTGAGGGAAAGTGCGGCGCGGCAGCCCTCCATCAGCCCACAGCCTTTGGAGCAAACATCATCTTAGAGAAGGAGAAAGGTGGAAAGGAAGAAAAACCGACGGAAACTCCCGTCCAGGAAATGCTCTTACGAGTATGTCTGAGCCCCGAACTTCCTCCTGCTGGTGGAGAACAACTGCGATTAACTGCGGATACTGATCACCCTGATCCTGGGAACTCCCACCACTTCCCATCCCTCAAATTCAAAGAAAGAGGGACTATTTGAAATAATAGGGTCTCACGGGACCCTCTTTGGACCACCTTCCGGGTTCTGGAGCGCAGGGGCGGGGTGCCCTTGGCTGGATATCTGGCAGGAAGAAAGGCTGAATGCTGCCTGGGCACCTGGGGGCACAACCGCGGTGCAGCCGCCGACGCCTTTGAGGCTGAGGGTCGGGATCCACCCTGAGGGGGCTGAAGGGAGGGAAGGGCGCGTGGACCCCGTAGGGGCGGTTGCGCTTCCCAAGTCCCCCTCTCTGGTCACTCATCCACAAAATCGGAGACTGAATTAGATGGTCCGGTGGTCCAACCCTAGGAGATCCTGACTCCGTTGTCCTTTTTAGATCAAGACTGTGCCAGCGGAGGGAGTTGAAGAATAGAGGACGGTTTGGAGTGTGAACCAGAAGGAAGGAATGGGTGGGGGGTAGTTTAACCTGCTCTCTTCACAAGACAGGCTTTTTAGGACCGGGCCTCCCTTTATTGAATCGGGAGTGACACCTAGTGGCGCCTCCGCCCCACGGTCACTGCGGTGCCGGTTCTCGGTTTCAGAAGCCCCTGCGTCTGCCCTTGGTACTCTCTCTGCTAAAAAGCCTTGCAAGCGCGGGGTATTGCTGATGTTTCCTAGGACTTCGGAGGAAGCACTGTCTGTCCCCCATCGACAGCCCTTCTCGTGTCATGTATGCAGCTCTAGTTGAAATGCTCTTGTTGCCTGGAGAGCTGGCTTTGGCACCTCACTCACGCTCAGGCAGCATGTGTGTATTGAGCTGCTGTTCCACGTGCTGGGGATACCAAGATGGCCAAGAAACTGGCCTCAAGGAATGACAGCCCAGCTGGGGGGGGGGAGATGGAGAGGTAAAAATTATTACAACACAATGGACAAATGTTAAGAGTGTGTGTTGGACAAAATAGAAACAGAGGCATGGATGCATGGAACAGACTGACAGCTGTCAGAGGGGAGGGGCTAGGAGGGACTGGATGAAAGGTGACAGGATTTGCCAAAGAACAGATATGCATAACCCATAGACACAGACAACAGTGTGATGATGGCCAGAGAGAAAGGGGGCGACACGGGGCTGGGTGGTAGTGGGCAGGGAGTGGGGGGGGAGGGGATGGAGGCATCTGTAATAGTGTCAATAAAAATAAAATTTAAAAAGGTTAGATTCTTTCAGGTTTTTGCCTATTACTAATAAAGCGTTTAGAAATATTTCTTAATGTGTTTGGATGCTATGGGGATAACAGGAGTGGGCCTAACTCTGCCAAGAGGCATTGAGGAAGGCCATAATCCTTGAGCTAAGGTTTTGAAAATGAGATGGTGTGGCAGGCAGAATTCTAAGAGGTTCCCCCCACCCCCCATCCAATACACTCACCTTCTCCCTTATTCTAGCAAACA
>NW_006291426.1:295488-298103 GCF_000327345.1 Myotis davidii | reverse complement strand
CTGAGCCTCAGTTCTCTCAAAGGTGATGTAAGGCTAATAATAGTACAGTTGACCCTTGAACAAAACAGGTTTGAACAGCATGAGTCCATTTATACAAGTATTTTTTTAAAATCAATATACAGTCAGCCCTCTGTGTCTCCAGATTTGGCATCCATAGATTCAACAAATTGCTGATTGAATCGATCCACAGCACTTTTGATCTACAGTTGGGAAACCATAGAGGCAGAGGCTGACTATATGCATTGCTCTATTCATCTATGATAATAATAAAAGCATAATATCCTAATTAGACCGGACAGCCCAATGACCTTCCGGATGTCATTCCAGATGTCCTTCCAGACAAAACTGTGGTGGCAGAGCCGAGGCAGAGGCAGTTAGGGGCGGTCAGGCAGGAAGGCGGGTGGTTAGGAACCAGTGGTCCCAGATGGCAAGAGGAATGTCTGATTGCCGGGGGATGTCCAACCAGCAGTTGGACATCCCCCAAGGGGTCCTGGATTGTGAAAGGGTGCAGGCTGGGCTGAGGGACCCACCCCCCTCCCCTTCCACAAATTTTGTGCACTGGGCCTCTAGTTTTATATAAGACTGGAGCATCTGCAGATTTTGGTATCTGAGGTAGGAGGGGAGGGGATACTGAAACCAATCCCCTATTCACACCAAGGGACAACTGTAGTTAGAATGAAGAGTCTTGTTTATAGGAAACATGCATATGAAGGGCTCTACACAGTCTTGAGACATAATACATGTTCAAAAATGTTAGGTAGTAATAATTGTAGTAATTGATCATGTGAAGAACAGATTGGAATAAGGAGAGACTGAGGAATATAGCGTTTCTTACAAAGTGGCCGGAAATCCCTCCATTAGGATCACGGGGTGAGGGGGTGAGGGAGCTTTTAAAAATGCAGATTCCTGAACCCCACCTTGAATCCAGACTGAATCAGACTCCCTGGGGGTGGAGCATCAGAATTTGCACTTTCAAGAAGCTTCCCAGGTAATCTTGATGAGGATGACTGAGCAAGAGATAAGGAGACTTGTAACTAGGCCATTGCAATAGTCCAGGTAAGAGTGAGTCACTGACAGAATCCACCAGGGCACTGGCAATGAGAACGGGCTGGAGGGCGGTGGACTTTAAAGTAGGTACAATCCACAGGACTGGAATAGCGATCAGAAGGGATAGCGAAAAAGAGGGAGGCAAAGGATGAGCTGGGAACCTTTTGAGGAGGCAGGTGGAGATGGTTCTGTTGACTCAGGTTGGGTCATTTGGAAAAACTAAAATTTAAGAGGTAAGTTGGGGCTAGAAATACAATTTTGTATATCCATGAGTACAAGAAGTCAAGGGATGACGCCTGCAGAATGAGAAGATGCTTAAAATGTACGTAAGTTTTATAAGTTCTTTATAAATTTTGGATATTAACCCCTTTTAAAACTCAACACCAAAAAAACAATCAAATTAAAAATAGGCAAAAGACCGGAATAGACACTTCCCTAAAGAGGACATATAGATGGCCAGTAGTTATATGAAAAGATGCTCAAGGTCATTAATCATCAGATACAAATTAAAACCACAATGAGGTATCACCTCACACCTGTCAGAATGGCTATCATCAATAAATCAACAAACAAGTGTTGTGGAGAAAAGGGAATCCTTGTCCACTGTTGGTGAGAATGCAGATCGGTGCAGCCACTGTGGAAAGCAGTATGGAGTTCCCTCAAATAATTAAAAATTAAACTGTCTTATGACCCAGTGATCCCACTTTTGGGTATATATGTGAAGAAACCTGAAACACTAATTTGAAAGGATGTATGTACCCCTATGTTCATTGCAGTTTACAACAGCCAAAATTTGGAAGCAGTCCAAGTGCCCATCAGTAGATGAGTGGATAAAAAAGGACAGCATGGAGAACATTTGCTAAATGAAACAAGCCAGTCAGAGAAAGACAAGTGCCTCATGATTTCACTTATATGTGGAATCTAGTGAACCCACTGAACTACCAAGCAACATAGAGACAGACTCATAGATAGAAATTAGATAGACAGATCTGATGGGGTAGAGGGATTGAGAGAAGAGAGAGAGAGAGAGAGAGAGAGAGAGAGAGAGAGAGAGAGAACTCATGGACATGGGCAAAGGTGTGGTGATTGCAGGGGATGGTGGTGGTATGGGGAGAGGTGGAAGAGGGCATAGGGGGATAAATTATGATGGAAAAAATAAAAATTTTAAAACTGTACATGAGGAGTCAGGGTCTAGAATACTGAAAAAGAGCAATCAGAAAGGTTGAGTGAGTGCTGTGTAGGGAGGGTCCCAAGAAGGTGACCATCACCAGAGTCCTCAGCCTTGGAGCCATCCAATGGGAAAGTGTGAGTGCATCCCTGAGATCTAGCTACTAGCAACACAACGGCACATCAGTGAGGCCCACTGCAGTGGGGTAAGGAAGGAGGAGACCAGACTGCAGTCTTGGAATGAAGAAAGGCAAGAGAAGGGGATGGTTCTTCGGAAATGTGGCTGTGAAGAAAAGGAGAGAAATAGGGCAGGATCTAGAGATGTACACACTCCTTCCCCTCGCATTTCATCGGTGAGAACCTAGGTACACGGCCTACAAACGCAGCTGGATGGGTGTCTT
>NW_006291426.1:266012-295466 GCF_000327345.1 Myotis davidii | reverse complement strand
CTGTGTAGAGAAGGGGGCAGGTGAGGTTCTCGAAGAGAGAAGGGCTGCCTAGATGCTGAAGGTCGAGGGTGCAGATACATTTATAAGTATGGGACCCGGCCCATGAGGCAGGACAGAGGAGTGGGGTAGAGTTTGGCTTGAATCTGTGAAGGAAGAGTGGAAAAGATGAGGGCCAACAAGCCAACAGATGGGTGAGCTGTGTGGAGGGCCCAGATGGGGTTAGAGAATAAGAATCCTGTGAGGAGCAACAGTGCAACTTTGAGAAAAGTGTCTCATTATTTTTTGCCTCAGTTAGCTCATCTATTCTATGGAATTAATAGTAATGCTTGCCTAGGAACATTGTTGCAAGGATTTTTTGAGGTGACACACACAGTGACCAGCAAAGTAAAAACTCATAAAGGGGCAGCAGCTATTCTGAGGATTACATTTATTGTAATTTTATAAGTTGAAAATGGCATGTCTCTGTTCAGAGCCCTCTGATTGCCTCCCATCTCATACAGGGCAAAAGCCAAAGTCCTTAACTACGATCCTTACTCTCTCCCTCAGTTCTCTCTGCTCCAGCCACACAGGGCTTGGGGTTGTTCACCAAGAATGTCAAGCTTGCTGGGCAGGCATGGCTCCGTGATTGAGCATTGACCTACGAACTAGGAGGTCACAGTTTGATTCTCGGTCAGGGCACATGCCCCAGTTGCGGGTTCGGTCCCCAATGTGGGGCATGCAGGAGGCACCAAACAATGATTCTCTTCATCACTGATGTTTCTATCTCTCTCTAACTTCCCTCTCACTTCCTCTCTGAAATCATTAAAAAATATATTTTTAAAAAGAATGTCAGACTTACTCCCACCTCCCAGCTTCTACCTGCTGTCCCTTCTACCTGTAGAACTCTGTCCCACTCATCCTCATGGTTCATTCCCTCCCGTCCGCAGATGTGACCTTCTCAGTGAGACCCTCCTTGAGCTTCCCAATTTCAGCCGAAAACATCTGGTACCTGCTCCAGAGCTTCCTACCCCCTTCCTTGCTGTATTTTGCTCCACACCACTTTCCACCATAGCCAAGCTCCAGGTTTTACTTATTTGTCTATCCCCCATCTCTCCTCAATAGAACGCTTATCTGTTATTCACCACAGAAGCCCCAGAGTGAGCCATCAGCAAAATATCTGTTTGCAGGAATGAATGATACCTTCACTAAGGTCTCAACTCAAATGCCACCTCTTTAGAGAGCACTCCCACCACCACCATCTAAAATAAGCTCCCTGCCATCACCCTCTGTTCCCTCACTCTGCTTTGTTTTTCTGCATCAACTTTATTCAGACCTGGCATTATATATTTGTCTATTTGCTTATTGTTTGTCTCCCCAGCTAGAGGTCAGCTCCCACAAAGATTTAGATTTAGTTGGTTCACTGTTATATCCCAAGTGCCTGTAATCACACTGGTACAGAATAAACACAATACGTATTTGTTGAAAGGCTGCAATATCATTGTGAGGTTTTCTTACTATTATTATTATTAATACAGTGGGGCCTTGACTTACGAGTTTAATTCGTTCCGTGACGGAGCTCGTAACTCAAATTACTTGTCTATCAAATCAATTGTGAACGAGTGAAACATGTGATGCTGGGCTGATGTGGCGTTCACTGTGACGTTCGCTGCGCCAACTAGCGGTGGGGTATCTGAAGCTGGCTCATAACCCGAATTTTAGCTCGCAACTCAAAGGAAAAAATCAGCCAAGAGACACTCGTATCTCGAAAAACTCATTAGTCGGGACACTCGTAAGTCAAGGCCCCACTGTATTGGAAAGCAGAAGGGAAGGAGTAGTTGCCCTGTGGAGAGTAGAGCAGAGGGGGAGGAAGGAGGTCTTTGGGAAGGACTTCCTAAATGCATTGTCCCCTGGGAGCTACAAGAAGGAACAGGATTCCCATGCCCACCCCCAAGACCTTGGGCACCAAAAACCTGGGCAGCATCTGTGTTTTTTCCTCCTTTTTGGGAGGGCCTGGGTTGGCACACACTGGGGTTTTATAAGCACATGTTAGGTGAATGCACAGGAACTTTCTGGAACTTTAGAAGGCGCAGCATTGACACCAACATGCAGTCTGTCTGTTCTTGTCCAAGCAGCACTTCATTTTCAAAGTGAAATTCCATAGCTAAGGCAGGCTCTGGGGTCATCCACTCAAGAGAGGAGAGCAAGGAAGCAGAGAACAGATAATGCAACCAGACTGCCTGCTTCAAACCCTAGACCAGGGGTGGGCAACCCCTGGCATGCGTGCCAAACATGGCACACCAGTAACTTTTGCTGGCACTTGAAACCCTCTCTTATAATCTTCCATTTACAATTTTTTTCTTAATATCGACTTTTTTATTTTTCATATAAATTCAGTGTAGGTGCATCTTAGATAAGTAATTTTACATAACATGTTATCTTAAAGACCATAGACATGGAGTCATAAAGTTTTCTGTCGGACTATCAGTGTACATATATACATTAAAAAATAAATGTATTTTTCATCATCATATACTGTGTTTTTGTCGCTCGAATGAATTTTATTATTTCTTCAAGGTTATTCACATACGTACACCTTAAGAGATATCAAGTAGGTGTAACATGTTCTCAAAAAATTAGGGTTGGCATTTTGAGTCAGAGATTTTCCTGGTTTTGGCCCGCACTCACAAAAAGTTTGCCAACCCCTGCCCTAGACCTACTACCCACTTCGATACTGTCTCTGTGCCTCAGTTTCCTCATCTGTAAAATAAGGATACTAATAATACCAACCTTACAAGGTTTTTATTGGAGGATATATATCCACACATATACACATATATTTAACTATGTGTGTGTGTGTGTGTGTGTGTGTGTGTGTTCCTGGTGTATGCCAAGAACAGTAAAAGGTGTGTGTGTGTGTGTGTGTGTGTGTATGTATGTGTTTCTGGTGTATGCCAAGAACAGTAAAAGGTTTGAGAATTTATTCTACTTGTAGGCTAACAAATTAGCTTGCCATCCTATTATAAATGCTGGCAGATGACACAAGACTCCTGGTCAGAGGCAAAGAATGGAGGATTTTATTACTTACATCACTAGCAATAATCAGCGTATCAGCATATGCCCCAATTCCCCGAGCTTGATTCCCACTGAGTGATGCAAAAACAATACCTGCACACACAGCAGGTCACATTACAGGAGTGGAACCCTGAGCTTAGGGAACCAAATATATTATAATGGTCAGTAAGCATGCCTGCTTTTTGCTCCAGAGGGAGACAATCTCTAAATCTTTCAAGGCTGTTTACTAACAAACACCTCTGAAAAGATGATCTGCTAACAAAGGGAATCAGTGCCTGTGAGAGGTGCAGAAATAGGAGAGATCCATGGAGAGTTGTCTCCCAAGAGCATGTGGTGAGAACTATTATTATTGTTAGTAGTGATGATACTATGGAAAAATGTACTCATACTATATAACTTCATTTATTTTGGCAACTCTGAAATTGATAGGAATTATAACAGAGCAAACCAAGACATGAACCAAAGGAAAGTTACAAAGACTGATGGCAAGTCACGGCATTTGAGTTCGTGCTCAGTGATTAGACTACCAAATGCACTTCACAAATGGGTTTCCAGGGTGGGGGAAAAGCTGCTGTCAGTAATTGATCATGATACTGAGCAAATGAGTTTGCAATTTCATGCTGAATAATCTATCACTCCCTATCTTGGGAACTCAGGCACTCCGTCTTTTCTGACAGCCAGCATGGATATCCCATTGCCAGGAAGGAAGGCAGTCATCAAATTCCTAATTTTCCTCTGTGAAAAATTAACATTTAACTCAAATATAAGGTCTGTGGGAACACATGAAACCTTAACTACAAAGTGCATCCAAGATTTGTGCTAATTAATAAGCTGATGAAAAATTCATTGGAATTCAGAGAAGAATCAAGGGGAAAATTGGCCAGTGTTAACACCGAGGTCTATGAAATGTTTAAGTCTTTCCAAAAAGGCAGCCCCCTCTCTGCCATAATTATAATTTAATCATTCACATGGTTATTTCATTTTGTAAGACTTTAGTTGTACATCAAAAACTATGCAGGAAGAATATTTCTTTAAACTTTGTGATTTCTAACAGGCATTATACTAGCAAGTTAGAGATTTTTGAAGAAGACCAGTATAGCTACCTGAAATACGAGTTTTTTTAAAGATGTGAGAGAAGACAACCGTTTGAATGCTGGCTGTGCCATTCGCTGGCTGTGACCTCCAGCAAGTTCTTTGAGCTCTTTGAGGCTATTTCCCCATTCAAATGGGGATGATAATGATGCATGAGGTTGTGGTGAAGGTGAATGGTTATTGTTGCGAATTAATCACATGCCTCCTCCCTTGCAGATTCTTCAACAAACCAGACCAGGAACCAGATGAGACTGAAATGTAGTAACTGGCTTGTTATCAAGTCAGCTGGATTGGTGAATAAGACAGAAGCCAGGATTTTTAGGAACATGGCGCTGAAATATAAGAAGCCCCTACCACTCCCTAAGCCAAAGCCAAAGCCAAAGCAAAGGCTTTGAAGGCAAAGAAAGCAGTGCTGAAAGGCATCCACAGCCACAGGGAAAAAAAGATCCGCATGTCACCCACCTTCCGATGGCCAAAGACACTGAGGCTCCAGGCAAAGGCAGCCTAAATATCCTCAGAAGAGCACACCCAGGAGAAACAAGCTTGACCACTATGCCATCATCAAATTCCCCCTGACTACCGAGTCAGCCGTGAAGAAGACAGAACACAGCAATGCACGTGTGTGCATTGTGGATGTCAAGGCCAACAAGCACCGGATCAAACAGGCTGTGAAGAAGCTCTATGGCATTGCTGTGGCCAAGGGCAATATCCTGATCAGGCCTGATGGAGGGAAGAAGGCACTTGTTCGACTGGTTCTTGACTATGATGCTTTTGATCAGTGGTTCTCAACCTTGGCTGCACATTAGAATCACCTGGGAATCTTTTTAAAATCCTGATTTCTGGGCCTCATCCTCCAGGAATTCTGTTTCTTTGTTATGGGGTGGGGCCACGACATTAGTAACAAAGAAACAGAATTTCCAGAGGATGAGGCCCAGAAATCAAGATTTTAAAAAGATTCCCAGGTGACTCTAATGTGCAGCTAAAGTTGAGAACCACTGATCTAAATTGAGTCCAGCTGCCTAATTCTAAATATAACAATTTTACACTAAAGGGAAAAAAAAAGATAGAACCCAAGTTGAAACTGGGCTTCCTGCATCCACCCTCCCCAGCCCACCCCAGCCACCCACCCACTCAGTCCTGGGACCTGGTGGTGGGGAGAGTGGGTCTGCAGAGCGACACCCAGACAGCCCCAGGGAGGGTGCCAGTCCACTCCCGTCTAGGGAGCTGAAAAGAGAACCGCCATTGAGAGGATGAGCTTGTTATTTTCTGTGCTTCATGTAGAATGTTCTGGCTTCTTGAGCCTCAGATGATGCATTCAATTACATTTTAACATCCATTCATTCATCCATCCATCCATCCATCCATCCACCCATCCATTCATCCCTTCATCACACAATGATTGAAAGTGTACAACTTGTCAAGGGTACTTGCAAGCTAAAAAATGAACCAGGCTCTGGTGCCTGCCTCCATGCAGTTTAAAATCTCTGCAAGCAGATGGACGCATGATCAAACCACTGCAGTGTTTCTCCAGGAACCAGGGGAGGGGAGTAAGCCAAAACAAATTTATAAAACATTTACCCAGCCTGGCCATTATGACTCAGTGGTTGAGCATAGGCCTATGAACCAGGAGGTCATGGTTCGATTCCCAGTCACATGCCTGGGTTGTGGGCTCAATCCCCAGTGGGGGACATGCAGGAGGCAGCCAATCAATGATTCTCTCTCATCATTGATGTTCCTCTCTCCTTATCCCTTCCTCTCTGAAATCAATAAAAACTTATTTTTAAAGATAATAATAAAATAAAAATAAAACACTCAAAGTACCTGGCTTGTACAAAGCACTCTAAGTGCTGACTATTATTATTTATTATTATTATTATCATTAATCAACTTTGTGGCTTTGCCATATCCTAATACCACTTGGTCTATTATTAATAACTAGAGGCCCAGTGCATGAATTCATGCACGGGTGGGGTCCCTTGGCCTGGCCAGCGATTGGGGCCAACCGGAGCCAGCCAGGGGGAGGGAGGGACCGTGGGAGGTTGGCTATGGGAGCGCACTGACCACCAAGGGGCAGCTCCTGCATTGAGTGTCTGCCCTGTGGTGGTCAGTGCATGTCATAGTGACCAGTTGACTGGTCGTTCAGTTGTCCTGTTGTTCGGTCACTTAGGCTTTTATATAGAGAGATATTTTCTTTAAATCAACTTCACCAGTCTCCTGAGCAAGTGTTGGAAGGACTAGTTATGTTTATTTAATAGGCATGAAGATAAAAGGTGTAATGATTAAAATAAAACCTGATCATCTGAAGACTGCCCCCACAATCATTCCCTCTCCTGGCACACCTGGAAAAGCACTGTTTTATGCAGCAGTATGCTCGCGTGTCCATCTGCCTGCAGAGATTTTGAGCTACATGAAAGCAGGCACCAAAGCCTGGTTTATTTTTAATTTGCAATTTGCAGGTTGTCGTGACAAGTTGTACACTCCCAATAATTGTTGGTGGGAATGAATGATTGAATGTAATTGGGTGCATCAACAAATGTTCAAGAAGCCAGAACATCCTACAGAAAGGACAGAAAATAACCAACAAATGAAAAATTATAGGTAGCCGCCTTTTCCCTCTCTGCACCTCTACCCTAGGGACAACTGAAATGACCTGCTCTCCCAACTTTCCCTCCCCTCTTTCAACAAACTAGCGTCCTGGCTCACTTGACGGCAAGTGGGGTTTCAGGATGGAACGAATGTTGCAGTTGTAATGAACCAGAAACTGGGGAAGAGGAATCAGATTTCAGCAACAGCAGAATATTTTCACTGTTTAAAAAGCACTCGTCCCTTAGGCTTGAAAAGATTAAAAGCTAATAATTTATGTCAAAATCCGGCAAAGCCCTCCACAAAGGCCTATTGCTTGTCCCTGCCTTTTGACTGACAGATATGAAAATAGAGACTGATTTGAAAACCTAGGGCTATTGAGCTAGAGCAGCATTAATTTATCCATTAGAAACTAAGAAATGAGACACCACAAAGAAACAGATGTTGCTGGTGGGAGACCACACCTTTCTCCAAATACAAAACACACCAGCTCTTCATGTTTGACTTAGCTTTCCAAGCCTCTCAGACCTCAAATTGGCAAAAACAATTCTTTCCATGCTAGTTAAAATGCCCTCAAGCTACAGTCATTAGATTTGCTGGACAGCAGTGTGATTCTGATGTTATCAGCTCAGTCTTCCTGTTTTTATGAATAATGTATAAGAAGCAGCTATTAGTAATGGATTCTTCCATGGCTGACGGTATCGCCACCAGACAGGTCCCTGAATTCTCAGTCATTTCCTGTGCAGCTTTAACAGATCTCCCTCTTCTCCTCCTGGCTGCCTTCTGGCTGCCTGCCATACATGGAGAACCTTCCAAAGATGCCCTATCCCCTCTTCTCCCTCGATACTAAGGAAACTGGGAGGGGTTGGGGGAAGGAAGACAAGAAAAGGTGTCTGCCACCTTCCTTCCTTTTCACTGTTGCTACATGTCAGAGGAGTACTGTGGAAGCTACTGATGCCAAGTTTATGCGTTTGATTCGTGACCCTGCCCCACGCGGGCCAGCCAGCCTTGCTCTGTACCCAGATGCCAGATGCCTGCCAAGAAAATGCTTCACTGTGGGCATAGACAAGAGCTGGAAGATAACATCTACCTGTTCGGTTTTCTTCTATATCTCTATGGGCTCGCATCTGTCATCTCTTTACAAGAAGACACCTTCCCGCCCCACCCCTTCATTCAACCATGCATTCAACATCCTATATAATAAAAGGCTAATATGCTAATATGCTAATTGTCCCCTCCACTGGGAGTTCGACTGGGAGTTTGACCAGGGGGTGGGGCCGGCCTGCCCCGGGTCAGCTGCCCCCACCCTGATTGGGAGCGAGGCCTGCCGACCAACCACCTGCAGATGTAAAAACGCCGGGCCTCTAGTATTTTTTATACCTGCAAAACTTGCACTGGAAGAGGCAGGTGGTCCTCGAGGATGACAAACATGATTAGAAACTGTATACAAAAGAAGAGCAATGAGCCCTGGCTGGCGTAGCTCAGTTGGTTGAGTGTCCTCCTGAGCACCAAGAGGCTGGTTAGATTCCAGGTTGGAGCAAATGCTCAACCCCTTCCCCGCTAGCAGGGGGCGTAAAGAAGGCAACCAAGCCCTGGCTGGTTTGGCTCAGTGGATAGAGCGTCGGCCTGCGGACTCAAGGGTCCCAGGTTTGATTCTGGTCAAGGACATGTACCTTGGTTGTGGGCACATCCCCAGTGGGGAGTGTGCAGGAGGCAGCCGATGGATGTTTCTCTCTCATCGATGTTTCTAACTCTCTATCCCTCTCCCTTCCTCTCTGTAAAAAATCAATAAAATATATTTACAAAGAAAGAACGAAAGAAACATTTCCCGCTTTTAACTGCCATCAGCTTTATAAAAAAAAAAAAAGAAGGCAGCCAATTTATGTTTCTCTCTCATAGATGTTTCTCTCTCTCTCTCGCAAATCAATAAAAACATATGTATTTTTTTAAAGGAACAAACTATTTTTTAAAAAGCTGTAGATGTTCCTGAGGAGAGTTAAACAAATAAAATTTAAAAAAATAGAGCATTGATTATGAGAGTGTGTAAGAGAGAGAAGTCACGGAGTCAGAGAAGGCAGAAAAAGGACATGAGATTGAGCCAAGAGCTGAAAGACAGGGACAGTAAGCCAGCGGGTAGGGTCAGGCAGCAGGGGGAGTGTGAGCCAAGTCCCTGCGGGAGGAGGGGCGGGGCTGGGGGGGGGAGCTAGAGGACAGCAGGGCCCAGAGCACAATTTGCAAATGGTTGCCAGGACTTCTCTGTCCCCTTTGACAATTTCCACTTTCTCCTTCCAGACACTCTTCCTCTTCTTGGAGTCCGAGAACTGCTCCGTTCTGGCTCTCCCCACCTTCCTGATGGTTCCTACTCGCCCTGCTTCCTCCACTCTTCGCCCTTAACTGTGGTGTTAACTTCCAGCTTCCTCCCGTCTGCCTGGTGGGGTGCAGTGCCTGCGGCCCAGGAGGAGCACATGGAGTTCAGTGGCCATGTATTGTTCTGGGTCCCACCAAGACCTTGAAAGCATCCTGGTTATCCAATGTGGGAGTGGTTAAGTCAGCTGTTCCACCCACATACTGGAAGGAGTGCAGTCATTAAAAGTGATGTTTCTGAAGACTAATGATCTTGAAAATTTTCGGTGATAGAACATGAATTTGAAATCAGAATATAAAGTTCAACCTCAAGCATGATCTCAATTTTATGTGGAAAAATGAACAAAAAAAGAAAGAAAAAACAGAAGCAAATTCATCAAAATACTAACAGACTATTGATGGCATGGATTTTTTGTTTTTTACTTCCAATTTCTTTTCTTTTTTTATATTTTTATTGATTTCAGAGAGGAAGGGAGAGGGAGAGAGAGAGAGAAATGTCAGTGAGAGAGAATCATTGATCAGCTGCCTCCTACACCCCACCCCCAACTGGGGATCAAGCCTGCAACCTGGGCATGTGCCCTGACAAGGAATCAAACCGTGACCTCCTGGTTCATAGGTTGATGCTCAACCCTTGAGCCACACTGGCCAGGTTTTACTTCCATTTTCACACTATTTCATCTTTCCCCAAAAATGTCTTAACTATTCATTATTTAATTTTTCATTAATTAAGTGAATTTAGTTGAACTAATATTAGGCACTTACTACTTGCTAGATATCATTTCCAATTCAGTGACAGATAGAACACAAACATGGTCTCTGTCCTGAAAAAACTGCTTTTATAAACTAAAAATAATTTTTTAAAACAAGATGAAAAAATGAAAGTTATCATCACTCCTCGAAAATGACTCAAAAACTGCTTTCTCCTGCCCTTGGCAGTAGGGGAGCGCTGTCGCTGTCAGCAGCTTAGTGATATCATCAGCTACCGAGCCAATGACCGAACCTTGATGAATATCCATTTGTCATGTGAGCTCAAGGCCAGATGCTGGAAACCAGGCCCCTCCCTGTCCACAGCTATTACTCTGGAGTGGGAAACTCTTTGTATCATCATCACAAAATTTAGCCCCACCTGCCTGGATGCTTACAGACACTTCATACCAGTCCCCCTGTGGGTCCACTTCCAAGGATTCCTTCCCGGGGAACCAGCCATCGAGGACTGTAAACCAGTGCCTCCCTCATGTGTCTGGAGCCTGGCTCCACCACCTGCTGCTTCCTCACCATTCCCACAGCAAGGGCTCGTGATTAAACCCCAGAAAAAGCACCAGCCTGAGAGAGCTGGGAGAGCAGCTGGAACCGAGGACTCCTGTGCACTGACTGTCTGTTTCCAAGCAAATTGTTTTTCGTAGTAGGGAGGTAACAGGCAAATGAAATATGGGAGACAGGCAGAGAGTTTTCTAAACCAGTGTGAGGGGTGGGTTCTTTAATAAAAACACAGCATCCTCTAACCGTTAAGCTACCAAGTTCCCATATTTCTTAGCAAATGGGAAATAATTCCTCTGTACGCTGGCTCCTCTTCCCCCTCTTCCAGCAGGCAGGGTCGTGTCTCTTTCTGCTTCTCCAACATCCCATCTTAGCCTTGTCTGAAAGTCAGCGCTTCCTAATGATGAAAAGCTTTGCACTAGAGAACGATCTTAAGGAGTAGACAGAACGAACAGTATTAATTCTACTAATTGTCTATTTATTTTAATGCCCTTGGGAAAAACTATATCTAGCATGTCAAACCCATGATTTTATTATAGGCTATGGCAGCCTCAGTTTTTTAAAAGTGAGTTAATATAGAGCCAATAAAGAGGAAAATATTAAATAAATCATGATGTGTGTGGTATGCAAATACGGTAAAAACCGCGAAGTGGTGCATATTTGCCGATTAGGAAATACAAGTGGGAATTCTGCAAAGAATCTGAGGCGGCTCCGGTGAAGGGTCAGGAAAATCCATTGGTTCGTTAAGATAATTTAGATGCAGACATTGGCATTCAGCTCTGGCTCCTCAATAAATATTCTGAGTCCCGGCACCTCCTGAAGTCTGAGCTCTGAGTTCGCAGGTTGGTGGTCTTTGTCTCCAGCAGGAGAGGCACTTTGTTTTAAAATTCAGAGGATCTCACATAAGATGCAGGCTTCTTGTTCTCTTTGAAAATTGGAAGGTCTGGCACACTGGTCTACATCCCTGCACGTTAGTAATCTGGTGACCACAGGCCCCAGGCATCGCTATTCTCGGACACAGGCCCTGCCTGTGCACTTCTGTGCCTGTGGCTGCCCAGGGACAAAGGGTGAAAGAGGATCCCTCCTCCATAAGGCTCCTCTTCCCCTGCTTGGCAACCTTCTCTTCCCTCTTCTTTTCTCTTCCCTAGCAACCCCTCCCGCCACCACCCCCCCTACACACACACACACACACACTGATAAACATGTCTCCAGGGGAGAAATTCCAGCGTACGACCCCTATCTTCTCTCATGTCTGTACTTGCTTGAATGGTGGCCCAAAGTCACCGATCACTCCCAGGTTGGTGATGGATTGCCTCTTAGCCATTTGACCAACAGAAGATCATTTGGAACCACCTTAGATGATATTTTTGTGTAGGATGTGAGGTGGAGGTGGAAATTCCATCTTCTTCCTCCTTACTACATCACAAGGACAGGGACACATGTTCTGGGGCCAGAGGGTCTGAGTTCAAATTCCGGTTCTTTCGTTTCCTGGCTCTTTGTACTTGGGCACGTCATTTAACTTCTCTGTACCTGTTTCTTCGCCTGTAAAATGGAGATAGTGGTATCTATTGCATATGATTCTTATAAAGATTAAAAGAGTAAATCTATGTGAAATGCCTGCACACAGTGAGGGTTGTAAGAATGTGACCTGTTTATGAGCAATAGCCTTCCATTCTGTGAGCTACACCGGGATCAGCTTTGCCTCTGCGCCCACGGTGCGACAATAGCAGGCATATTCCTTTTAGCCGCAACTTTCCATTGCCGTCAAGTAAGCGCCAGGCACTAGCCTGAGCACCGCAAGTACAAAGATGTAAGACAGTGTCCTTGCCCATCAAGGAGCTACCTATTGATACCTAGCTGATTTGGAATGTAAGGTTAAATTAAACAAACATCACATGACAATTGTTTCAATAAAAATGAACTTTATAGAGAACAAAGAATTTAATTATTCTGGATTCAGTCTTCAAGAATCAGTCCCCTAAAGAGTTTGGGACAAATTGTCATTTTCAAAGGTATCCCTAGCACCTGAACTTATGGCCAGAAAGAAGAGTGGGAGCCAGAAGAAGCTGGACACACACACACACACACACATCATGTTTGAGGGAACACGGAACACGGGCTGGGGTTGGGGACTAGGGGAATAAATCCTGGGTTCAAAACAGCTGGGATCTGTTCAGTTCTGTTTCTTTGTGTAACTTAAAATCAATTAAGTTCACTCTAGCCTGGCAGGCATGGCTCAGTGGTTGAGCATTGACCTATGAACCAAGAGGTCACAGGTTCGAATCCTGGTCAGGACACATGCCCGGATTGCGGGCTCAATCTGAAATCAATAAAAATATAATTTTTTAAAAAATTCACTTCATCTGCTTTCCCATTAACAATGGAAGCATGTTACACCGTCTCTCACTTATTTTTAAGTCCTTTAGGATAATCAGAGTGATATGATGCATTTGCCAGGGGTCACCTCTGAGAGAGGTCAGCTAGCATTGCATTGAGTCAGCCAGCTCCCGAGGCAGCTGTGAGTCCTATTGGGATGGATAGCTCAGTCAACAACCAATCACTTGTTATCAGCATATTGAATATCACAATTTGTGACTTTGCATGATGATTATTAGAAAAAACTCTCAGTGAAGATAGTCAAGCCATGTGACTGGGATGAAATGGTTCAGAGATACAACCCTCCCCCACCTCCACACCCCCGGAATAAATAGAGAATGAGAATCCAGCCAAGCCCTAAAACCTAAACCCTGGTCGGCAAACTGCGGCTCACAAGCCACATGCGGCTCTTTGGCCCCTTGAGTGTAGCTCTTCCACAAAATACCACGTGTGGGCGCGCATGTACAGTGTGATTGAAACTTCATGGCCCATGCACAGAAGTCAGTATTTTGTGGAAGAGCCACACTCAAGGGGCCAAAGAGCCGCATGTGGCTCGCGAGCCGCAGTTTGCTGAGCCGCAGTTTTCCAACCACTGACCTAGACTATTGGGACAGCTCCTGAGCTTGATCCCTAATCTATTTCTGGCATTGGCTGGGGGAATTCTGATGGCACATAGCATCTTGCCTCAGACACCAAAATGAGCAGAGAGCTGGGCCACACCGAGAATACTTCATCAAAGTTTCTGCCGGGTGGCTAAAGAATTTCTGCCTGAAAGTGGCACGCCCCGGCTTGCCCAGGCCTCTTAGTACACTGACATCACAACGCTGTTCTCTGGCTGAAGTCTGGCCACACCAATTGGAAAGACCAACTCTGTCCGCCCATCAGCTTTGTCCGGCGAGAACAGCATTGTCCAGCAGAACCTTCAGCAACAGAAGACACATTCTCTACCAGCACATCCAGCTGGTAGCCACTCGCCACACATGGCTACTAAGCATTAGGAATGTGGCGAGTGTGACTGGGAGACTGAATTTTAAATTTTACTTCATTAATTTAAATTGAATAGCCACTTGTGGCTGGTGGCTACAGGAATTGGGTAGCACAGGCCTGGAATTGGGCCGGTCTCCCCTCCCTTGGGACCTTCTCTCAATCCGGAATCAGTTTGACCTGTTGCCAGCCTTCCTCCCAGTCTCCTGTCTTCACCGCAGTCACCTGGCTCTCTCTTCTTTAACACCCCGGCGTGTTCTCACTTGAGTGGTGAAAGGGAAGGAGCCCAATGCATCTCAAATATCCCGAAAACAGGGACAGGAAAGAGACTAGCCTCCAGGAAATGGGGTATTTAAAGACAAATGGGACTAACAGAATGCACATGCCTCATTTGGCACTAGTGAGTCCAGTGGTGCTATTGATAGGAATAGTATTAATGCATCTATCTACATGTGTACAGGTATGAACACGTCATTGCAATGCATGCTGCATGTAAGGCAAGCAGAGCAAGAACCAGACTCCCCATTTCAAGGACAAAATTAACCAAGGGTCAGTTCAGCTGATATAGGATCACATGGCAGGTAAGGACAGAGCTGGGACCAGCACCAGGTGTTCTGACTCCTAGCTTCTCACCAGTGGAGTGTTTGAATAGGCCCTAATTAGAGAGGGAACATGGATGGGAGAAGAGAGAAGACCATGTCACCCCCAAGAGATTGACAGTGTATTAAGTGAGACTCTTTTCTTTCAAGCCCACAGAGAGCCATGTTGGATATAATATGTATCATTTCATTCTCTAGCATTGCAGAGGCCCAAATGAGTTGGGTGAATTTAGGTGGGTATCTGCCCTGCAGAGCCGCTAGTGGCTCATTTGATCCCTCTGGACTCTTACTGTATTCCTTGGGATCTTATTAACAAGTTTCTTTCTAGCAGGTGCTCTGCCCTCGCACAACTCTAGAGGGCGCCTGCATATACAATGCAACCTGCAATGCAGTGGTTGCTCTAAGGGGCTTTATTCCTGAATCGAAGGAGCCAGGTTTCTTTCCTTACACTTCAGTTAAATTCGTTTTCATATGATTTTTCTTGGATGTTCCAATTCAGCTCACATTAGGCTAAAGGTTCACAGCCTTGGCTGTTTACCTCAATTTTGGGTGCTTTTTAAGAAATACATGTGCCCTGGCCAGGTGGCTCAATTGGTTGGGGTGTCACCCCATACACCTAAAGGTTGCAGGTTTGATTCCCTGTCAGGGCACATACTTAGGTTGTGGGTTACATCCCCAGTTGGGGCGCGTATGGGAGGCAACCAATCAATGTTTCTCTCTCTCTCCCTTCCTCTCTCTCTCTCTCTCTCTCTCTCTCTCTCTCTCAAATCAACAGTAATAAAAAACATATCCTTGAGTGAGGATTAAGGAAAAGAAATACATGCCCCAGGTTCCAATCCTTAAGCTGTGCATCTGCATTTCCTTGCGGTTCCCCAGATGGTGCCGACGCGGAGAGCTGAGGCTCAGACGTTGGAACAGGAATCAGGACGCTCACATTTTGGTTCCTGACTTTCCCACACACTGGCCTCCCCGAGCCTGTTTCCTATTTTGTAAAATGAGGAGAGATGAGGTTTGCCCTACTTTTACAAGTTTTAAGCATGAGCACTCAAAGCAAAGAATTTTGAAAAGTTATCATGTATTTACGGTAGGAGGGAACCAGTGGCCAGCAGTCAGGCCCAGCTGCAAGCAGACCTGGAGTTCAGGCCCCAGGTGACATTCCCACATGGGCTGCCATGGCCTGCCTGCCTCCATCGCATTATGCTAAAAACAGCTGGGGGTGGGTGGAGCTCAAAATACTCGGACAGAATGTGATTGTGTGGGCAGTTTCCACTTTAGCTAGGTAATTCTGGACACATGGAAGCTGCCTGCATGCAGTTCTATTTATTTCCAAAATAGCTGGTGAGAGCCCAGACATACATTTTAGACATACATTTCAGTTTTATCTGTTTTGAGACCTTTAGGCCATGGGATTAGAAAGCTCCAGGCATGAATCACGAGGCAGAAGAACACAAGTTATTCATCCCAACCTCAGAGCTAATACTCAGGGTAAACCCACAGCCATCTGATGTGAGAACATGTTAATCTGAGAAATCAAATGCCAAAGATACACGCCCCCCTACTCTTCATTTCAGACAACACTCACACACACACACACACACTCTGAAATGCCCAGATCCTAGCTCTATACAAATTACAGATTTACAAAAATACTCAAAGATGCTGACAATAGTTTCTTTAGAAACTTCTGACAAACAGGTATGTTTCATTTCTTAATTACATTTTGTGCATTCAGTGCATCACAAATTGTCCATAGCAGGAAAAAAAAATGCATTAAGGATCATGATTTTGCAAAAGATTGACAAAGATACCAGAAAGAGGAAGTTAAACTTTTGATGGCCCTGATGCAACTATTTCAAACTTTTCATGCAGCAAATTCAAATTTCTTCCCTGAAAAGAGACATTCTCAAAACTTAGTTTCTACCAAATGTACTTTCTTTCTTTTTTTTTCCTGTCCAAAGAGCTATTATTGTTCAAAACTTTATAATGGTCTCTATTATCCATGAATGAGTAAGATCATGTGGTATTTTTCCTTCATTGACTGGCTTATTTCACTTAGCATAATGCTCTCCAGTTCCATCCATGCCGTTGCAAATGGTAAGAGTTCCTTCACTTTCAAAAATAGTTATCAGGATCCTATCCCAGACCTAGGGAACCAGAAAGCATCCGGGGATGGGGCATCTGCCTTTCGGTAAGCTTTAAAACCCAGCCACCTGGGGTAGACACAGGACGCTGCTCGGAAGTACCAGAGAGCAATAGCAAGATCAAACCAAGAGCAACCAGGATCGCCATCATGAGCTGCCCTGAATCCCTTATGCTAAAGCTGCTGGTGCAAGAGAGACCCCGGCTCACCCCTTTGTCTGCCTGAAAGGTCAGAGGTTGGGTGCCACTGAAGCACATTAGAAACTCTGAGTTTCTGACAGGATGCCCAGTACCGTTGTGCGAGGTGAGCGCTGCATGAAGACACCAGTCCCTTTGCCAATTTATTACCATGGTTTTCGGGCAGATGGCAGCAATGTGTCCTAGTCCAACAAGTCAAGCCCAGGACAACAAGTTTCCAGCAGATGTAAGAGAAGAGTTTTACGGAAGGGGTGAGGGTGCCCTTTGGTAATTCACACATCGGTGTAGGTTAGGTTAGCGCAGTCCAGTTCTGGTTCCTGTCCGCTGATCTCTTCCTTGGTCACCCCTGGCTACGGAGGGCTGAGTGAGCAGCAGCCGGGGTCTCACAGCCTGGGAGCCTCTCCACCCTGCCCCCTCCAGGGCAGGTTCGAGCACCCTGCTGGCAGGGGCACTAAGTGGACTGGCAGTCTGGCTTCCAGTCCAGTAGTCAGGCTCCAGGTGGGGCTATTTTTTTCTTCTCTATCCCACGAGAACAGAAAACTTCGCCTCCTCTTCCTCTTTGTCTCCCTCCCTGCATTCTGTTTGGGTTGTCCCTGAAAGGAGACCTGCTCTAGCCTTCCTTCTTCATTTTTCTCCTCTTCTCCACCCCTGGCCTGTAAGTTAAAGACATCTGGGCCATTCCTATACTTTACCCTGCGTGTCTGAATCCTTTTTGGGGGTTTCAGGAACTGTTGACTACCCAAGACTTTGAGATTTGAGCTTCTGCCACCCCAGAAAGTCTCAAAAAAAAGGTGTTTCTTAGTAAAAGGATGGTGGATGCTCAAATTCTATCTTGCCCATCTCCTTCCACTTTTACACCCCAGCTGCTATCAGGGTAACCATCCCTTCCACCTTCACCCCTCTCTCTATAAGCCTGTTTAAAATGACAAAATATGTGCTGATATAGGTGTTAAGCAAAACAGTTTTTGGTGCTTGCCATGACCGAGGCCATCTTAAGAGGCAAGTTGCTCTCAGTGATTGCCCATAGGGCCTGGAAGGAATGTTCTTGGAAGTTACGTTCTTAGGTAGATAAGTAAGTCCATTAAGTTGCTTACTGCTTTGGAATATAGAAGCACATGCCACTTGGCTACAAGTCCCCTGGGTTCCCAGAGGCTCCATATACAGGGTGGGGCAAAAGTAGGTTTACAGTTATTCATATGGAAAAAAAATACAATAATCAATAAGGAATGATACAAGAGTAAACTGTCTTGTATACTCGTGACTGTAAACCTACTTTTTACCCACCCTCAAGCCCCCATCCCCTTTCTGTGCACAGATCTCCATCTGGTGACATCCAAGACCAGGGGTTCTCAGACTACGGCCCGCGGGCCACATGCAAATACAAATTTTGTATTTGTTCCCATTTTGTTTTTTTACTTCAAAATAAGATAGGTGCAGTGTGCATAGGAATTTGTTCATAGTTTTTTTTTTTTAAACTATAGTCCGGCCCTCCAACGGTCTGAGGAACAGTGAACTGGCCCCCTGTTTAAAAAGTTTAAGGACCCCTGTCCAAGAGTCTGCTTGTCTGTAAGTTCCCTTCATAAACTCATTGTTTAATTCTGGAGTTGTCAGTCACTCTCTTTGGTTTTCCTTTGCAGGTTGTGTCTAGTGCAACTTGGGAAATTTCCCAGTAGAAGGGCTGGATAAAAATTCTCTGGAGGCAGGACACACAAGTCCTAGGATCCCGGAAGAAGCTGTAAGAGGATGCAATGTTCAATTACAATCCCTTGTGTGTTGGTGGGGGGTCACTCCTGTAAGTGCTAGTGCACTTTGAGAAGCAAGTATCTTGTAGACCAAGGGGATGCCATGCTGGCTGGAGGCAACCTTGCCAACCAACAGCAGGAACCATGGTACATTTATTTATTACATTGTGGACAACAGGTACACTGACACAGTTGTTCATGGAGCATCTGGTATGTGCTGAGCATTTTGCTAAGAGTTGAAGATAATCCGTATCACAACCGGTTCCTGCCTTGGTGGAGTGAATAGTCTAATGGTAGAGACACTCCATAGATGGGTTAACACTGACATGTGCCATCACATACTGTATTAGATGCGTTTCACCGAAAGAACACTGCAGAATAATATGACGAAACCTTTTTAGACAGTGAGTGAGAGGAGGCGTGTCTGAGCTGGACTTTTAAGAGGAGACCTGCAGGATGAGAGAGAGCCAGCCTCCTGAAGAGTGGGGACGCTTGTTCCAAGCAAGACAGTACTACAAAGACTGTGAACTGAAAACTCTAGGATATAAGTTTCTACCCTTCTCCTCCCCAGCTCCTCGGGCTTCTCTTCATCCTGGCTCCTTTGTTATTCCTACTAGTGAAGTACGAGAAGCACTGAGCACCATTCCGGGCATATGTAGTAACACTCCCTGCCAGTTGCTATTCTAAGTGTGTTACAGGCACTAAACTCATTAATCCTTACACCAAGCCCATGATGGAGGTTCTGTTGATGTCTCCATTTTGCAGATGAAAAACCCACACAAGTCAGAATGTAATAATGGTCACCGTTCATATTAAAATCAGTAACTCACTCAGCAACGGCACAGCGAGCACTGTCAGGTTCCTGGCACACTTCCTTTTGTTCACGTCTGACGGTTTCCCTGCTCATTGAGGTCCTCCTCACTGCACTCTCTTCTTCTGCGTGCTTTGTGAATGGAAAGCTGTTTTTTAGATCCATTGTTCAGGTAATTGGTGGTAAATCTTTCATCACTGCTGATTAGGTTTTATAGGAAAAAATCATTTCTGCGTCCTCCTTACCCAGTGATACTTCTCTGAATTCCATTCAGTTCAGTAAATGTTTGTTGACAACGCACTCGGGGTCCAGCATGACCCTGGAGATGCCAAGACCAGATCCTGAAATTCCAAATCCGAAAGAGGAACAGACACAAACAAATAGCTGTGATAGAATAGGATCCAAGCTCTGCTTGTCTTATCATTGAAATACAAATAAAATGAAGAAGGAATTAATTCTGTGGCTGCTGATTGGGGAGAATATAACCTATAGTTAGGTAGACAACACCCAGAAGATGTGTTCTTAACCTTAGTTTACTTTGTGTGTGTGTGTTTTCAGATAATAAGTGTGTAACTGGTCACAAGCCTTTTCAATATGAAGATGTAACATCTCCACATTTTGGAATGTGTCCTAATAAATCTGATTTGTCTGAAAAGAATTTGGGGTTTTTTTCCCCAAAAAATTGACTGTTTTTTCCTAATTACTTACTCTTTAGATGCAAATTCACCATCAAATAGATTTTTTCCTTTTTTTAAAAAAAAAAATTACAGGTATGGAAGCTAATCTTTGAAGATGCATCAACTAAAACAGCGGTTCTCAACCTGTGGGTCTCGACCTGTTTGGGGTCCAATGACCCTTTCACAGGGGTCGCCTAAGACCATCAGAAAACACATAGATAATTACATATTGTTTTTGTGATTAATCACTATGCTTTAATTATGTTCAATTTGTAACAATGAAAATACATCCTGCATACCAGATATTTACATTACGATTCATAACAGTAGCAAAATTATAGTTATGAAGTAGCAACGAAAATAATTTTATGGTTGGGGGTCACCACAACATGAGGAACTGTATTAAAGGGTCATGGCATCAGGAAGGTTGAGAACCACTGAACGAAAGGAAATGGTAATTGTTGAAGGAGAATGAGTGCCTGGTGTGCGTATTTCTAAGTTAAGAAGGAACTTAATTTTTGCATCAACAAAAAAAGAGTGGTTCACCGTTCCAACAGGGTTAGGACACTTCCCCTGTGTCCCCCCTCCCCCCTTCCCCCCTGCTCTGGCTCAGCACTAAAATACACAGGAAAGGGGAACTGTGCCACTGGCCCCTAGGCAACCAGCTCCACAGTTATGATTACAGCTTCGTATTTGCAACCAAAGAGATGAAAAACTACAGAGTTCCTCATCTGTATTTTAATGGGCACAAAATTTCCCTTCCAGGGGGACCTGGACTCATCCCTCATCCATTTCAAAGAGCGATTCCATGCAGTGAGCAGACCAACGGCCTCTCTTAGGCGAGCACGAGCGTTTCTGCTCTCTGAGCTGAGGGAGCACCCCCCTCCCCCACATAAATTTTGTGCACCAGGCCTCTTGTATGTAATATGAGGGTGAGGGTTCTAATACTTGGGTGCTTTGTGAGGATTAGAGATAATGCCTAAAGCAGTCCCTCGGTCTGAAATGTCCACATCTGATGGTGAAACTACCACACAGGATGTAAAGGACCCAGCAGCTACTAAGTCAGCCGAAGACGCAGTAACACGAGTGCTGGAGAGCTGCATAAACAAATCCAAGATGGAAAATAGTCATGTGAGCACTGGCCTCTTCAAGCATGAAGGCCTGCTAACTACATTCCCAGGAGAGTTGATGGGGATGAATTTAGGCTTTTCCAGCTAGCATCCTGATAGGGCCCTTTCTCTCTTCCTGTTGCTGAATCTGCCTGAGAACCTACTTTTTTTAAGGAGGAGAATGTAAATTATGATGTAATTATTCAACGAGGTGGGAAGTGACATCCTAGACCTGCATCCATCACAGGCCAGGAAAACGCGTGCTGACCCTGGTTCTCGACTGGGTCACCATGTGGTAGAAGAGCCTCGGACAGAAGTTTTGACTTGGGCCTGTGAATATGGGTGGCTAAAGAAAATTACATCTTTGTTTTCCTGAACTGAAACTTAGCATGTCTTTCAATCACAGATGTAGGCAGCACACTGGAATAGTAAGTAATGGTAGCACCTGTGACTGTCACCAAGGGAAATCACAGAGTTTTGCAAATCACATGACAATTGTTGCAGATGCTTTGATTTATACTTACCCATTTCAGGTCAGGATTAAATATTAGAGGTGCTGCTACATCCTGTTATTTACAAGGTTACTAAAGAAGTCCACATGTTACCATGGCATAATTTTACTATTTTGCAACTGTATCTCAACATAGTTGTGATTCTACGTATTTTATTTTATTATTTTTAATTTAAAAAATGGTTTAAAATCTAAAAACCTTCCGATAAGCGTCCATAGACATCACCTGTCAAAGAAGTCCATGACCTCTGCCCCCAACAAAACAATGTAAGAACCCATGAGGAGACCCTCAGACTTGTCCTTGTTTTGGGGTGACTGCAGTATTACCCCATTGCAAAATCACAGCTTCTATATATCCAGGGGCCTATAACGTTACTCAGTTGGTGCATTTCATATGGCGTTAGCTGCCTCTTTTCCAATAACACACCATAACAAAAACCTCACACGCAGTACAATTGTAAAATATGGAATCATTTCATCTTCAAATTGCTGGTTGAAACCGCGCCAGCTCTCAGCTATTCAAGAGCTGCCTCTCGGAATCATGCATTACCGAGGCCCCCTTGCCTCCCTCCCCGGCTTCCTCTTTGGCTGTTTACCGTGCGGTTCTTTCGCTCTGGGTCACAGGTGCACTGACAGATAGGGAGGGCACCCAGGGGAAGTGACATTCAAATCTGACAATTTTCCTATATCACTAAGAAGTCGTGAATGGGTGGAGGCGGAAAGCATTGATTAAGTTCAGATTTTGAATTACCTGTTGGTTTTAATTACCGTGCCACCCCTGCCCCAAGGCCTTTTGTCTCCCCTGCCACTGCACCCCTGCTGCTCTCATGAGACACCTATGAGCTGCTACTGTGTGTTGTTAGTTATCTCCACGGTGCACACGCTCTGTGAGTGCATGGAACCTGCGTTATTTTTCACTTGGGCTGCCTCTGGTGCTTGGCAGACAATACACCCACCGTCAGTAGGTGTGGCTGAACTGAATAGCTGTCTGCTGTGCATATTTAGTGGGCCTCCATGCTTGAAGAGGCCAGTGCTAACATGATTGTTTTCCATATTGGATTTGTTTATGCAACGTCTATTCCACAAATACTGAGCACTTACCATGTGCCAGGCATCATGACTAGATACTAGAGCCAAAGATGAATAAGACACAACCACTTTCTCCAACGAGTTTAGGGCCTTGAGGATGCCCAACAATACTGCCATGGATTATAATGAGAGCAAAGATAGAGGTATGAACCTGGCATGCTGATGGCATCAAGGAGGGAGTGATCAGTTCTGGAGAATGAGTGTTAAAGAAGATGTTTGAGAGGGAACCTGAAGGATGAGTAGGACTTGGTCAATGGGAAGGGGGAAATGGACACTTTCCAGGAATGGAGAACTGCTTGTCTTTCAGTGCTGGACAGCGGACAGAATTCTTTACCTACCCATTAGCTCCTCTTCTCTCCTTCTTTCCCATTAACAGAACCCTATTTTGGGACAATCTCAAGGAATACATGCTCCTTCCCCAGACCCAGGCTCAAAAGCCTATCAGGAGCCAATCATGGCCATTCCTTTGCTCTTTGCCACTGACAGGTCCAGAGCCAGCATATGACCACATTCTGATCAATGAGATATAAGGGGATGCCTGCTAAGGGCCTTCCCTTTGCACTTAAAAAAACTCGACATTTTTTCTCAGAGAAAGACAGTTTTCCCCTTCTTGTCTTGAAAACTATTACAGTATCTGCAGCCGTCCTGGCTAGCTTATGACAGAAGAAAGATAATAAGAGCCTGAGGGCTCTTTGATAGTAACAATGAATAGCAACCAATACTGGTAACAACTAGACTCCGGTGTGGGGAAAAATTAACCCTTATTTGTCTATGCTACAGTGTATTTTCCCCTTATAACTAAACATATTATAATTGATCTACATAGCTTCTGTGAACTATTTTTCACAGATCTCGCCAGTCGTGCCAATGAGACCACATGACGAGAACCCTGAGTTGTACTGGCTGATTTTCCCTGACCTGCATAACTCAACTCGTCCCTCCAGTCTCTCCAGTCCTTTCAGGAAGACCCCAGGGGAACAGCTTTGAGAATGTGGTTTCCTCCTTCTACTCTGTATCCCACTCCTCACCCACCCCTGCCATGCTGAAACAGTCTTCTATGCAAAGCTAGGAGAAAGCCCTTCTCTCTGACTCTGTTTCACTCTTTCTAGACTAGCCCCTAGTAGTATGAATGCCTTGGGTGTCATAAACTTTTGGCCAAAGTGCATCTTCTGTCTCCTGTCTACCCCTGCTCTCTATAGGGGAATGTCTGAGGAACAGGAGTTGGAAGTCTCATTGACTTTTCTTTATGTCTTTCCACAGAAGCCTAGCATCAACCTCCTCCTTCAGACAGAACAGAACAATAACAAAAGCTCGCAGGCATATCCACCCATGCCAATAGATGCCTCAGAGTTCAGGCTTACTGGCCCCTCACAACTATTCTCCAATTAGCTCATCCCACAGCACAGTTATAGCTGCACCTAAAGAAATGGGAACATAATAGTGCAAAGATAGGTAGGCAGGGCCCTCATATATCAAGTGAGGAAGTCTAAGCTGCAATTCCTGAGTAAGTGCTTCCCAACAAGTGTGCCATGAGGTGTACTGAGATACTACCCTGGCCTCTGAGCTGCTGTGACTGCGGGCAGAGCCTGGCAGCCAGAGCCCGTGGGCTGTCACTTCCAGCAGTGAGTGGCTTCGTGTGGATCTAGGAGGGTGGAGCCAAGCAGACGGGCCTGATGAGGCCATGACCCAAAAAGATTGGGAAACAATGAGGAGTCACTGAAAGATTTTTAACAGGCAATAACCTTTCCATTTTGGAAGAAAATAAGAGGGCAGTGCAAAGGCTGGATTGGAGAGGTGGACAGTGGGCCTGGGACCAAGAGTACCAGTCTCACCTGAAACAGCCCAGGTATGAAGAGATGAGGGACCAAATGAAGGAGTAGGTGTGAGAAAATAGAAGGAACCTGGGGATATGAGGAGTCTTAAGGAGATAAAATCAATGGACTTGCCGATTGGTTAGATATAAGGCAGTGGTTCTCAACCTTCTGGCCCTTTAAATAAAGTTCCTCATGGTGTGACCCAACCATAAAATTATTTTTGTTGCTACTTCATAACTGTAATGTTGCTACTGTTATGAATCGTAATGTAAATATCTGATATGCAGGATGGTCTTAGGCGACCCCTGTGAAAGGTTGCTCGACCGCCAAAGGGGGTCGCAACCCACAGGTTGAGAACTGCTGATACAAAGGGAGTGGAAATATCCAGATGACTTCCAGCTTTTGGACCGAGAACCTGGGTGAACAGTGGTGTCAGCCAGCGAGATTGGAAACACACGGGGAAAGGTGGAGAAGAAAATTGGTTTGAGGTGCTGTAGTGTCCAAGGGAGATAACCAGTGGGCATTTGGACATATAGATCCCTGGTGTAGATTTGAGAGTCTTCAGCAGATGAATGATGGTAGAAGCCCATAGGCACTGGTGGTACTGATGAGGGAGAAGAGAGCAGTGGTAAGAGAGTGCTAAAGACAGAGCAAGCAATAGAAGCTCAAGTCAAACTGGCTCAAGTCAAAGGACGGAGTCTGAGCACTCAGCTCTTCTGGGTCTCAACCAATCTCTCTCTTTCTCTCTCTCTCTCTCTCTCTTTCTCTCTCTCTCTTTCTCTCTCTTCTTTTGGAACAGACAGGACTTTTCTACTAGGCAAGGAACAAAGTCACTGGTAGCCCCAGGTTTTTCACCCCAGTGATTTTTTTCTTTCTTTCACCATCTATATAACAACCCTGGTGAGAACTCTGATGGGCTTTGCTTGGGTCACATGACCTATTCTTAGACCAAACGCAGTTGCACTTGGATTGGTCAGGCCTGGGTCATGGGCCCTCATCTGGTTGGGGGCAGTGTGCAGTGGCAGGTTCTATTACCAGGAGAAGAGGAGTGGTAAAACTTTCTGAGCAGATATAGTTACCATGATCCCCTACACATCAACATTTAAAGACGTAGGTAGAAGAAGGGGAATCAGTGAAGGAGATAGAAAGTTGACATGTCAGAGTAAATTATCAGCTTTTCAGAGGCCAAGCACTGTGTCTTGTTCATATCTGTTTCCTCCTCCCCCTACAATTTGGAACCTAATGCTGTGCCTATAATCAAAAAGTGTATGTGGAATGGATACATAAACACTCCACATGTAAAGCAGTGGGGATTTTTCAAAAGATGTAACAAAGACTGACACCCAGAAATCCAATTTGGGCAATATACAAAAGCACAGTTTTAAATAGCTGGCCATCACTGACATGATTTTGAATAGATTCCCTGAAAAGAGCTCGTCTTTTCCATGATTTGGATGAAGGCACCATATCAGTTTGGGCCCAAATAGTTACAGCAGCTGAGAATTTGATTTGGGAAATGTCTAATGGAAATCAGGGTTGTTCTTTTAAAGAATGTTTTATTGCTCTGTTCCAGGGCTGACTGTAATTTCATGCTGCATTTGTAAGTCTGTAGACAAATACCTTAATTACTAAGGATGTCAGATATAAATAGGCCTAGTCAAACCTTTATTAATCGGTGACATACTTGCAACTTTAGGGGACAGATGCCAGGGAAGAATGAAAGCTGGTAAGCCATAGTAAACCACCCTGTAGGCAGTGAATGTGTCCTTTTTTTCATGTCAAGTACCTTTTATATCCACTAGGGGGAGTCGTGCTGTGCATCAAAGCTTGGCTGTTTCTATGTATAATGGAATTACATACCATGAAAACTTGTCTATTGATGGGGTGGATCCTCTTCTCTAAAGTTCTCAGAGATCTGGCATGTTGTCATTTTTTCCCCAAACAGATGAGAGAATGTTATTCAAGGCGTGTTAAAGAAAATCAATTGTTTAAATTCTCACTGAATTTAGAAGGGTCCACTAACCATTTTAGATGAAAGTTTTTATAAGACAGAAGTTTCTATCATGAAAAGTAGGGTTTTTATTTGCTAGAATCTTTGCTTATTAAAAATATAAAAGGCTGGATCTGTGTTGTTTCCATTTTAAAGAGTTTTATTTTAAAGGCCTGCTAGACACTAGTGTAATCTTAGTGCTCAGTGGAATTCTTAAAGTATTATTGGCACTCAGTTGATAATTATTATAATTATTATAAGCTTGTCTAATGTAATTACAGTATAAGAATTTTTCCTTTTCAACACAAAGCCATTTTAAAGCAAAGTTTGAAAGGTGCTGTAAATTAACATAATTCAAATGCAATGCTCACACTTGCATTCAGTGGTAACTCCTCCATATTGTCAATAGTATTTTTTTGTGGCTGAATGTTCCTTTTCTATTTTTGTGTTCTCTGTTTTTACAAAGATATTCAATTCACAAATTGGTATTTGGAGATGAGGTCCTTAAAAAAGCAAAGGAAGGTCATTAGGGTGGTTCCTAATCCGGTATGATTGCCATTTTATAAGAGGATATTTGGACACAGATATATACAAACGGAAGACCATGTGAAGATGAAGAAAGAAGGTGGCCACCTTCAAGCTAAAGAGAGAGGCCTCAGAAGAAACCAACTCTGTCAACACCTTGATCTCAGACTTTTAGCTTCCAAATTGTGAAGAAAGATTTTGTTGCTTAAGCCCCGAGTCTGTGGTATTTGTTATGGTGGCTCCAGAAACGAATTCAATGGGGTAACATGGCACTTGAGCCCTCATGTCTAATAATGATGATGATAATAATATGGTGATAAGAATATTATTACTTATTGAGCACTTCCTGTGTGCCAGGCATTGTACGAAATGCTTTATACATATTATCTCATTTAATATGTTTTAAAATTTCTTGAGATAGATGCCTTTTATTTTTCAGGCTACAGTGAGGCTGCTGAAGCTCAGAGAGCCCTCAGAGCCTCTGTAAGGTGGCCCTGGTGGTGGAACCTAGCCTGACTAGGGCCACTGCTAGCCTACAGAGTCTTTGTACAAACACAAGGCATCTCTCCCTTTGGGCACACCCCTCCCAGGATACAGGGCTTGATGAGCCAAAGAGGAGCTAGATTTCAGTCCCTCTTGCCCCATGCCCTTGTGCAGGGTTAACCCTTTGTGGTGGCCCACTCTGTCCCCAAGCACTTAATCATTATATTGGACTGCCCCAGGGGCTGGAGCAGGCTACACCACCGAGGAAGGAGCAAGGTGGGTGCCCACAGAGATTCTGAGAGCTGGGCATGCGACCTCACCCACTCCGCAGTTGGCAATGAGGCATGTGGGAGTTCTAGGTCCTGGTGGGAGGGCTTCCAGGGGCCCTGTTTCCACAGGAGGCCTTGAATCAGCCCAGTTCTACGAATTCACCTCAGAACAGCTCTGTCTCCATTTCTCAGTCAGCAAGAAATCCAAGATGCTGTCCTCTCACCGTCACCCCTACACTGCCCCCCAAAATCATAGAGACTGAGAACTGCATCTTTGACTATTCTACTATGAACGTGAGTGTGCCTTTCTTCACAATGAAAGCTCCCGAATGTCCCAAATTTGCAGCTTTCATGGTGGGGGAAAGCGCCTGACAGTGTAAATAATTAATCACCATGAAAAATGTCCAATAAGTGAGGGGAGTCAGGTTTCGAATTGGCTGGTTCCGATGATTAAGGTGCAGAAGTCATAGCAGGGTAAAAATAAAGCACCCTCTGAAAAAGTACCGTCTTTAGAACTCAAGAAGGTGTCTATTTCTACTGCAGAGAACAGTGTGTGTCACCTGCCCTTGAGCCATGAAGGCACTAAGAATATCCGATTTATCTTTAAATATTAGTCGGTGGGCGAGGTCTGGAGATGAGGAAGTATGGCAATCTCTCAATAACCCTGTTTTAATAACAAGGAGTAAAAATGTAATTTCTAGACCGCTGGAGCTCAGACTTAAGGAGAAATGTCTAAAAAGGAAAAAGCATGTTGCTTCGGGTCTTATTTGAAAAGATATTTCAGATGTGCAGTGGTGTTTTAGAGGTCATGGCCACCCCGCCCCCCACCACCTTCTGAACCCTCAGCCCCCAGTAGTCCTCCTTGACTTTTTAAATAAAGCTTTTACTTTTATGACTTGCTGGCAAAAACATATAATCCTACCCAGTCAGGTTTCCATTTGTCTGTATCACCAGGTTGCACTTAGTGTTAAAAAAAAAAAAAAAAAAGCCTTTTTAAAGGGAGGGAAAAATGTAGCTTTCCCACTGCCAGATTTGGGGAGCCAAGCATGGGAGAGGAAGACCGGAGTCCCTTGTGCCCAGCAGTCTTTCGCGCTTCCCATCAGTGGAAAAACAATGTACAGATTGAACTATCATCTAGGTCCAGCCGTGGGCAAACTATGGCCCGCGGGCCGGATCCGGCCCATTTGAAATGAATAAAACTAAAAAAACAAAAACCGTACCCTTTTATGTAATGATGTTTACTTGGAATTTATATTAGTTCACACAAACACTCCATCCATGCTTTTGTTCTGGCCCTCCTGTCCAGTTTAAGAACCCATTGTGGCCCTCGAGTCAAAAAGTTTGCCCACCCCTGATCTAGGTCACTTCTCCAGCCGTGTTTGGAGGAAGGTTGGTTCTTCAGTTATGGTTCTGGCAGGAAACAGGTGACACACGCAAACAGATACACTAATGAAGGGACCAGGACAGAGGCAAGGGCAGGACGAAGGGAGACAAGTAAAGGCTAGCAACAGAGGGAGGCTTTGGCTCCCACAGGCCCGAGGAGGAGGGCGAGTGAGTGGAATGAGCCAGAGAAGGCTGTGACTCTAGCTGTGGCTGCGAGAGAGGGCTGTCCGCGGACTCCGCGGCCTCCATGATCTCACTCCAGCGGGAGGCAGTGAGGAGAATAAATATCTGGACACTCCTCTAGCTACTACCCCTGGATCTGGTGCCGGTGCCTCTCATTGAAGCCAAAAGGTAAGGGATACGTCCAACAGTGGTGAACGTCTGAGTGTAGAGCAGGAGGAGAGCGTG
>NW_006291426.1:263442-265799 GCF_000327345.1 Myotis davidii | reverse complement strand
TTCTTCTAACGCCACTTCTTCAAAATAGACTCGCCCAGGCCGAAAACTGACTTCTGTGCATGGGCCACGAAGTTTCCATCTCACTGTACGTGCGCACCCGCATGTGGTATTTTGTGGAAGAGCCACACTCAAGGGGCCAAAGAGCCCCATGTGGCTCGCGAGCCGCGGTTTGCCAACCACTGGACTATAGAGAAGTGGAGAATATCCAAGCACAGGTGGGGACGAAGAAATAAACAGGAGGGACCAGAGGAGGGGCAGAAAGGCAAAGTAAATGCTCAACCTTCTGTGGGATTTGCACTTGGGATTCTGTGCATGAGGCTTCGAGTATCTGAGAGATGCTGTGGGCCCTCCACATCCCCAGTGCCATCCCCAGGGCGGTACCGAGTGAAGCAGCCCTCACTGTGGGGACCACATGCCGAGCTTCCCAACAGCCACAACCCATGCTCAGAGCTGGTGCCAGTTGGTTCTTGCCCACCTTGGTGGAAGTGCTTTCTAGGGAGTGGGAAAGACATATGAAAGAGAAGGGGTGCCAGCGTGGGGGCGAGCACCAGACCGCTCACGGCCAAGCCCGGCAACTTTATTAGTCAGCTCAGAGCATCGCCTGTCAGAATCTGAAGGAAACAGAACGATGAGTGACTGTGAAGGTATCTGTGTGTTTATCTTATCTTCTGCTATTCAAGAGTTTGAGTTATTATTAATATGAGGGCCTGGTTTCTGGCAGCTCTTCCCTTTGAATGGGTCTATGCCACGCTGTCAGTTATCAAAGGATTCAGGGCCTGGGATTATGCTGACAGGGAGCCTCAGAGCTGTGACGGCAGAACAGAGACTTGGGAAAAGACATTGCATTAAAGAGGGATCAGCATTTTGTGTGTAGTCCTTCATGCCCTTTTGGCTTCATATTTCAAAAGAACAGCAAGTAAAATAAGAGCAGGGACAGCCTTGAATCTTGTGAAAATCAGAGAAAAGCTGATGGCCAAGAAATTGCTCAGCAAGTGATAGAGATTCACCAAATCTGAAGAAATAATGAACGAATGGATGGTTTTGTGTGCTTCATGCAGGGTGAGCGCCAGCTTGCTTGGAAAAGCAGTGATGGCTGATTTTCCATACTTTGCTTTCAAGCAGTAGTGGTCTCAGACTCTTGACCACTGATGGTCTTGGCAAATTTTTTGAAGAAAGGGCTCAAGAGAAACTTCATGACAGAGTGGTACACTACCTGAGAAGTGAGGTGCTGGGGTGCCAGGGAGAAGCCCTAGACACCACAGTCTCTTTAAAACATTGACATTCAGCCCCAGCTGCGTGGCTCGACTGGTTGGAGTGTCATCCTGCATACCAAAGGGTTGTGGGTTAGACTCCAGGTAGGGGCAGGGATGGGAGGCAACCAATCAATGTTTCTCTCTTATGTTGATGTTTGTCTCCCACTCTTCCTCTCTCTCTCTCAAATCAGGTGAAGATTTTCAAAAATGCTAAATATTAGAACTCAAAAAAAAAAATAGTCAACATTTACATCCTTTCCATGGGCAATAGTTCATTTGTCCTAAAGCTGAGTGAAGGCCCTTATTTAGTATAAAGGAAGTCGTTTTGACCTTGAGTAAAAAAATTGTTTCTTTGTATATCCAATCCATCCTCCCATCTGTAATTGTAACTCTACTGGGAATGACCATGAGCTGTTAAGCCGTGAGGTGGGAAGAGAGCAAGTGTCATGTCACAGGTGACCCCACTTCCACCTACAGAAGAAGCCCCACTGAGCCTCATCACTTTAACCACAGGCAGGGGCTCTGTCGCCAGGTGTAAGAATGGTCAAGGATTGTGGGGTTGTGGGGCTGGGTAGGAAGGACGTGGGGCTGTTCCCTCAGTCACATATTGACTGCGCTGCATTTGACTGACTTCTCCTGTTGCTCGAACTTGTCTCTCAGCATCAATTCAAACTTATTAAATGGCTCTTCATCTTATCTGTGTCCAACCATCTACTCATCAGCAGACTTGAAAGGAGGCTGGCTCATTTCGTTTTCCTGTCAGTCACCACAAGGGGCCGGCAGCTGTGAGAAGGGCCCCCACGTGGATGACCACGTAGGTTTGAGCGGAGCTGTGGAGAAAGAAGTGGCCTGTCTTAAGTCTTAGAAGAATAACACATACTATTTAACGCACTGGGTAGTGTTTCTCAAATGCTGCCTGGCGGGGGTTGTAACTACGTAGACAATGCGTAAAGAGAATTCATTGACCACCAGAACTAATTTTCTCAGTTGCTTTCAATCCCTGCTGACCCAGTCATCCCTGCAGACCATGGTTAGAATTATTTTTGTCAGAAAGGAAACTGAAGCACCAATGATAGCCATCTTGTGACTGTGACCAATTGCCTA
>NW_006291426.1:260117-263382 GCF_000327345.1 Myotis davidii | reverse complement strand
GTCCTGTCCAGCAGAAAGGAGTCTGAGTGTGGACGGTCTGGTTAACCCAGATTGCCTCCAGTGCCTGAGGGAGTTGATATTTTCTCATGATGAAGACTTTCCCATCTAGTGAACGCTACAAATGAAACTGCTCGGAATCAGTCGGAACTGCCTGTTTCAGTGGTAGCGAGCCTCTGTCTGGAGGATAAGTCTGCACCATCTTCTTGGGGGGGCCGGGGGGGGGGGGCGGAGAGGTCGGCCAGTAGTGTTACAAGGAGTTCTGAGTGTGCAATAGTGACATCCAAAGGGATGGGCTCTGTCAGTTGGAGAGGGAAGCTTTGTCACCAATGGGATTTGTACCCTTGGCCAGACAGCAGTATCCAAGAAAAAGAAATCAAAGACACACAGCATCCGCATACCTAAGTATTTATTCCGGTTGTTTGTACTTGCCATACTTTTCCAATGTGAACGTGTGTCCTGAAGGTGGAGCTTTAGTTCACAGGAAGATTGGGAAGGGGCAACCATGCCTGCACAAAACAGGGCAGAATCAGCAAAGAATACCTTCATATGCCTCCTAGTCCCCTACATTTCTCACGCCCAAAAGTAGGCGCAGATTCAGATTGCTTTCCTGGTAGGAGCCTGCATACAACTAAATGGGAGGGGAAAGAAGCTCGTGCTCAGGAGTGGGGCTTATGGCCCCAGTAGAATGGGGAGAATCTAGCCATCAAAGCCATTTGTACTTCTTGATGGTAGTATTTTTAAGATGTTCCTGTTTCAAAATGAGGCAGCAATGAATTGAGTAGTGATCAAAACGCCACACTACAGAGTACGTTTAATCCCAATAGCTCTCAAGATGGTCTGCTACTGATTGTAGCAGCTCTACGGGACTTAGGGAAATTACTTGGTTAGCAGTGAAGTAAAGCATCTCCGCAATGGAATTGAGGTGCTCCTGCTCAGCACATACCAACACTGCCACAGCCGGCTATGACGCAGTGACGGTCAGTGTGCTCTTCATCACTCACAGGGAAATTTCAAAACACTAGCACACAAATCCCCTGCTAGGCCATGATGGGTTCTATGAGCTTCTGCAGATGTTTTTTAGATACTACTTATTCCATTTCCAGCAGAGCAAAAATTCTTAAAGCACGTCAGGTGGGCAGGGAATGGGGCGCACGGCCTGATTACTTTGGAGCAGAGAGAGCGCATCTGATCTGTCTTGCTTACGGTCAGATTAACATGAAGCCCGTATCTCAGGCCTTTCCCCTTTCTCCTCCGCCCTCCTCAGGGCACCCCAACCACCATCACCACAGCAAAAACCTTGTACCTCATGGGAAAGCATTTGCTGCCCACTGACAGGCAAAGATAATGTTACCCAACTTCAAAGAAGGAAATTATGAATGGAAAGATGATCCCTCTGAATTCAGAATGTGAGCGTCGCTGATGGAATGATTTGATCCACTAATGGCACATTTGGGGCAGAAACTCACGTTTCTTTTCTGCTTCTTGCTTTAGTTCACCCTTCTTTCCGTACGCCTTCCCGAACTCCTTCTCCTGCCTTATGCCTCAGCTCTGGGAGAGCTCAGAGCACTGTTGTAGAAGTTTGAACCTGGATCAGCTGCTCCTTCGGGAGGGCTCAGCATCTGTAGGAAGTCCACTTATTCAAACCACCCCCTTCCCCCCAAAAAAACCGCTCCACATAGATTCTATTTAGAGTTGAGAACTGGGAGAAGACAGAGGGTGCACACTGTCCCCTCCCTGGGGCCTGGAAACAGCCTGGGAAGGGACAGAGATCATTTCCCACAGATGCCTAGGGATCCCCAGGTGACCCCCTGGGTCACCTGCCAGACTGTAAGGGTGCCGGTGGTGCTATCAGCTGCAGCTGGGGCAGCTGGGAGGCATTTGTGTGTCCTCTAGGATGCCCCCTGCTGAGAAATATTGAACCTTCACCCAGGGGAGGTAGTCATTCAGGTGTGCAGTGATGCAGAAATACAGGGTGGGGCAAAAGTAGGTTTGCAGTTGTGAGTGCAGGAAGCATAGTTGACTCTTGTATTATTAATAATTAATTACTGTAAACCTACTTTTGCCCCACCCTGTATACTGTGCTTCAGAAATTCTTGGTGGTTTTGTGGACAACCAGCTGCTACTTGCCCCCTAAGGCAGCGGTTCTCAACCTGTGGGTCGCAACCCCTTTGGTGGTCCAACGACCCTGTCACAGGGGTCGCCTAAGACCATCCTGCATATCAGATATTTACATTATGATTCATAACAGTAGCAACATTACAGTTATGAAGTAGCGACGAAAATAATTTTATGGTTGGGTCACAACATGAGGAACTGCATTTAAAGGGCCAGAAGGTTGAGAACCACTGCCCTAAGGGAATTGGTGAGACCTCAGAGGGTCTAAAGTAAAGAACTGGGAAGGGATGAGAGAGAGAGAGAGAGGGCAGGCCTCTAAGGAAATAAAGGTACCTGTTCTAGGATTAGAAGGCTGGGAAGGGGATGGGAGGTTACAGCATTTAACTTGGGGAACTGTTTGGTCACACCTGTGGAGAATGCTTTCTGGGTATTATTGTAATGGCCACAGGTGGCACTTGGCTAGACCAGGAGGTTTAAGTGGCCCTAGAGCTGGATACAGGTTAGAATCTCAACTCTGCTGTTTACCAGCAGGTCACCTCTCCCTCCCCACCCACCAAGTTCCCTAAGCTCTGCTAAGTGAGAATAATACTCATTAATTAATAGGGTTGTTATGGGTATTAAATGAGTCTTCTGTAGTGAATTTAGAACAGCACCGGGTACGTAGTGAGTGTTCAATAAATGCTAGGTATGATCAGTAAGGTCAGAGGGTGACTAGAACTTGAAGGGCTAGGTTTGGGAGCCTGGGACTCCGTTGCCAAGGGAGATTTGAGACCCTTTTCAAATATGGGAGCTCCAGCGCCAGGGATTGTCCAGGATCAGAGCTTTGGCGCCTGCCTTCCCCCACCTCACTCTTCTGACCAGGGAAATCCACCCTCCTTGATAGGGGAGCCCTGGTCCCCCGAGCCTCCCGCGCGCCTCCTCGGGGCCTCCCTGCTGCGCTCCACACCTGTCAACCGTCCTTGCAGCCTCCCTGTGGCCCAGCCCTCGGCCTCAGAGGCAACCCTCTGGTGCCTGAGGTCGTCGCTCCCGAAGTCTGGCGTCTCCCCCCACCCCACCACTGCCCCGCTGCTCTGGTAAACAAAACCCTAGCGTTGGAGCAGCACCGCAGGGGGACGCGCGCGGGAGCTCGCTCGCTGCACAGTTAGCGCGC
>NW_006291426.1:258820-259039 GCF_000327345.1 Myotis davidii | reverse complement strand
ACCGCGACACAGCCATCTCGATCAAGAACACGGAGGGGCGCAGCTTCGCCACGAAAGAGGAGGGCAGGCTCAAAAGGAGAGAAGGGGCCGCGGGCAGCCTGCACTTCGTGGACGCCTTCCTCTGGAACGCCAGCGTCTACTTCCCCTACTATCCCTACAACTACACCAGCGGCGACGCCACGGGCTGGCCCAGCATGGCGCGCATCGCGCAGAGCGCAG
>NW_006291426.1:232635-258793 GCF_000327345.1 Myotis davidii | reverse complement strand
TGCGGCCACGGGCACCCCTACGGCCGCCGCCTGCTCCTCTCCTCCAGCCTGGTGGAGGCCCTGGACGTCTGGGCGGGCGTGTTCAGCGCGGCCACCGGGGAGGGCCAGGAGAAGCGCTCCCCCGCCACCACGGCGCTGTGCCTCTTCAGGATGAGTGAGATCCAGGCGCGCGCCAAGAACTGCCAGTGGGACTTCTCGCTCCAGGAGACCAACTGCGTAAGTCCTGTCCCGGGACACTGCCAGGAGCGCTCCTGCTGGGGAGCCGCCGCCGAGGCGAAGAGGGAGGGAGAGCGGGTTGGCATTTACCGGGCCCGGGAGTCACACAGCCCGGGGGCCGCCCGACGCCATTCTCACACAGGCTCGGAGGCCTCGGAGACTCTAACGCAGGGCCAGAGGTCCCCAAAGGGAGTGTAAAGGGGGAGGTGGCGAGGGCAGGAGTGAGGCTCAAAACTCCAGTGCCTGAATCCCAGTGCCGTCCTTCCCTGTCCAGACGTGGGCGCTGGTTTGGGGCTGAGCCTCCCATGCAGTCCCACCCCTCCCCTCCCTAATCGCTAACCCAGGTGTGTGGTTTTAGCTGTCTTGTGGCTTCGACCCCTTCCCAAAACATGGTTACCGAACATAGTGCCCTCCGCAGAGAAGCCGCTTCCTAAAGGACTTGCTGCCACACCCCAGGAGAGCCAGCCTGGGAAGAGGCTCGCGTTCGGCCAAACAGAACCCTCAGCGCGACCCAGCGCAAGGGGGCGGGGCTGTGGTTCTGCTGAGGGTGCGCTGTGGTCTCCCGCGGGGTGGGGGAGAGGGTGGGCAGGCAGCGGTGGCTTTGTAGGTAAAAGCCTCACCCTGGAGGGGAGAGCAAGAGAAAGTGTTGGGGTGCTACAGGCAGTTTCTGGGCTCCCGATCGCCTGACTACATCTTGGGGCTCCGTGGCACCACCCTTGTGTAGTACCCAACCAGGCAAACAGCACAGGCTTCTCTGGGGTGCCCAGGGCAGCCACAGCTGACTCTTGAGATTGGCATTTCTTTGACTGGAAAATAAAGCAGCGGTTCAAGAGGGTCCAGTTGATGGGGATTATGGAGCCATTGTGCACTTCTCAGCGGCCGTGTTCCTTCCAAGGCTGCTGGCACGTCTACTCCACATATGGCTCCTGAGAGCGAGCCTGCTGAGAGCCTCCTTTACAACTGGGCGGAAATCAAAGAGCAGGAATTAATGGCTACAGGTGTTGCCATTGTTTTGGCATAAAAGGCGTCAGGGAGGCAAGGGAGCAGTCTCCACTTGGAAAATGTGTTGTGCTGCTACAATTGTTGTGTAGACACACAGGAGGGCATTGGCTCTAAGGTGTATTAATATGTGTACAGAAAGACACTCCCACCCCACTCACCCCTTTCTCGGCAAAACCCATCTTACTAAATATTAGCCCTATTTTCCAGGGAGAAAAAATAACGTACGTCCTTTGCAAGGCTCCTTAGAATGGTCATTTGCTTGTTCTACCTTGCCTATCTGTTGCATGCTGATAATGCCTTCATTTAGTCACTGGTATAAATATTTTAAAGCATAAATGACATATAATGCATCCTAAAGGACTTCATCTTTCTATACACATATAATTTAATATTTACTATCTGTCTTTATTAGATCTTTATATTCTATAGTTCGAGTTTGGCGAAAATTATCACCTTCCACTCTTCTGTTGAAAGACTTGAAAATACCCCCAAATATTACTTTGTGTCAAGCTTAAGGCATACTTGGTCTCTGGGGCTAATGACAAGACAGCTCGGAGGCCCACAGCAGGTAATAACAGTGGAAGTCCAAGCTTTGCCATCTGACAGCTGTGTAGATGTGTGGAGCCAAAACATTTCTCTTGACTGCCTCTCTCTACCCATTGGGTCCTGGAGGACTTAGTTCCTTTCCAAACGCAGCAGGCAACCTGAGTGCAGTCAGAATCCGTGTTTTGGCTCGATCAGGTGTTCCTACTGGTGCTGGGATGAGGAGGGGAAGGGGCAGTGGGAGAGCTGTTTATCATCTTCACGGGAGCTTCTGGGAGAGAGCTGCCCATTGGAAATCAAGCGAGGGATAAACACATGCTGCCAAAAAATCTGGAATTGGAAAAAGACATAATTAAAAGAGGTCCCTCCATAGCATTTCTTGCTGCTGTTATTTATTGAGAACTCCCAGTGTGCTCAGAGCTATGTGTTCTGAAAGACGGTGTCTCTACCCCCTGAGCTTGTCATCCAAGTTAAATAATACACTCTGGTTCAAACAATAGCATGTCATGGTCGCACAGGTGGGAGCTTGGAGTTTTGCTTTCTTTTTTTTTCTTCCCTCATTTAAGTAAATTTCTTGCTGCTAGTATGCACTAAAAAGCCTTAGTGGAATGGGGTTTCAAGAGGGGTTTGAATTGGGTGGGGGGGGAGAGGTGGTAGTTTTGCTGAAAAAGCTATTTTCTAACCTATTAAATAGGCAGATAGGATACTTCATTCAACAAACATTTGTTTGATGCCTCCTAGTGTGAGCACGGCTCTGTGCTGGGTGCCACTGATTGTGCCGCTGCAAGGACAATGACAGGTTGCAACCCCATTTAATGGGGTCATGGGATCAGTGTGCCTCCAGTTGTCACTCAGAACAATGCTGTCATTTGAATGGCATTTGTTCTGCATTTTATTTCCAGGTGTGATTGTGTTTTGGAAAAGGCAGGCTGAATTATAGGTGCCGAACACAGGAGACAGACTTGAAACACCCTAGCGAGAGCCTCAATAGGTTCCAACCGCAGTTCCTTCAGCGCAGACAGTCGTTTTTGAACGGTAAGCCACAGGCAGCGAGGCACAAGCAGCCCGATGTGCTTGCCTCTCCCTCTCCTACGAGAGGGCTTGCTCTGATTTTCCATCTTCAATCAACCATGGGTAGCAAAGTGACAGGAGCGACTGGGTTGTGTTTCCTCGTTTCTCGGCTCTCTTCCTGTCAATCACATGTTGCTGATTCTCTTCCCCTTCAGCTCCTCCTGCTGAGGGTTCATTTGGGGGATGCTTGTGCCACGAGTGTGTACTACTCAGCCTTTTTCACACTGGCCTGTTGCTTTTTTCTGCCTTGCCACCAACTTTGAATCCCCTTTCACAACTCCAGCAGGTTAGCTTCAGCTTGTGAACGTGCCAAGGCAGCCGATTTCTGTGGACCTTAATAAATAATAACAGTCCTATAATAATCATGATGATAATCCCGGGAAATATTTGCACAGCGCCTTGCCATATATTATGTCTTGTGAGCCCTCATCAAGTCTGAGGCTGAGTCTATGAGGAACATTCCCATTTATCTGATGAGGAAGCACAAAAGAGCAAAACAGCGGGTGTCAGGGCCCTCCAGCCTAAACCCAGGTCTTGCAATGTCTCCTTGTGTATTTTTTCCACTCTGGTGCCTCTCAAACTTTCCCTTGAAAGTCCCCTGACTGAAAAGGCAGCAGCCAACCTCCCCTAAATGTGGGGTTGAGGTTGGAGGGGGCCCTTTGAAATACATTTTTAAAACTTCATGTGATTTTTTTTCATTCTATTTCCTAACATATCCGTGTGCTTTGGTTAATATAAAAAATGAATGTTTTAAATTATGTACAAGCTAATTAATTTAATTTCCTCCCTCTCTGAGCGCCAGCTACTCCTTGCACACCAGTGCACTTGTAGAAAGTGTTTGTACCCGAGGTTTGAAGTCTGATTGTTCTAGGTTTGTTTAGCTGCCATAGTTGGGTCCTGGGATTGCCTGTGGTTTAAACATGGTGACCACCCCCTCTGGAGACACTGAGAGTGGTGTTTTCTTATCCTGTTGGCCAACGGGACCAAAGCCTGACATAATTTAGCTGTCATGCAGACAACCACAAAACGCTCACATGCTCTCTGGCAGACAGTAACCCAAGACACTTCTAGCCACTGCATGCAGAAGTGATGTCCCAGGACAACTTGGCAGTGCAGCCTTCTTGACCTCAAAATCCACAGTCTTCCTGTCACGTTTATTCCTCCTTTGGTTTCTGTTATGATCCTGTCTCACCATTTTGCAATCTATAGGCTAGATGGTGACTTTTACCCTCATATATACATTTGATATGCAACGGTGGGTTTTCAAAACTCAATACCCACTCAGAGGGAAAAATGCAGTCATAGCTACTATCTACTAGATAGCTGTCATGGCCAGGCTTTGTATTAAGCCCTTTACATGCCTCACTTGTGGTTGATTCTCACAGCCATCCAATGAGACAAGGACCATACGTATTATTATGATTTTGTAGGTGATAAAATTGAGGACCAGAGAGCTTTAATAGGTTCCACAGCTGGTAAATGGCAGAGGTTTTAGGACCTGGGTGGTCTGGCCTTGGACAGCCCGGCACCATGGATAGTGGGTGTCAGTTCTATCCTGTGTGGAGCTAGCTGGGCTCTTGCAACTGCTCTGATAAGATCAGCTGTTTGCAGACATGAGACTTATGATAGAGCAGAGAACCCTTGACCATGAACTGAGTTTCTGGTTCTGTGTGTTTGACTACCTGAAGTTAACACTCGGGAGGTTGTAGTTCTGAAACTGTCAGCTTCTAGTGCTGGTGTTCTTTGTATTCAGGGTTATAATGATCTCAGAGATCATTATAGGGCCTCAAGAGAATACTCCTTGGACCACAGACACTCTTTTCTTTATCAGCAGCCACAATTAAAATGTAATCCCCAGAAGGTAAGGGACCTTGTAACATTTTATTTTTTGTTGAACCAAGAGTACCTAGCATGTAGTACCTTATATAGTTGGGGACTTGAGAAATATTTGTTGAATTAACAAATGAAGGGTCTTGGAGGATCATGTTAGGAATGATTTCTGTACTTAGTGGCAATATTTTCCTGAATCTGGCCACCTCATTCTCCCTTAACTATTGTGTTTTCTTAATGTCTGATGCATCCAGGCCTGTTTTTCCCAGTTTCAGGCTGTCTGGCATCCTCCACTCCTCTGGCTCTTCCTAGAAATCCCCATTCATTGGCATAGCCAGACTTCTGATCTTGCCAATTTGGAGGTTAATTTTGACCGTGGAAACCCAGCATGTTTAGGTCTTGTATGGCATCCTACAAAATAAAAGCCTAATATGCAAATCGACCAAACAGCAGAATGACCAGTTGCTATGACACACACTGACCACCAGGGGGCAGACACTCAATGCAGGAACTGCCCCCAGCCGCAGGCCCCAGGCCAGCCAAGGCTGATGGCAGTGGAGGCCCTCTGATCACCCTGCTGATCGCCCTGCAGACCGGCCCTGATTGCCGGCCAGGCCTAGGGACCCTACCCGTGTATGGATTTTGTGCACTGGGCCTCTAGTAATTTAATAATGTGCATGATCATGCCTTTCAGTGATAAGAGGAAAAGGGCTTTATGCTGTAGATAGGGTAATGATTCTCAGAGTTCAGTCCCTGACCTAATAGCATAAGCATCACCTGGGAACTTGCTAGAAATGCAAATTCTTGGGCCTTACATCAGACTTACTAAATCAGAAACTCTGTGTTTTAACAAGCCCTCCAGGTGATTCTGAAATACACTCATGTTTTAGAACCACTGCTGAAAGGGAACACAATTTCCCTTGTAGTCCAGCTGAGGCACCTGAGATAAGAACTTGTCCATTTTTTCAACTCATCCCACTATGTCCATGGATGATCTTGGTGTGGGTGTGGTAGAGAAAGAAACTTTATTCAGTGCAAACAGCTCAACTGAGATACAGCATAGGGAGGCTCCTCTCTGACTAGACAGCTCTTCTCTGCTCCAGCAAGACATTTAAGGTGTTTCAGCTCTGGCCATGGAAATGCAATCTTCTATCTCATCTTAAGTGGAAAGGGAAAGTACACTCCCAGAGCCACAGGGGAGCTGACTTATTTAGACAGAAGTCCCCACCCCTGATACCTGATTGGTCTGTCTTCATGCAAATGAGGACTCCAAATCCTAGAAGTTTGATTGGTTCAAAAGATACTGTCCTGATTTTTCAGAATTGAGCCACTCTGATTGGTTGGTGAAGAAGCTGATGGGTTTACAGCTGCACAGCTCTGATTGGATGTGGAAACCTCAGTCCTATTGGTTGAAATAGGATCCAGGAACTCCTTTATAAGGGCTGGCTCAGATGGCAGAAACACAATGCAGGCAGGCAGTCCAGTGCAGGCATCTCCCTGAAGTGTAGTTCATGGGAGAGGTTCCTGTGTAGAAATGGCTACTAGGCTCTGTTTTTAAAATTTGTGATCAATTAAGCCACTGAGAGCCTTTCTTAGTAGGTATCTTCTTTATCAGGGTCCACAACTACCTTATATTCCTTATTCTCTTCTAATTGCTCAAAGGGAATACCTAGAAAACCTAAAGCCTTTCCATTTTTGAGCTTGTAGTCTGACTCTCAAGAACCTACAGGTCATAGTTTAATTAGCTCATTCATTCTTGCATACAACAGTCTATTTGCAGGAGGTGCTACTAGAGTCTTCCATTCTGCTGTACACCAGAACCAGTTCCATACACATAAAATCTCTCCAAGGGCCAACTCTTTATAGAGTCAGTTCAAATACTAATTTCCATTTTAGACATAGTTGGCTGCATGAAACAAAAAGCTACTTAGGCAAGCTCAGATAAGGGATGGTGGATTTAGTGGGCAGAAACACATGGAGTTACAATGAAATCTAGGAATCAGAGCAGTACTGTGTAGTAGTTACATGCACAGACTCTGGGGCCAGGTTGTATGGCCTTGGGCACATTATTTAACCTTTCTGTGCTTTGGTTTCTTCATTTATAAATAGGCATTCTATTTGCCTCATGGGATTATTGTTCGGATTAATGAGTTAATATGTCTAGGATGAACACTACCTGAGCCATAGTAAATGCTATGTATGTATTTACTATCATCACCATCATGATTAGTAATGTAATAGGATAGGGTTCCTTGAGATGGAATTGGGAGATGGTTCTGGACTCAAGGCAGCTTGAAGGAGCTTAGCAGCAACAAGTGATGGATGCCCACTCTAAGGTTTCACTGTCACCATAATTAGCAAGGCTCTCTTCCTCAGTCCGGCTTCCAAAAGGCCTCTGCTTCTTCAGATGTCTGCCACTCAACCCTTCCACCTGAATGGGTCTCAGCCTGCCTGATCCCCACTCTGCCTCTCCATGGCATTGGCCCTTCTGCCTGGGCTCCCCACTGGCAAAAACTTTCCATAGTAATTAGTTCAAATCACCAGGAAAGAGAATTGTGTCCAACTCACCTTTCACACCAAATTAGAGCACTATTCAGAGTGGGGATTTGTTGCCCTTGGGGCAGACACTGACCCCTGGTCCAATCAGAAGAAGGGGGTCAAACAAGTGATGCCCCCAGTAGGCACAGTGGGAAGGTTCTCTTGGATGGAATGATGGAAGAGCTACACTGTGATTATCATGTTGACCGCATAGCATGGTACCTCCTCTACCTTCCTTTGAGCTTCTTGATGACCTCTGCCGACCTTGAATACATGATGCACATAGCTGATTAAGCCTGAGGCCTGCTGTGAGAATACCAAAGTCTCCGGGGGGGGGGGGGGGGAGGCAGTCTGTGGGCATCAGGGTCTGACCTGTTTGTGGGAACAGGGCCATAATAGTAAGATTTTTTTTTCTTATCAAATGTACTCATAGTGTTTCTTAGTTTAATTTTCTATCTTGAAAATGCAATTGTTATATTGTCTCAAAACCAAATAGTCTTAATACTAACAGTTTTATTATTACAAGTTTTTATACTGTCACAAGTTATGTTTCACAGATTCTGTAGTTGATTTTCATATCGGTTTGGCTGTCTAGTCAATAGTTACACATAGTGTTCTCCTTGGAGAAGTTATGATAGGGACTTGGCCCCAACGATGCTGGCCCACTGGCAGGCCAATGCTGTTAGGCAGAGCTCAGCAGCTTTTTCTGTGAAGGTCAGCTCTTCAGTATTTTAGGCTTCACAGGCCACACACAGCCTCTGTTGCAGTGACATGACCACTGTGTAGGGTGGCAGCAACCATGGGCGATGTTCCAATTAAACTTCAGACGCGGAAACTCAAATTTTATTTAATTTTCACTTGTCATGAAATATTCTTTTGATTTTTTTCAAATATTTAAAAATATATCATTCTGACCTCATGGTTGGCCATTCGGGAAAAAAACAGGTGGGCCAGATTTGGCCGACAAGTGGTATTTTGCTGACCCCTGCTGTTGTGGACAGAGAGCAAGACAAACCTTTACAATGCAGATGTACGCAAAAAAATTTAAAAAATAAAAATAAAATGCTGTGTCAGCCGCAAGAAGGGGCATCAAACTCGGCCTGGGAGGACCTAGGAGGCTTCCGAGGGGTGAAGCTGGAGCCAAGTGGAGAAGGCGAGGAAGGGAGTTGTGGAGAGAGGGAACAGCTTGTGCACACGCAGGAAGTTGAATAGGCTTGTGAACCGCAGGTAGCGCACCCGGCCGGGGAGTGTCCAGAAATGAGTGTGCAGGTCCAGATGGCAAAGGGCTTAATGAGACAGGCAAAGGTGGGTGGATTTAACCTGATGGCTCGTGGTTTTCAGACTTTCCAAACCTGGCCTTTAATGTAAATCTCAACCAGAAGCTCGGTATGAGGAAAAGATTAGCAAATCATCATTGGCCTGCTGCCCTGGCTGAGACCATTGCCACCAGCTGGGACACAGGGTGAAGCAGGGGTTGGGGTTCCCAGACCCTGACATCCATGCCTGTCCCTGAGGCATCTCCAAGGACCTTCCAGGACGCTGCCGTGCAGGGTGTGAAAGCATGGCTATGGCTGATGAAGGACACAGCAGGGTTATAAGCAGACAGGGTCTGATTGTACTCTTTAAAGATTAGTCAAGAGATCGAATGGGTGAGGAAAGATTTCAGGCAAGGCAACTGAGTAGAAGAGGAGCCATTGTTTTAAACAAACAATTACTTGCATTCCTATTATGTGCCAAGTACTGTATGAAAACATTTCTCCCACTGATAAAAGAGTAGACAATAAACATGCAGCACATAAATAAGTTATGTTTATACTAGAGGCCTAGTGCATGAGATATTTGCACTGGGGGCGGGGGAGGGGCTGTCCCTCAGACCGGCCTGTGCCCTCTTGCAGTCTGGGGCTCCTAGTGGGCAGTTGGACATCCTTAGTGCTTCCATGGAGGCAGGAGAGGCTCCTGCTGGCCAATCATGATCCCGGCTTCTGGCTGAGCTCCTTCCCCTTCGGGAGCACCTGACCACCAGGGAGCAGTTCCAGTGTTGAGCATCTGCCCCCTGGTGGTCAGTGCGTGTCATAGCAACCAGTCATTCTGCTGTTAGGTCAATTTGCATATTGGCCTTTTATTAGATAGGATTAGAGTAACTGAGCAGTTACAGAGCACGTACTGTGTACCAAGGGTTCTAAGAAAGCAGGTCACCGTTTTAACTTATCTAATCCTCACCACAACCTTATGAGGTAACATTGTTACTTTCCTCTTACGGACGAGGAAACTGAGGCACAGACTGAGGTTGGGGCTGTAAAGGAACTAAACAGGTGTTGGGGACAGTTGCCTGGATGGAGGTTGAGTTGGCATCAGGAAGATGAGAATGGATAGTGATGGTTGTCTCCAGAAGGGAGCCACTCCTCACAGACAGGGGAGCAAGTTCAAGGGCTGAAAGGAGGCCATGACTCAGTCAGTTTGAAGAACAAAAGGTTCATGTGGTTGAGTGCAGGGAGGGGGGCAGAGGAGAGTGTACGGGAGGAGGTTGCTAAAGGAAGCAGCGGCCCGATCCTGTAGGCCTTGCAGGCTGTGGGAAGGAGATTATTTATTTTTTCCTCGAAGCAGAGAAGAGTCTTTGAAGGGATGTGAAATGATTAGATTTGAGTTCCCCAATAATGGCTGCCCTGTGGGGAATGGATAAGAGATTGGCCCCAGTGGAGGCAGGGAAACCGGCAGGAGGCCCCTGAAGGAGTCCAGGCAAGAAATAATGTCGCCTTGGTCTGGAGTGGTGGGGCCGATCCTGGAGAGGAACAGAGACTCTGTGGATTGCGGTCATCCATCTGAGGGATGCTGAAGCCCTGAATGGGGTGAGGCCAGATTGGCAGCAGTGAGGGTGGAGAGGAGGCACAGAGGAAACAGTTTACTAAGACGTAGAACTGAGAGGTGTTGGTGACCAGTAAGAAGATAAATTTAATTTTTGTTGCTGTTTTGATGCCTTTGCGACACCCAGGAAGAGTCACTAAGCAGGCAGTTGGCCATGAAGTTGGGAATTGGGGCTCTACTCTGTAACTCTGTGCAACGCCTCCCATTCCTGGCGCAGTGCAAGGCTCTGTGTTGGGTTCAAGTGCAAGCTCCATTACTTATGGGTTATAAGTCTGGGCAGTCAGAAACGTTCTGAAGTTTCTCCGTCCCCCCATCCACCCATCACATAGCACGGCCTGTTTGGGGTGGGCGTGCCTGAGGGAGTGGCTGGGTCTGTCCCACTTGATTTCCCAGGCATCCCGAAGGCTGTGTAACACATAGTGGGACCTCAACAAAGGCTCGTCAGACTAGAAAGAAGCTGCTCTTCATCTGGGAGAGGAGATGGTGAGTGCAGCACAGGGAGGTGAGAGCTTCCAGAGCCCTGAAGCTGTGTGTACAGCCAGAATGCAGGCCCAGCAGCTGGAGGGAAGGGCACCTCCCTGGGGCTCCTCACCTTTGAGGCTGGGTTGCTGGTCGTGGCCCCAGGAATGAGCTGGTCTGGGAAGAGTCTGCTGGAGAAGTCTATGCCTTGACACACCAGCTGTGCCGAAACGATGCTCACTGACATCCTCCCGAGGCCCCTTCCTCCATCGGTGACTGATTCCTACGGTTAGATCCCAGGTGCTGGCCTGGCTTCTCTGAGGCAGCAGCTTGGGGTGAGTCGCCAGGGAGCCGGAGCTCTTAGGTGTCACCAGATGCACACCAACCTCCTGTGCATCGTAGTTCTCCACGCCCCTCAACCAGGGGTTCCGCATCCCACGGAACCTGGGGCCCTGGCGAAGCCTGTAGATTATTCTCAGGATAATGGTTGTAAGTGCATAAAACAAAAAGAGAGAATTGCAGATGAACCAATGATATACATACACAGATATGTCAAAATATTTTTTTCCATTTGAGGTCTAGTAATATATCTAAACACATTAAACAGCAAGATCTAGGAGCAGTGACAACCATAATTTCAAAGTAGAGATAGTGTAAACAATATTTTGAGATATCTGAGACAACTACAAAATGATATGAAAATATCTGATTTCTCCTAGTGACAAAGTCACAGGCTCAGTTAATACCACGGTGGCCTGCATCCATGATGAAAGGAAATGCTAAGTTTCGGTTAGAGTTTGCTAAAATAAAGATTATTTTTTCTCCTCCAAATTCATGGGTTCTCTGAATTCTATTCATGAACTGTGGATGTCAGTGGAAGCCTTTCCAGCCGTTCATTTCAGTTAGCAAGTGTTTCAGAGACCCGCGGCATAAAGTATAACGTGTTGCATTTTGTTTCAAAATGTATTTGATCGGCTTATTTGGACAATCCCAGCTTTATTCTCATCTGATCAAGACTTGGCCAAGAGCAAGTGCTCCATAAATGATGGGTGGATGGGGGGACGGAGAAACTTCAGAACGTTTCTGACTGCCCAGACTTATAACCCATAAGTAATGGAGCTTGCACTTGAACCCAAATCACTTTTTACTTAAAATCACTTGTTTTTCCTATTCTTCCACGCTACCACTATGCTATTATTTAAAGAGTTAACGCAATGCGAGGCATGTTCATAATTTGTGCTACTCTGATCATAGCAGTCAGAGAACACCCGAAGTGCTTTGCTTACTTTCAGAGCCACGTGTTCAGTACCCTGGATCTGTGGCCCTTCAATGCCTGGGATGGCAAAAGCCCCAGAAACTGCCCCTCACAGACCGTCATTGAATGTGGATGTGAAATTTAGAGAAGGCCAGGATACATGGGAGTAGGAAGTATGGGGTAGTTCAGTATTGCTCCCCAAGGTAGAAGTGTGGCTCAGAGTTTACAAGGGACGAATGTTGACTCAATTGAAGAACTCTAATGTTTAGGCCTCCTCAGCGATGTGCCAGCATCACCTGATGTGATATTGACCGAAACCATTCAAACATTGATTCGTGCATTTGTTCATCCATTCGATAAATGTTTATTGACAACCTACTACATGCCAGATGCTGAGGTGTAGGTTGCATTTGAAGTGTACACTAAGATAAACGATTGTAGAGCTTAGAGTCTATTGAGAGATGGACAATAAATAAAAACTAAAAACAATAGTTGTAGTAGGTGTTTTGAAGGAAACAAATGGAGTGCTGTGATTCAGAATAACAACTGGGGTAGGGATGGGAAGATCTGTAGTTGTATATCCATGAGGAGGTAACTGAACTTGAAACCTGAAAGATTAAAAAGGCCTACAAGGGAGTAGAGTGGGGAGAGGACTTGTAAAATACATAGCACATGCAAAGGCCCTAAGGCAGAAAGATGGGAACATTTGAAAAGGCTGCAAGATGGCCACCATGGGAATGGAAGCAGTGAAAGAGAAGGACAAGGGAGTTTGAAGAAGTTGTCAGGGACCAGCCCATTGAAGACCCAGGGTGGTGGGGTTGGGGCAGGGGTGGGGGCGCAGAGCATTTGGATTTAATTCTAAGTGTGAAAGGAAGCCATTGAAGAATTCTAGGCAAGGGAGTAACATGATGGGTTCTGTATTTTAAAGGATTACTCTAGCTACTGGATGGAGAATAGGTTTTAGGTTTAGAGAGAGAGACCAGGAGGCCTGTGGAGTAGATGAGGAGTGAGATGATGGAGACTTGGATGGGATGGAGACGTGGAAATGGAGAAGGTAGATTTTATGTTGTTGTGAGATTCAGCTGAGATTTTTCGTGTGTTGGATGTGGGGAGTGATGGAGACAGGCGTTGGTGTGATTGATGGTGCTGTTGGCCATGATAGGAAGACTAGAGAGGAACAGGGCTGAGGGAAGAAGCATCTGGGTAACCATTTCCCAGCAACTCTGAAACCTTGTGACAGACTCCACTGGTTCTCAAAGGGGATGATGGAATTTAAAAATGTGGGGACCGAGCTTTTCAGTGGTCGCCATGGTGGGAGGCACTGCTTGCATTTTGAGGACGGGGGCCAGGAATGCTCAAAGTCCTGCATCACACAGGACGGCCCCATAGTAAACAGATCTCCGAATTCAACGCCAATAGCTGGCACACTGGCAGAGTGAGTCTCTTTCAACTCCAAGAGTCTGTGAAAATGCATTTTTCACACTATCGCCGTTCATGCTGGTGTCTTTTTGTGAATTATTTGAGTCAGGTATCTTTTCATAAGTAATTGACTGGAATTAGCTATAAGGAGGGGATGGAGATTTAGCTGGGAGATGGTGCATAAAGCAGGAAAGAGGAAGGATAAATCTTGGGCGGTATTTGGCGGCAGGGAGGGCTGAGAGGCTGGAAGACCTGGGGCCCTCGGAAGGAGGAAAGATGGTAGAAGAGCAAGCGAGAAGGTGTGAAATACCAATTCATGCTTCCTGTGCTGCACTGCACGCTGCCGGACAGAGGTGCCTGCCTAGCTGTGTCCCCAAACTTCCCTTCTCCATTCCTCCCACACACTTTGAATTTTTCCTTTTTGTCATTTGAGTCTCCAAGGTAAATTCTTCCTTCAGATGATCAGAGAGATGCCATGAACTCAGTCAGAGCCCCATCAGTGCTGAGTACTCCAGAAGAATAAGGAAAAGTGACAAGAACCTTAATGGCTAGTGAAATCGCTGTCTAACCTGGGTGAATAATTGTTCTTCCCATCTGTCTAAGATTATTTTCCAGTTATTTCTATACACATGATTTCATTGTGGCCTCCCAACCATGCTAATGGACAGGCATGTGTGTTATTGTGTCCATTTTACAGATTCTGTCATTGAGGTTCAGGGACTTAACTTGCCAAAATGAAGCAGCCTGTAAGGGGCAGAGCAGGGGCCAGAACTTGGATGGAGGGCTCTTAGCGAGGTTTCCTACATGCAGCTGAGCCCCTGGGTTAGTAATTTAGGAAGTGATGAAGAAACAGTTGCAAAGTAAGTGTATACCGAAGGGTAGCAGGATACAAAATTAGCTGCCCAAGAGGGTAGCTAATTTTTTTCATCTGTGTGTGTAAGAAGTTCACAGGCACCCAGTTAGTATTTGCTCTGGCCCCATAAGGAAAAAAACAATTTAAGAGAGTCCTTTTAGCACCTTGGAGTATAAGACTTGCTGGGTTCCCAGCACTTTTGGGCACATTTCCTCCCCCGTTCCCACAACAGCTGTAGCATGGCTCTGAGCACCTTGCATGAGCCTTGGTGGGTCAGGCCAGGGGCGGGGACACAGTGCTACTCAACTCCAGAGGGCGCCATTCACACCCTGGAATACATGACTGGCGCCTGGGGTTGTGCAGCGCACGCGGAGGGTGGGGATTGTCAATGGAAGATGGCATGAAGGAGGCCCAGCACTTTCCCTCATGATCTGCCCACTACTCTCTGTGCTCACACGCACTGACACGCACTCACACACCAGCGCCAACGCCTTCTCAGTAGCCTCCATTCCCCTTTGGCATATCTGGCCCAAGGCTCTATCTTTTTCAGCCCAAGCATCGTTTGAGACAAGGTAGCTTTTTCTGTAAACTGCAAAAAGTTTCCCTCGCAGCGCGGCTGCGGTGTAGGCGTGACGCTCCAGTTAGACATGGCAGGCAGGAGAAGCGGAGTGACAAGTCTGAGGGAACCAGGAAAGCCCAAAGGGGAGACAAGGTTTAGAGTTAAATCAGGATTGGATTTTGTCATGAAAGGCAGAACTGGCAAAAGCATCATTACAAGGCATTAACCTTGTTACACACAGACGAACAAGCAGAGGCTGGGATTCAGAAATAAATTACACATAATAAACTAGTTAGAATAGGCCTCAAGCAGCATTAGCGATTACGCTCCTAGGAGAGAGGGGGGCAAGAGAGAAAATGGGTCAAAGAAAGAGTCAGAATAGTCTCTGGACACTGGGGCCGACTGTACTGTTCCCCCCCAGCACCCCTTTTCTGCTCGGCTCCCTAGGTATTCACTTCACTTCTGTGAGGAGGTTTCTCTGGGGCCTTTCTTTGTTTTCAGTTGCTGAAATGAGCGTAAGAAAGCCATTCATAGGGCTCCTTTTCCCATTCATGGCAACCTGTCCATTTCTGTGTGATCCAGCACAAAAGAATCCATTTCCATTCAGCCACAGCAGCCCTTACGGGAGGGCCAGGCCGGCTTTCTTATTTTCTCCCAGGCTCACTGCTGTAATTGGCTGCACAGTCCTGACTGGCCAGCGTCCTTGAGGGAGAGAGGACGGAGCTGGGCTTCCCCACTCCTGGGCCTGGCAGCTGAGGGGAGCTGGTGAGCAGGGCCAGGCCCCCCAGCCAGGCTCCCCTTGCGACACAGTTGCAGGTAATGGAAAACCTAATCAAGAGCAGCCTAGACCAGTGGTCGGCAAACTCAGTCAGCAGAGCTAAATATCAACAGTACAACGATTGAAATTTCTTTTGAGAGCCAAATTTTTTAAACTTAAACTATATAGGTAGGTACATTGTTATTAACTTAATGAGGGTACTCCTAAGGCTTAGGAAGAGCCACACTCAAGGGGCCAAAGAGCCGCATGTGGCTCGTGAGCCGCAGTTTGCCGACCACTGGCCTAGACCATGACAGTGATCGTTAACTTGGTAAAAAGTTTAAAGGTTGGAAGTCTGTGCTCAGTCACGTCTTGGAGAACTGAGGGCCTTTCATCGTCACGTCCACACCAGCCTCAGCTGTCGATTTTCACCTTCTACCTTGACTGTCATGGAAACCAAATGTGCAGATGGCCTCACAACCCCACTTTCAGGGGGAGGTGGCGAGGGAAGGGGGCCAGTGGCTCACCTTAACAGCCTCTTCTTATCAAGGAGGAAACTTACTCTGAGAAGCCCCTCAAGCGGACTTCTGGTAACTTACTGGGCAGACCTGGGCCACATGGCCACCCCGAGCGCCAAAGGATGGAAAGTTGGTATATGGCCCTGGGGAGTGGGATTGCCGTTTGGCTCGGCCCCCAGTCGTGGTTTTCCCAGGCTCGGGTTTATTGCTACCTGAACAAAAGTATGGTAGCAAAGAAGAAGGTGGGAATACTGCCATGGGGTGTCAGGAAGCCCTTGTGTTTTTAAGTAAGGTAATGAGAGCAAACATGTGTTGCGTGTCCCTCTGGGCCAGACACTGTCCTGAGCTTTGCTGAGGCTTCCTCCTAACTCTTTCAGCCCTCAGTGACTGAATTAACAAGCCTATGGCATAAAAGCTGTTGCCATCACTTCTATTGTGTACAGGGGGAAACTGAGTCACAGAGCGGTTAAATGACCTGCCCCAAATGACTTAGCTAGACAATAAAAGAGCCAGGATTCCCACCCAGGAGGTCCGCTCACTCCCCTACGCGGCTCCTATTAGGTGCGATGATAAAATACTCCTAGGGAGACAGCCAAGATGGTGGCATAGGTAAACACCTGAACTTGCTGCCGCGTACAACCACATTAAATCTACAACTAAAAGACAAAACGAATAGCATCCAGAACCACGGGAAGGCTGGCTGAGTGGAAATTCTACAACTAGAAGGAAAGAGAAAAGTGCATTGAGTCCGATAGGAGGTACAGAGGTGTGGGTGTGGAGGTGTACAGAGGCGTGCACAAAAGGGGCTGGCAACTGGGTATGCTGTGGTCTTTTTCAACCAGGAGGGAGATACAAGCTCCCGAGTGCTCTGAAATCCAGTTCTGGGTGAGAATCTGGGGACCCAGACTCATACGGAGAGAAACTGTACTGTCTGGCATCGGGTGGAACATAAGGGCGGCTTTCTCGCAGAGGTGCTTGCAGCGTTCATTGTTCCTGCACGAGGCCAAGGGACATAGAGGCCCAGGGACCTATCGGGGGAGGGTCAACGGCAACCATTGCTGTTTGCACCTCCCCATGACTCCCTGAGACCACGCCCACCCAATTTATAACCCCATCCAAGCTGTGCACAGAGGCTTTTGCATACTAAAGGCCTGGCCTTTATCCACCTTAAATACTCCTAGTAGTACACAGTAAGAACATGTTACTGATAACAGTAATACCAGCTAAAATTACCAACATGTTCTTATTACTACTATCATTATTATCTCTTTTGCATAACCACTCTACTAATCAAGCTTCATTAGCCTTCATCACATCCAGGAAAGCCAGCCCCCAGCAGGTGAAATAAACTGCCCCCACCCCTGCTGGGTGAGAACCACGCTGCCCTGCAGTCCTAACCTCTGACCCCTGCTCCCAGGCGTTTTCTGTGCCACCAGCTCCCCAGATGGTAACATGGGTTTAATGGCTGTAATGTTTACCTGTGCTATTGATTCAGACCTTCATTCTGGAAACTGCAACTATTGAGGGACACTCAGAGGTCAGGGGAGGGCACTGGAAAGGCTGAGACGAGAATTTGGAAGCAATTTTCACCTTGTTCCCTTCAGCTTTAGAGCTGCCTCTTTGTTTTTTTCTTCTCTTCTCTTCTCTTCTCTTCTCTTCTCTTCTCTTCTCTTTTCTTTTCTTTTCTTTTTTGGAGCCAATCTTTCCCAGACAGAACATCTCATCCCACCTCAGCAAAGGCTGCTGTGATGTCATGTTCTTGGCTAATCAGAATAGCTACAGTAAGGAAGCACCTTCTATACCTCAGACTTGGGAGTTCACTGTCCCATTGGTCCTTGAGGATGCACCACTGCTATTCCTCTTTCTGTGTCAGAGTGGAGAAGAAAGGAGTTCTCTAGCCAAAGATAGTGGTATTAGAATATACCAGACGCCCAGGCAGAGATGACATCCAATTCTCTGAGTTAACCTCTCGGTGCTGCTCAAATCCTATATAATAAAAGGCTAATATGCAAATTGACCAAACGGCAGAACAATTGGTCGCTATGATGTGCACTAACCACTGGGTGGGGGTCGGGGGATGGGGGTGGGGATAGATGCTCAACAAAGGAGCACTCCCACAGGGTGGTCAGTGCACTCCCACAGAGGGAGCACCACTCATCCAGAAGCAGGGCTCACGGCTAGCAAGCACAGGGGTGGTGACGGGAGCCTCTCCTGCCTCTCCAGCAGTGCTAAGGATGTCTGACTGCTAGCTTAGGCCCACTCCCCCTAGGGAATGGGCCTAAGGCACCAGTCAGACATCCCCCAAGGGCTCCCAGACTGGGGGAGGGCACAGGCCGGGCTGAGGGCTCTCACCCCAGTGCATGAATTTTGTGCACCGGGCCTCTAATTCTATATAATAAAGAGATAGTATGCAAATTGACCATCATGCCCTCACACAAGATGGCTGCCCCCATGTGGGCACAAGATGGCCGGCAGGGGAGGGCAGTTGTGGGTGATCAGGCTGGCAGGGGAAGGAGGGCAGTTAGGGCGACTGGGCTGGCAGGGGAGGGCAGTTGGGAGTGATAGGGCCAGCAGAGGAGCAGTTAGGCCAGGGGTCCTCAAACTTTTTAAACAGGGGGCCAGTTCACTGTCCCTCAGACCATTGGAGGGCCAGACTATAGTTTAAAAATAAAAACTATGAACAAATTCCTATGCACACTGCACATATCTTATTTTGAAGTAAAAAAACAAAACAGGAACAAATACAATATTTGTATTTGCATGTGGCCCGTGGGCCGTAGTTTGAGGGCCTCTAGTCCTATCTAATAAAGAGGGAAAATGCTAATTGGCTGCCCTGCCCTCAAAGATGGTAGTGCCCACAGCCAAAAAGGAGGGATATGCTAATTGACTGTCCTGCCCTCAAAGATGGTGGTGCCCACAGCCAATAAAAAGGGAATATGCTAATTGACTGCCACACCTTCAAAGATGGCAGCACCCACAGCCACAAGATGGTGGCGCCCAGTCCTCTCAGCCCCCCAACCCCCCAGGGCCACCCGAGGCTCAGGTAACCAGAGCCAGTGGGGCTTGCGCTGCCGGCAGTGGCAGCAGCAGAGGTGTGATGGGGCGTCACCTTCCCCTGATCACTGGTTTGCCTCCCAACCCTGAGGGCTCCCGGACTGTGAGAGGGGGCAGGCCGGGCTGAGGGCCCCCCTCCAGTGCATGAATTTTCATGCACCGGGCCTCTAGTATTTAATAAAAGTAATAGGCTTAGGTAGCCCATGTTAAATTTGAACAATTCTGGTTTTATTTTAAAGCAAGATGTGTGGTGTATTATGTGTGGGTTTTTTGTTTGTTTTTTATCTAAAGGTCATCTGATTTTTCTTTTTCTGCTCATAGTCACAAGGTATCCTTATCTAAAAACAGTGACCTATTGTTGTGATTCATAGATATTTTTTCTTAACTTCAATTTTAACAGAACAGGTCTTCATCTTCCCCAACTGCATGGAAAGTATCTTTTAACAGAAAGAAAAGCTCTAATGGACTTTCAAAAAATCTTTCAAAACTGAATTTACTATGGAATATTTTATGCAAATAAGTCGCTTTCTCCCTAGGTTATGACATCTTTCCCTTGAAAAGAGATCATGGCCTTGGCACAGGAGGAAATCCTTCCCAGCTTATCTCTTCTTCTCAGCAAAGCGGTACAGGCGGCCCTTTAAAGGCTTCAGAGATCTACTTATTGGTAGTCCATGGAGCCATTCAGTGTAGATGTTAATGAAAGGTGGTGGGTTTAAAAACAATGAATATTTAATAAGACATAAATTGAAAGACATAAACACTGTTGGCAATAATATAATGAAGTTAATAAGTCTTCGCCTCCCCTTGCCAACCTCCCCCTCCCCACATGGGGCGATTTGGGTGTTGCGGTGATGCTCACTGAAGTTTGCCAGCTCTCTCATTGGCTAAGACTTAGACGTGTCTTTGAAAACCTTAGCGCAGTTGGGAACTGAGCGCTGGCAGATAAAGTGCGTATCACACTGTGTTCAGCAGCTACAGGCAGCAGCGACTCTTTCTAGTTCCGTACCTTCCTGAGATTCGTGTAACAAACTCAGTTCTCTGCTGGTGAAGGCAGGAAGCAACATAAAATACTGCGTGTCTTCAGACAAGAAAGAAAAAGACATTTTGGTCAGCACTCGGTCTGCTCTGGGTTTAAAACAGGGCTTTCTTTAATGATCAGGAGCAAGCATGTGAGTCTATGCTCAGAGCTCAGACTATTTCAATGCTTTCTGGTGGGAAGTATGCTCTCCCTTTCCTCGTCAGGAACGTCAGCACCAGGGCCAGCCCTTCCGCTCAGTTCTGTGGCTCTCTCTTTCCCACCCTCCATGACCATATCTTCCCCTCTTTACCCTCTGAACTAATTACCCTGTCTTTGGGCTTCACATTACACACTTCTTGGAAATCCAGAACCCTTCCTTCTGCCATCACACCCAATAGGATGGTCTGTCTCACATCTTGGGAAATGGCTTGTTTAACCTTGGGAGCCAGTGCCTCCCTAGGACAAACTACAGCAGAATCCTGCAAACAGCCAAGTGTAAGATCGTCTCCCTCCCAATTCAGCAGCGGTTCTCTCTTGGCAATAAAGTGGAACTCGGCTTCATATATCAGCTGGGGGAGTGTTAAATGGATGGCTAGCTCGCTGCTGGCAATCAATACGTGTTAATACATAGTAAACAAATGGCTTTCCATGGGCTGGGCAAGCACGGTGATTTTGCAGATAAAAAGGATAAAAGGTTGTTCCTGGGGATCTTGTCTAAGAGAATGTATTTGGGGCTCACATAGGAGCCTTCCCAGGTGGGCACAAGTGACATTTAATCATCCTGAGAATTACGGCTGTTAAAAATTAACTTTTTCTATTTGTGCATTTGTGTGCATATTCAGAAAGAAGATCAACCCGAGAAAGTGCAGCCAATCGCGTCCTCTACCATGATCCATTCCGACCTGACATCTGTTTATGGCACCGTGGTGATGAACAGAGCTGTTCTGTTCCTGGGGACTGGAGACGGCCAGTTACTTAAGGTGGGTGTTTTGTGCCTTCTTCAATGTCGATTTTAATAGTGCCCTAATTTTGTGCTTTTTAATTATGTTTTATTGCGTCTGAGTTATGCATAATACCATACCAACTGCTTTATGAACTTTTCTGTGACCCCCCAGAAATGGCCTGAAAGAATTTTCTAGAATTATGTAACAAAGCACCAGCCACCTTCTCTCCCAGCTCCTGCCAAGATATCCCCCCTTCCTTACACACTGGTTGCCTGGATGAGGTGTGTGGGGGTCTGGCCCCTGTGCCATCCCTGACTCACCTCCTTGAGACATTTCGCCTTTCAGTTCTATCTCCTTTATAATGAGAATGTACAAAGCACCTGATTTCTTACGACTTCAAAGAAATGGGAGATGCTGGGCTTAAAGAGAGGAAAGAAACAGGTGCTTCTCTCCAGAGAGGTCGGAGACCTGAAATCTGTGAGACTCCCCTTGACTTTGATCTCCGAGACTATACTTTCCCACTGCACGGGTGCACCCCTAGTCACGTTGAGATTTTTTTATTCACTTGGGAGAGGGCCAATGGGAAGGAGGAGAAAATAAAGTCAGAAATACCTAGTAATTGGCCTGAAATTGGATAGCACTTACTAGTATCTTCTCAGTTTCATCAGCAAGCATGTATGGAACACCTCCTGTGGCCTCCACCAACATTCGTGGTTGGGAACCACACCGTTTCTGTCACCCCTAGGGTGATATTCCTTTACCTCTGTAGCCAATTTGTCAGCTCAGATTCCAAATGGAAGGTTAACAGATTTGTTTTCTCCGCTGACCTCCCAGCGATAACTAGCTGTGTGGCCTTAGGTAAGCTGCCTGATCTCTCCGAGATCCCGTTTCCTCATGTGTGAGTGAGATTGCACTAGACGGCCTGGAAAGCCCGTCCTCTTCAGAAGGCCTCCCGTCCTGCCTCTGTGTCTTCTCCCCACTCGGCCGCAGCTTTGCTCCCTCTACTGCAAACGGGCGCCGTAGTCTTGTTGCCATACCTTTGCTCACACTGGATTGCTTTCTTTTCTCTCTCTGCTTTACTGAATGCTATGTCCCCGTGCTTTGGCTTGGTGTAAGCTCCATCTCACCTCTGAGGACTTCTGTGCTAAATCTGTAGTGATTAGGTTTTCCCCTCATCTCCTGAAATTCTCCTATCTGTATCTTTTTTTTTTTTTTGGCTCATTACAAATGTCTTGCTTTGATGCCTAACCTTTTCTCTTGTATTTGTCTGGCCTTCTCAACTTGATTTTAAGTGTCTTGAGAAGGGGGCCCTGGAGTCCCACAGCCTGATACAGTGCCAAGTGCCTGGTAGGAATTTAATTTAATCTGTTTCCTTTGGAGGAAACCCAGTAACATATGGGAGGGAGTTTGTTTGTATACACATTCTTTTAAAATATACATTGATCCTGTTTCCTGTTGTGTTAGCTTAATTTCCCGGGGAGAGGTAAACACCCATCAGTCATTCTGCACAAGTTGCTCGGTGCCATGAAGTGACGTCTGTAGCTACACCAACCTGGTCAGGCCAATTAGAGCCATTAACCTGGCAGAAGAAGTTCCCGTCAATCCAAACTGGGCCTCCTCACCAATTATCTCTTCGGATTTGGGATATTTTTGATGACTGTTTTGACAAGAACACTGTTTCCCCAAAGCTAAGCCAACCAAACTGTTACATGGTAAATTGGAGGTGAAGGAACACTTGGCTCTAAGTAGTTCCCCAGGGAAGGCCTGGCTTGCCCTCCTGTTTGTTCGCACCAGCAGTTCGTGTGCAACCGGCCAGTTTTTAGAGATTTGTGGCACGGGGGGTGGGGTGGGGGGCAACCAAGCTGCACCTTCAAGCTGCTGAGCAAGAAGTGGCCCACTGAGGTCTCCCTTCCCTCAGCATCTGGAAGGGGTACCCCTTCAAAAGCCACATCTGGGCCTTATTTGAATAACAAGGCAGGTTGATTTTCCATTTGTTGTGTGACTGCTAACATTTATCCAGTGCTTCCTGTGTGCCCCGCACGCTACATGTTCTAGCTAATGCCATCCTCTCCAGAACTCTGAGAAGTAGGTATTCTATTCCCATTTTACAGATGAGGGAACTGAGGCCCAGAGAAGTTGGATGATTTGCCCACGGTCACACAATGGCAGAGCAGGGACTGGAACCTGGAGCGACTTCAGACACTGCCCCTCATACCCCCATGACTTTGTAACCTCTGCCCAGGCGAGGGCAACCATTCCCTGAGGGTTCACTGGGGGGAGTGCGAAGCATGTTGCTATGGAGAATGATGTGGGGGACCAGGGCTCCTGGGTTGGGTCCCGGGTCTTAGAGACTCAGAGAACAACCCCAGCTTGAAAAGGCAGACGTGGTAACTTGTTGGGAATTAAGCCCCACCCCCAGCTTCCCTCAGGATGCGTTTATGGGGACTTATGGGGGGAGTGTGAGCTGACTTAGCCCCCACCCCACCCCAGGCTCCCTAGAATAGCCCAGTAATCCCACGATTCTGCCATGTAACTTGTGTGCAGGTCCTTGGATGCAGCCCCTGCCACTGCCCGGAGTCCTGGTCCTCAGGACTGTGTAGATGACTCAGAAGACAAAGATCACCCCCAAATCCTTATTCACAAACTTCAAGCTTCTCACTCGCCAGACTTGTCACCAGGGACTGTTAGAAAAGGCGAGCACTGATAGACATGAGCTTGGCTTCTTACGGCCCAGAGTGGCGGTACTAATGAGCAGCAAAAAACAAAACCCAACCCAGGGCAGATCAGCCGCAGGTTCCCAGGATGGGGTGACGGGGGCGGTTAGGGGGCAGTTTGCAGCATTTGACAGACGCAGGCACTGTAATATGTGCCTGGGTGGACGAGAGGCAGGAAACAGCAGTTGGGGGCCAGTTGCTGTTTTTTACCTCCACACAGACAAATCCTGCTTCTTAAATCTTTGAAAACCTCACGGAGTTTTCATACCATTTGGTGCAATATTAAATATCATGTTATTACTTAGTAACTTTTTAATTATGAAAGTGATATATGCTTGTAGGAAAAGTTGCAAAGTAGCAGGGGGTGAGGGGAAGGCAAAGGAAAAAACCCTCCAGTTCTGTTATGTTGGAGGCAACTGTTGTCAGCAGCTTCGTCTTTTTTTCCCCCCCAACATAGTTGAGGTCAGACTCTATCCAATTTTGTATCCTGTTTTTTTCTTCAGTTCATGAGAGAAGATGCTTATATTAAAATGTTACGGTAAACCTTTTGTAAGCAGTATTTTTAAATAGCTGTATCGTGTTCTGTTATGTGGAAACATTACTTTGAATTTAAGCCGAGATAGTGAATCACTCTTAAAGTGTCTTTAAAGACACGCACTTTTCCAAGTAACCCGGCACTACTTCCAAGGGTAAGGTTCTACTCGCGATAAGTGGAAAAACGAAAGACTTGACAGTGTGCTAAGACCTTTGCTGCCCATTTCTCCTGCCTGTATTCCCAGTTCCTTCATCAAATTTTAAAAAATGGGAGGACTTTGGAATGGAAAGTGTCCTCTGAGAATATCTAATCTGCCCCCTTAATTTTATCCACGTGCAGTCCTCGTGGTTATAAGACAGGTTATGCTCAGTCACCCGTTATTTCCTCATTTGACTTCCTTTCTGAACACAGTTGCATTCTATAGTTTGTCAGTTGTCAGTGTCTCCACTGGGATCAGCTGAAGAGGCATGGTCACACTGAACTCGGCTTTGGGGAGTTTACATCACACATGCTGCCAGTCAGGACACTGCTAAGTGTACCCACTTTCATAAGCACAGGCTGAATCTTCTTCCAGGTTGTGGTTCAGCCTGTCATTGGTTTGGATTCCTCTGCGCTGACTAACGCATAAAGACATTTGTCCTGCCCTGGCCAGTGTGGCTCAGTTGGTTGGGCATCATCCCTCCGAAAGGTTGCTGGTTGGATTCCCTGTCAGGGCACATGCCTGGGTGCGGGCTCATTCCCATATGGGGTATGCAGGAGGCAGCTAACCAATGTTTCTCCTCTCCCTCTTCCTTTCTCTCTAAAAATCAATTAAAAATCTTTAAAAAAAGAAAAAGAAAATTGTCCTTATTTCAAGAGCAGAATTGAATATGTTGAGTTTTTCAGGGTGGTAAAATAAGTAATAACAGAAGATACATGAAATTTGAAATTTGTAACTTTACTTATGCCCGTTAAACTTTCTTGTAAGCGTAAAAGGTAACAAGGCCGCAAGCAAGGAATAATAATAGCTAACATTTCTGAGCTCTTACTGTGTGCCAGGCATTAGAATGAGTGTCTTCATGGGTTAACTCATTTAACCTCACAAGTCAATCCTATCACCATACCAACTTCATAAATGAGAAAACCTGAGGCTCAGAGAAGTTAGGTAACTTGCTCAAGGTGATTTGGACGTAAGCAGTCTGCCACCAATGAAAATGAAAATGTAGTCTGTAGAGCTTGGTAGAGTTGATGGAACTGGATTTTATTTTTATCTTGTTCCTAATATTGGAATGTCTGGGTCAAGACACCACTATTTGGGGTTTCATGAGAAGGAGCTATGGCTTCTGTGGTTTAAGTTTTATCCTATTTGTGGATAGACTTCTGTATTAGAAGGAGAAAGAGTCCTTTTCTCTCAGAGTTGCACGTAGCTCATGGGAGCATCTGGTCCCACATGGGGGCCCCTGCTTTTCCTCAGTGGATTTCTTTAGAGCAAAAGTGGAAAATCTGTATTCGAGTTGATTCTTGGGATAGCCCAGTGAGAGGAGGCTGGTGTTGGGTTCTTCAGCATCCCTAGGACTGAAGGAGGGTTCTGGGGGCAGGAGCCATAGCATGCCCTTCCCCCCGTCCAGCAGAAAAGCACCACTGCCCTCAGAACATTACTCCCACTAGTGGATTTCAGTATCCAAACCATGGAACAAACTCCAATTCCAGAAAGTTCTTCCTGCATCCTAACAGTAGACAATCTATGTAACAACTGCAAAGCCTTTCTTAACTCTGGTTTCTAAAGTTTTCAAGTGAAAGTAAGAGAAAATAAAAATGACAAAATCCTTTATAAGGACATGCTCATGTATCCTATCTAATAAAAGAGAAATATCGTAATTAGCGTACGTCCGCTACCCTTCCCATTGGCTAATCAGGGCTATATGCAAATTAACTGCCAGCCAAGATGGCGGCTGGAAGCCAGGCAGCTTGAAGCTAACATGAGGTTTGCTTGCTTCAGTGACGGAGGCTTGCAACATTTCCCGCCTGCCTT
>NW_006291426.1:221712-231506 GCF_000327345.1 Myotis davidii | reverse complement strand
TTTTTCCTCAATGCATCCTATATAAGAAAAGGCTAATATGCAAAGTGTCCCCTCGACCAGGAGTTCAACCGGAGTTTGACCAGGTGGCGGGGCCTGCCCGCCAACTGCCCACAGCCCTGCCCCCAGTCGGCCCCTCCCCAAATCAGCTCCCCACCCTGATCAGGGGCAGGCTGGCCAGCCAACCTCCCATGTCCCCTCCCCCCACCCTCCCCCAAACCCTCTCCCTGGCTGGCCCAGGCTGTCAGAGGTGTGATGAGTGTCACTTCCCCTGATTGCTGGGTTGCCTCCCACCCCTGAGGGCTCCCGGACTGTGAGAGTGTGTGTGTGTGTATATATATATATATATATTCCCACAGAATGTTCAAATAAGAGAACAGAGTGGGAAAACCAGGACAATACCTGGGCCTGGAAATGGGGCTGGTGGGGACGGCTGAGCTAAGGCAATGGACCAAAAAGCAAAAGCAGCAGAGGTGTCAAAACTTGGAAGTGGCTCAGCCGGCGTGGCTCAGTGGTTGAGCATCGACCTGTGAACCAGGAGGTCATGGTTTGATTCCCAGTCAGGACACAGGCCTGGGGTTTGGACTTGATCCCCAGTGTGGGGCGTGCAGAAGGCAGCCAATCAATGATTCTCATCATTGATGTTTCTGTCTCTTCCTCTCCCTTCCTTTCTGAAATCAATAAAAATATATTTAAAAAAACAAATACACTTGGAAATGTGCTCCATGGTTGGTATCTAGAATGTCATATGAAGCTACTTCAAGTTCTTTCCCAAGTCATAAATTTCAATTTGTGAGTTCTCAGGGAATCCCAGTTTAGCGATATTACTCCCTTGTAGTCCACAAATCTAGAATTTGTGATTCAGATTGTATGCTTCTCTCACTACTAATGATAAAATAAGTAGATTGGAAACAAGAGAGGAATTTCCTTAAACTTTATATCTCATCATTATTTGTACACGTAACTATTAAAGCACATTAAATGCTATTGGATAATTACCTTGTGTGTGTGTGTGTGTGTGTGTGTGTGTGTGTGTTTATGGGGGAAAATAAGTGAGAAGATTGGCCTGTTTGCCCTTCAACTAGTTAGCTCTAGAGAGTGAAGCATAAAGAAGGAAATTTGGCATCTTTGAGCTTTTTAAACATGGTAATACAAAAGACTAATACTAAAGAATTAGTCTTTTGTTCAATTTTTCTCTCCCCTCATTTTCTTCACTGTGCTTTCCTTCCCACTGGTGGTGTCAAACTTGTAATGTAACTAACCATGTGGTGTGGAAGTCTCTCACACCATACATTTTAGGACTAGGGTTGGGTTATGTTTTGTTTTGTGTTTTTTGTTTGTTTGCTTGCTTTGTATGCAGCAAAAATCCCAAGGCTAGTTAATAGACTACCGTAAGGCTTCATGAAGATGTCAACAGAAACAATATGTTGACATAAACTGAAGTTCTCCATCAGGGAAAATACATTTTCTATACAGGCTTCAGCTGGAAAAATGTGAAGAGCCTTATAAAATCTTGAATGCTAATAGAGTATTTTTTTTCATTTAGTAAATATTTATTGGGCACCTTTTATGTGCAAGGCACTTTCTAGGTGCTGATGATACAAAGGTGAACAAAACAGACGATGTCCCTGCTCTCCTGGTGGGAAGAAAGAGACAGAAAACAAGTAAATGGAGTAATCAATATAAAGTCATTTCAGATAGTGGTAAGGGCTCTGAAGAAAACAGTGATAGGTGGAGAGTGACAGTGGGGTACAATAGAAAGAAGACCAGGGAAAGCTTCTCAGAGGAGGTGACATTTCAGACTTGAAAGACGAAGGGTGTATCAGAATATACATGACTCAGGTTGACTTTAAATTAGATCTATATTAAGGGCATATGCTGGAAGCAATAGATAAAAATCCGCATCATGCCCAAGAAGTGTGTGTGAGTTGGATGAAGTTTCTCATATGCAAAATTCAACCCATTTTGGGTTTCTGTGACTCACTGTTACTTCCTGCATCACTTCACTGATCATGTTTTTTTTTTCCCAAGGCTGCCCAGCTGAACTGAGCTGAGGAAGGAACCTTTTACCTCGCTCCAGTCTTACTGGCTTTCTTCCCGGTGTTGATGTTGATGTGAATTTTGTGGTTGAAAGATCCAGGTGTCCATTGGGGCTCCAGGGCTGGGCTGTGGGGTGGGGATGAGTGAGGTGGAGGTGTTATTAATAGAAATCTGAAGGAGGAAAAGAGCCATCTCTCTCCTGTCCTGTAGTCATCTGAGAGAGATGAGGACCACAGCAGCAGCGACCCCAGTGCCTCCATGTAGCACATTTGGGTCCCTTGTAATGAACATGAAAACTTGTCCTGTCCTCAGGGTTCTGGAGACCATTCTCTGTATAATCTAGCAAAAAGAAAACTAATTTAACCCACTCTTCCTCAAATACTTTTAAAATTTAAATAGTCTGTATTTATTTTTTGAAATAATACATTGTATTTCTCAAAATACAAAAGAACCAAGAGAATATACAGTAAAAATAACATATTTCTACCCTTTGGGGCAATCAATGATACTGGCTTCTTGGGTGTCTTTCAAGAGATATTTTACATATGTCTGCAAGCAAAGGGTGGAAGATAGTCTTTCCCCACTTTTATTAAACATATAAGACATAGACATGTATTATGCTACATGCATATGTATATAAAATATATGTATGCAAATATATACATGCATATTTAATACATGTTAAACATAACATACAGAGCCTTCTAATTATTTTCTTGGCTAAATAGAATTCAGTTGTTTGTACTGTAGTTTACTTAACTTGTTCCCTATAGTTGGACAATAAGTTTGTTTCAGTCTTTTGGGTATAACACATGATGCAATGAGTATTCATGTACGTGTATCATTTCACGTATATGTGAGGAGCTGCTGGGCCTAGGGTTATATGCTTTATAATTTTGGTAGAAAATGGCAAGTTACCCTCCAGGAAGTCTCACTCCCACCATCAATGAAACATAACAGTTTAACCCCAGCAACTGTGGTTATCAGGAAAAGCTTCAGTGTAGGCCACTCTAGATAGCTTGTGCAGGAAACTGGTTGATAAACCCTGGCATAGTGCACTTTGGTAATTTTTTTAAATGCAAAAAAGAAAGACTTTCCTGCCGTAATTCAGAGTTCTAAAGAGAATACTGGTATCTCATCTCCAGCAGGTAACTGGTTGATAAATTCTGGCATATAGTGCACTTTGTTTTTGTTGTTGTTTTTTGGGGGGGTTGTTTTTTTGGGTGTTTTTGAGAAAAAGAAAGACTTCCCTGCCATAATTCAAAGTTCTAGAGAGAATACTGCTATCTCATCTCCAGAGTATCAAGCAAATAAATCAAAGTTGCTCAAACTAGATCTTTCTAGCCTCTCTCCATCTGTATTAACCATGCTCCAATAAGCCCCAAGAACAACTACAGTGCAGCTCTTAACTCACTTAAAATGGATGAGGAGTGTTTTATAATTATTTTTGTTGAGGTATAGTTGACATATAACATTATATTAGTTTTGTATGATTTCAATATAATGATTTGATATTTTTATATATTGTGACTGATCACCACAATAAGTTTAGTTAACATTGGCCACCATACATAGTTACAAATTTTTTTCTTGTTATGAAAACTTTTAAGATTTACTCTTTTAGCAACTTGCAAAAATACAATACAGTATTAGTAAATATAATCACCATGCTGTAATTACTGGAAATTATGTTTTCATTTACTTTTTATTTTAAAGCAAATCCCAGACACTGTCATTTCACCCCCTTGTTTCATTATGCATCTCCAAAAAAACTATGATCATTTTCTTAAATAACCATAATGCTGTTATTCCAACTAATAAAATTATTAATAATTATTTAGGGTTATCTAATATTGAGTCCATATAACTGAACTTTCCTGATTAGCTAAAAAAATGTCTTTTAAAAATAGTTCTTGTTCAAATTAGTATCCAAACCAATATAGGTTCTCTAGTCACATTTTAAATATATATTTTTATTGATTTCAGAGAGGAAGGGAGAGGGAGAGAGAGATAGAAACATCAATGATGAGTGAGAGTCATTGATTGGCTGCCTCCTGCACGCCCCCGACTGGGGATCGAGCAAGCAACCTAAGCATGTGCCCTGACTGGGAATTGAACAGCGACCTCCTGGTTCATAAGTTGATGCTTAACCACTGAGCCCTGCCAGCAGGGCACTCTCTAGTCACATTTGGTTGTCCTGTCTCTCTTCTTCTGGAGTGGCCTCCTCCTATGCATCACCATTGGCTTTTTGAGGAATTCACTCCTTTTATTCACCACCACTGACTGAATGAGGAAGCAAGTCTTTGACTGTCTCACATTGTGGCCTTGGCCCTTTGCTTTCTTGTGGTATCATTTAGCTTGTTCCTCTATTCCTTCTACTGCTAAATGTAAACTAGCACTACAGACTTAACTAGATTCAGGTTCCACTTTAAGGGCAAGAATACTTCATAGATGGTTCTACAGATGATGCTTTCAATGTGACAGGAGAAATCTGGGCAGCGGTCTTTCTTCTTTTAAGTCTCAATCGAGAATACTTCTATCAATCTTTTTAAAACTGACTTTCTGTTTCTTCTCCATACAACCACTTTCTAGAACTGGATCAACTCTTTGAATCTGAGTTTATAAAGAATATGAATTTGTTGATGTAAGAAACATCCAAATCTGCTGAGAATTTTTTAACATATTTTATTGATTTTTTTTACAGAGAGGAAGGGAGAGGGATAGAGAGTTAGAAACATCAATGAGAAAGAAACATTGATCAGCTGCCTCCTGCACACCCCCCACTGGAATTTTTATGAGTTTATTTGAGCCAAACTGATGATAAGTTCCAGGAAGCAAAATCTCATTGAATTGAGAAAAATCTCTAGAGAGTGGCAGTTTTGCAGCTTATTTTATACATTAGATCAAGAGAGACATGGGGGGGGGGGCGGTTACATGAAATCCACTGGTGGTAGATTAAGGGGGTAGGAGAAAGCAAAATGGGGAAATCTCTGGGATTGGATAAAAAAGTAAAACAGATAGACAGATACTTTTTTTTACATTGGTGGGTATAGGGTAGTTAAAAAATAATATTTACAGCACATAGAGATGGTATTCGGGGAAGAAGATAACAACAGGGTTCTGTGGTCTCCTACTTTGGTGCTGGTGGCTGTGCCCTGAGGGGTCTGGAAAAAGAGGTTACTTTGACATTTCAGAGGTATGTTACCTTAGATCCAAAAAGACAATGGGTAGGTTTACTTAAGGTAAAGATTGGCCTCTGTCAAAGAAGCTGCAGGCCTAGAGTCTGACTCACTGTGCCCCCTTCTGGTTAGGCATTTTTATGTTCAGACCATCTGGTTATTTCTGGTCTTAGAGTTTGTAAGGCCCACCATGCTGGCCTCCCCTGAACTTCTCAGGTTTAGCATATGGCCCCTTTTTCATCCATATCTCCCCCTTTTGGGTCACAAATCAGTTTGAATGATGCATTAATAACCAACCTCCTGGTGGTAATGTGGTTCCATGGTGCTAGGAAGGTTCATTCCTAGGAAGTCTGAGTATCATCATTTGTCTTGCTGATCAGTGGGCCATTGGGAATGGGATAAGACTGTAAGCTTTGATGGAAGTCTAGGCTGGATTTTTCTCAAAAGGGAAAGGCAGGTAAATGGGAGGCAGTCAGGTTTTATGGGCCTTCATTAAAAAAAGCACTCTAACTTATAAGCTGTCATGATCCAGGTTTTGTTGTCTGTCTCACTTTTCTGTATTTTGCATCTAGTATAACATTTACTTGTAGTTTGAGGGCACACCATACACCTCTTTAGTTTTTACAGTCTGACCATGAGATGGGTTCCCATTTACTGTGGCCCATCTACTTTCCATTGGAAGCACTCAAGTGCCCTTCATTATTAATCTGATTCCCACTAGTTGTTCAATTGGGAACTGTAACCTTAAGGTTTAATTGGGGCCAAGGCTGTAAGAACATAATGGTGTAAATTACAATTATCACCTAAAAATTTCCAGAGGCCAGGAGGACAGTAAGAGTTTCATAAGTAAATTTCCTTTGCCTCAGCAACAGTTATAGAGGGCCTTTTTATAAAAAAAAATCCTCACCTAAGGATATTTTTTCCATTGCTTTTCAGAGAAAGTGGAAGGGAGTGAAGCAGGATGGGAGAGAGAGAGAAACATTCATGTGAGAGAGACATATTGACTGGTTTCTACCCCCCTCCCCCCCCGCCCCGGCATGCACCCCGGCAGGGGACAGGGAGCAAACCTGCACCTCTTCAGTGCAAGGGCTAACACTTTAACCCAGTGGCTCTCAACCTTCCTAATGCCATGACCCTTTAATACAGTTTCTCATGTTGTGGTGACCCCCAATCATAAAATTATTTTCATTGCTACTTCATAACTGTAATTTTGCTACTGTTATGAATCATAATGTAAGTATCTGATATGCTATATGTGTTTTCCGATGGTCATGACCCACAGGTTGAGAACCGCTGTGAGTCTAACCACTGAGAAATACCAGTCAGGGCTAGAGGGCCTTTTTTTAAACAGCCACTTCAGCTTCCATCTGAATTAACATACTTAATTCAGTCCTTGTCTGGATAGGGGATAAGTACATGCCCATAATTGAGTTCTAGCATTTATACATACAATCCTTTCTCAATATTCTTTTCCCACTAACCTCCTCTAACTTCTCTTGGCCTTCTTAGTTTTCTCCTTCTACTCATTCAGAAATAACCAACATATTAGGACAAACTACTTCTTTTTAACTTCTCTCAAAAACACACACATCCCTTTTCTTCTGTAATAAAATTCTTGCTAAACTGTAAAAGAGAAACCATAAAAGTATATTGATAATACAAAAATTATCTTATACACCTTTATTAATTATTAACAGTTTGAGAAAAGCCCAAAGAACAATATAACTATTATTATAATTAATATCATAAGCAGACAGGTAAAGACAATCAAGTGGTTTTTTAAGTTCAGGATCAATTTGTGGGTATACAGGCCTTGTCAATGTCTTGGGATAGCTGTCTATCTCTGATGTCAGTGGCTTCTCATCCCAGAGGAGTCTTTAATCTTCACTGTAGGTCAGCGGTTCTCAACCTGTGGGTTGCCAACCTGTGGGTCTCAACCTCTTTGGGGATTGAACGACCCTTTCACAGGGGTCGCCTAAGACCATTGGAAAACACATATAATTACATATTGTTTTTGTGATTAATCACTATTGTAACAATGAAAATACATCCTGCATATCAGATATTTTCATTATTGTAACAATGAAAATACATCCTGCATATCAGATATTTTCATTACAATTCATAACAGTAGCAAAATTACAGTTATGAAGTAGCAACAAAAATAATTTTATGGTTGGGGGTCACCACAACATGAGGAACTGTATTAAAGGGTCACGGCATTAGGAAGGTTGAGAACCACTGCTGTAGGTGGAGGCGAGTGCCCAGAGACAGGGGTACATGTCCATTCACGGTTAGGCACTTTTTACAAAAATGAGAAATGTGAATCCTTGAGTTAACACCTTTGTGTTAGCTGGATATGAATAAATTAGTAATACCTGAGAAGGTCCCTTCCAATGGCGTTGGAGTCTTTAATTGATGTCTTTTGTCAATGGACAAAATCTCCTGGTTGTAAGTCATGGTCTTTGAAGTCTTCGTCTCCCAGGACCACATTGTGAAATGAATCAGCTACTAATTTATCGGTTTTGAAAAGCTGGTTAATATGTCCTTGATAATAATGCAGAATGTCTCCTTTTCATAAGGTTGGTTCATATGTCTCTTCACCCAGATGTGTAGGGTTACCAGTGACTAATGAGGAGAAAGGGTGTGTTTACCAAAAGGAGTAGATCTCAGGTTAAGGAGCACTATAGGGAGAGCTTTTGGCCAAGAGAAATTAAAAGCTTCTGAAATTTTACCTAGTTGAGTTTTAATTGTACTATTTGTACATTCCACCAATCCAGAGAACTGGGGTGATAAGCACAATGAAAATGCTATAGAATAGGCCAAATATTACAGATAGATTGCATAATTTGCCCTGTGAAATGAGTCCCTTGGTCACTTTGTAACTTAGAGAAAATTCCCCAATTGGGAATTATTTTTCCAATAATATGTTACCTACCGGTAAGGCTGTTGCTTTCCTGCAAGAGAATGGCTTAACCCAGTGAGAAAACATACAAATCATAATAACACATATTTGTATCCTTGAGATGGTTGCATATGCATAAAATCCAATTTGCATATCTCAAATGGACCTAAAGGAAGTGGGAAATGTCCTTATGACCTGTGGAGTGGTATTCCAGGGTTATATTTTGGACAGATAGAACATCTGTTATAAACTTTATGAGCTACAGTAGGAGAACGTTTCCAGCAATATTGTTTACTCTATGAAATCATCTTTCAGGACCCCAATGTGTTAGCTCATGCACATGTTGAAGTACAGGTAATTAACCCCCTGTAGGTAAGATTGGTCTCCAATTGGGTCTAAACAATATCTGTTTGAGTCAAAGGTTTCCTGCTTTTTATTGCCATATCCTTTTTTCCTCTCCTGCAAGCTGGCCATTGGAATTAAAAACAAGTCTTTTATTGGTTTTATAGGAAGAGGAAACATTCTCAGGTCTGGATAATTTGGCTGCTTATTGCTTCTTGTCTAGTTGCAGTGTCAGCTAAATTATTTCCTTTTGCTTCCATGGTGGCAGCATTAGAATGTCCTGGAATTTTTATAATTGCCAATTATTTCAGTTGTTGTATGACATCTAATAATTCTGCAACCTGTTTTCCATTCTTTATGGGCTTCCCTGAGGAAGTTAAGAAACCTCGCTGCTTCCATAATATCTAGATGTTCTGAGCTATACCAAAGGCATGACTACTGTCAATGTAAATATTAGCTATTTGATCTTTGGCCAATTGACAAGCTCAAGTTAGAGCAATTAATTCAGCTTGTTGGGTAGGTCTTATTCAGGTAAATGAGAAACTTCAGTTATGTCCACCATGGAAGTGATTGCCTATATTGCCCTGTTCATCTTTCAGATAAGATCCATCTGTGAACCAAATTAAGTCAGCATTATCAATAGGAGTTTCCTGTAAACAATTCTTAGAAACAAAAGGGTAGTCAGTAAGCAAAACACAATAATGGATGTCTTCATCCTTCAAAAATGGTAGCTAAGTTGCTGGGTTAAGACTGTTATGTCACGATCCCTTTCGACATCATTCGACACCAGTTGGCTGACAGAAGTGTTCAGTGTGATGAAAGTTCAGTGGAAATTCAACAGAATGAGGAACTTAAGTAAAGAAGAGCCCATAACTATCTCCTCTGTTTGTTTGCATAACATGTCTATGCAGAGATGGCTGTCATGGAGAGAGGGAGCCTTTTGGCTACTGAGTCTAATTGCTGACTGTAATCACCTATAGGTCTATGGTGATCTCTGTGTTTTTGAGTTAAAACTCCTGAAGTATTTTCTTTATTTTCATGTATAAAAAGGAACAAAATTTATAATTAGGATGTTACAGATGGGAGCTTTAGATAATACTCCCTCTGGAGCAGTGGTTCTCAACCTTGGCTGCTCATTGGAATCACCTGGGAATGTTTTTAAAATCCTGATTTCTGGTCCTCATCCTTCGGAAATTCTGTTTCTTTGTTACTAATATTGTGGCCTCACCCCATAACAAAGAAACAGAATTTCCGGAGGATGAGGCCCAGAAATCAGGATTTTAAAAAGATTCCCAGGTGATTCTAATGTGCAGCAAGGGTTAAGAACCACT
>NW_006291426.1:219325-221568 GCF_000327345.1 Myotis davidii | reverse complement strand
ATGGCACCAGAGTTTAGTTAGGGTTTTTCAAAATGCTGACACGCCGAGCTCAAAAGGTTTGCCATCACTGGGCTAGAGCTTCTTCAGCTTGCTTCCCTGTGGGGTTCTATTGAATTGGATCAGGTCCATATGATTTTAATAAGACACCTGGAGGCTGCACCATTGATGAAAAATTTGGAACCCAATTGGGACAGTATTCAGACAGACCCAGGAACCCTTTAAGCTGCTCTTGGTTTGTTTGTTTTTAGAAGAGGAAAGGATGTAATTCCTCTAATTCTTTCTGAGTTAAGTAATAGCCCATCTTTAGAGGTTAGATAACCAAGGTATTTTACTTGGGGTAAAACTTAGTCAAAGCTTGTCCTTTGAGATCCTATATCCCTTTATGGCTAGCTATTGTAGTAGGTAAATTGTGCCCTCTTGTAGTCTGATATGTCCTAGAGCCACATAAAGGTAAATCATCCACATATTGGATTAGAATAGTCCGGGAAATTCAACATCATTCAAGTCAGCTTTCAGTATCTGAGAGAAATAGTTGGGAGTCTCTGTATATCCCTGGGGCATTACTGTGAAAATAAACTCACGATCTTTCCAGGTAAAAGCAACTTTTATGTTTTGCTTACTGACCACTGTCTTTTTCCCTAGGAATGGTTTACAGGAAACTCCTGTTGATAATGCTGATTTAATTTGGTTTACAGATGGATCTTATCTGAAAGATGAACAAGGACATCACCAAGCTGCCTTTTCTTTTTTCTTTTCTTTTTTTTTCTCTTCTTTTCTTCTCTTTTCTTTTCTCTTCTTCACAGTAATACTGAAAAAGGCACTACATAAATATTAGCAGTCCACAGGAATAGCTGAAAATAGGTGATTAAGACATGATCCCTACCCAAAAGGAGCTTGCAATCTAGTAAAAGATTATTATCTATTGAGTGTTTATTATGTGCTAAGCATCTTCCATAAGTTTAATTTGATCCTTCCAACTGCTGTGTTTAAGGAAGGAGTTATTAGCCTCATTTTAGACACGAGGAGATTGAGACTTGTGGAGGTTAAGTTACTAGTTCAAAGCAGCATAGCCACTTAAAGGGTAGTGTGTGTGTGTGTGTGTGTGTGTGTGTGTGTGTGTGTGTGTGTGTGTGTTGGGGGGGGTGGGTGGTGATGGAGGTGCAAACCTGATCCCAAGCTACCATTATATTTCTCCAGGATTATGGTGAGAATCTCCTGATGAGTCTTCTACCCATGCTTCAAACCCTGCCCTCTCACCATACCACTCCTCTGCTCCAAGCCCTGCAATGGCTCCCTCTTTCTCACCCAGTAAAAGAGGCAACATCTTTACACAGGGTGTGTGGATTTGGGACCACAGGATGTCTTTATTTATAGCTATGAGATCCCGTACAAATCTCCATCCTTCCCCACTGGATTTCTTTACTGGAAGATAAGAGAATTATAGGGACTCACACATAGCATTAAAAGCCCACCCTTAAGGAGTCTTATATAATAGACTTGATTCCACTAGGTCTTAAAGGATATTGATGAATATTAGGTGGCGGTAAAGTATTGTCAATGGTTATTTTAATAGGAGTGGCTGACTTAGTCTTGCCAATACTGGGCTGGAAAAGGCCCTAAGTTGTGTTGGACGTCCTGTAACATTCAGTCAGCCTTAAGTTCACTTTCTTCTTGTGGAGTTTTCTTTGAAATCATTGTTTCCCCAGTAGGTTTAATATCTGATTTATTTGGTTCTAAATACATTTCACCCTCTGGGAATAGGATATATGGGTATCTTTGATTTCAAGAAAGTCTCATCCCTAGCCAGTTTGGCTCCGTGGATAGAGCATCAGCCTGTGGACCAGAAGGTCCTGGGTTCCATTCTGCTGGGGTCCAACCCCAGCAGTCTTTTTCAGGAAATTTCCTCCTGTTTTTTCCTTTGGGGCCTGTTTCTTTGTTTCCCCATTTTTGCTGTTTCTTTGTGTTTGTTTCTGTGTATTGGATAAGACTATTGTGCCTCCCAATCTTGGTGGGGTGGCCTTCCTGTGGCACCCAGTGATGTATTCTTGATCTTCTGAGCTGGGTGCTCTGGTAATGTCCCTTGTGTGGGTTATGGGGGCCCTCCTATTGATTACTGCTGTCTTGTTTGTCAGTGGGCTCAGCCTTCAGGTTTACTGACTGTTAGTCTCAATCTCAACCACATCATGCCAACTGTTATACAGGGGCCTTGGATCTGCTATTTATGGAGCTTGCTGCCTTTTGCT
>NW_006291426.1:218514-219206 GCF_000327345.1 Myotis davidii | reverse complement strand
CACATCTCCAGTGGGAGATGTGCAGGAGGCAGCTGATCGATGTTTCTCTCTCATCGATGTTTCTAACTATCTCTCTCCCTTTCTCTCTGTAAAAAATCAATAAAATATATTTTAAAAAAAAGAACAGTATGCCATATATGCCAGGTCCCTTGAAACAGCAAGGATGGACTGGCTCCTGGCACCATTCCAGTCAAGGGCATGTTGCAGGCTCCTTGGTTGCAGGCTCCTCCCCAGCCTAGAGGCTGGTCAGGGCTCGTGCAGGAGGCAACAAATTGATGTGTTTCTCTCACATTGATGTTTCTCTCTGTCTTTGCCTCTCTCTTCCAGTCTCCCTAAAAATCAATGGGAAAATATCCTCAGGTGAGGATTAACAAAAAAAGAAGAAAAAGAAAAAAAAGAAAGTCTCACCCTGCCAGGTGAATTTGGCCAGATTTGACTAGTAAAAATACCTGTTGCCCTGAAACATTCCCTAGCTGGAAGGAAACAGGTTCTGACTCAAAAATATTGGTGGTTGCCCTAGCCAGTTTTGCTCAATGGACAGAGGGTCAGCCTGTGGACTGAAGGGTCCCGGGTTCAATTCCGGTCAAGAGCACATACCTGGGTTGCAGGCTTGATCCCCAGGAGGAGGAATGCAGGAGTCAGCCAATCAATGATTCTCTCTCATCATTGATGTTTCTACCTCTCTCTCCTTC
>NW_006291426.1:209589-218489 GCF_000327345.1 Myotis davidii | reverse complement strand
TGTTGTGGTGACCCCCAACCATAAAATTATTTTCATTGCTACTTCATAACTGTAATTTTGCTACTGTAAACAATATGTAATTATATATGTGTTTTCTGATGGTCTTAGGCGATCCCTTTGAAAGGGTCGTTCAACCCCCAAAGGGGTCGCGACCCACAGATTGAGAACCGCTGGCCTAGAGGGAGAGGACAGCTTAGTCGGGCATGGTTAAGAACAGACAAAGTAGCCCAGGCACCTAGATCTACAGGTCACTTCAATTTCTCTAAAGTGTTCATAAGGAGAAGTGGGGATGCCCCCCACAGTCCTCAGAGCAGCCCTATGCTTATTATGTTTCTTTTCTTTTTCTAAAGTCCCATTTCTGTTTTCTACAATCCTCCTTAAGGCAACCTGGCTTTCTACATAAAATAAAAACAGACTCTTCTAAGGGAGTTTCCGAGCAAAACTTACGTAGTAATTCTGTTGCTTTGCTCTCAGAAACCAGTAAGTGTGTTAATCGGAATAGGTCAGAATAACCAAGATCACGTGGTTAAATCACATCCCTTTGCAAACCCAGCCTGGTCCTGGAGAGGGTCAGGGAAATTTTTACTTAGATTCCTTACTTCTGTTCTAGTTTAAGGAGAAGTAGATTTTGGCTAGTTTTCCATGCCCGAGACTGGCTTTTTGCTAAAAGGAGCTGTTAGAATTTCTAGTTTGTTTTGTTTTGTTTTTCTAGTCTACCCTGGTCTGGTTTTTTATTCTGTGTCCCCTAGGTCAGTAGGTAGCTGTGGTGGCGACACGTAGAAGGGAGAGAAGCGGGAGGAGGAAAGGAGTGTAAGTCAGACGGCAAAGTAACCAGCAAGGTGGGCGGCTGGAGAAGAGGGAGAGTGGGTGCTGGCATTGAGCAGCTTGGGAAGCTTCTTTCGTTCAGGAAGAGCCTCTCAAATTGTCTTATTAACTTCCTGGAAAGAAGAATGTCTCTCTGTGCTCTGCTTCAGAGCCTTCTATTTGCCAATCGAGGGAAGCCTCTTATTCATTCTATTTGATTTCGGAGTCGGCTTTTTTTCTATTGTACACGTAAAAATTAATTCAGGTGTCAAAAGAGCTCCATTTTGGTCATCTTAAGTTCATACCAATTCCAGTTGAATCCTCCCATTTCTGTAAGGACTTGCCAGTAAAGGCTCCCTATGAACTGTATCTGCAGGAGTATAAAGGGGGGCTGAGGGTGGGGGCTTGTCGACCCTGGTTTCATGATTTCCAAAACCCATGTTAATTTAGTTTTATTTTGAGATCTGCAGAGTCTGAACACATTTCTAGGATATTGTGTGGTGGGTTGAAGTGTGCCACTTACGGGCTGAGCTCCAAGGGGCTGTCACCTCCCAAGTGGCTCCAACCCTCTGACATGTCTTGGTGTCTCTCCAGGCTGTCTAATAGAACTGTGAGAGCCAGGGAGCCAGCCTTTCTGTGTGAGTCCGGGGACAAATCAGTTCTTTCATTACAGGTGTATTGGAATTCCCAATGGGCCCCCGTTCGTTTTGAGGGCTACCCTCTGACACCACACTGATTCTTAGTCACTAAGAATATTCAAATTTCAAGCTGGAGGAGTACTAGTAAATGCGCCTTATCTTAGGAGCTACACAAGTTCAGAGTCTCATTTATCCAGCAAAAAATTTTGTTCAGACTTGCAATAAATGGTTCCAATTAAACAGCTCAAATTTAAAACCATCCACTCATTTTTTTCTCTCCTATCCCTGAGTTATCTCAACCCTTAACCTTCAGTGCCACCTCAAGGATTTTTATATTTTAAAGAACAGCTCAAATAAAGTTAAGGGTCTCCTACCTTAAAACAGGGAGGTCTGGATTTTCAAGAAAACTCACCCAGATTCACCTGATGCAGAGTAATGAGCCCCTGTTGGTACCTAGCACCAGGCCCGTGTCTGCCAGGTGGTCCCGGGTGGGCTTCTTTGGATAAGAAATGTCCAAGCCTGTAGAGAATTTTTATGAGTTTATTTGAGTCAAAATGATGACAATTGCCAGGAGGCAAAATCTCAAGGAAGGAATTGAGAAAATGCTCCAGAGAATGGCAGTTTTGCAGTTTATTTTATACATTGCAATGCAAGGAGATGTAAGGAAGGTTACATGAAATCCACACATGGTGGATTAAGGGTGTAGGAGAAAGCAAAGTGGGGGGAGGGGACCTCTCGGATTGGATAAAAGGCAAAATAGAGTAACACAGACTTCTTTTACATTGGTGGGTACAGCACTTAGAGATGGTATTTGGGGAACAAAATAACAATGGGGGGTTCTGTGGTCTGTTCTGGTGCTGGCGGTTGTGCCCTGAGGGGTCTGGGGAAGAAGATTACTCTGACATTTCGAGCATGTTACTTTACATGTAAAAGACAATGGAAAGGCTCAGTTGAAGTAAAGGTTAACCTTTGCCAATGGAGCTACAGGCCTAGAAGGTGACTGTCCGCCATGACTCACTTAGACATGTTTCTGTTTGACCCTCCTCTGTGGTTACATTCAGTCTCTGAGTTTGAAGGGCCCACCGTGCAGGCCTCTCCTGAGCTTGGCAGGTTCAGTATGTGGTCACTTTTCAGCCACAAATTAGCAATGGGAAGACAAGAACCTGGCAAGTCCACGCTTGGTCAGTGCTTGCCGGATGTCTCCCTTCACTCAGTTTTCTGCAGGCCAGCACTCTCCTGTAGAACGTTCCATGGTGATGGAAATGTTCTCTCTCTGCACTCTCAGTGCAGTAGCCACCAGCCCCCTGTGGCCAGGGAGTGCTTGAAATGTGGCCAGTGAGACTGAGGACTGAATCTTTAATTTAATTAAAACTTAAATAGCCAGATGTGACTACTGTATTGAATGGTGCAACTCTCGCGTCATTTTAAAATGAACCGAGGCACAAATCTGTCCCACCTCCTCTGGGACCTGCCTGCTTCTGTTCCTTTTTTCCAGAGCTGCTACTGAATTTAGTGAGTAGTTCACAGGCTCTTAGTGAGCCACTTGCACTGGGCTTGACCCAGAGCAGATGATGGAAGGAGGTCACCATCCAGGACAAAACCAGACTCAAGCTCTGGTTCTGGGAGTGGGAATGTGTGTAGGAAGATGCTCCATGTGCCAAATTGATATGGAGCTTTTGATGAAATAGCAGTATGTGATTGCCATCAGAATAAGTGGGTTCAGGCATATTATTGACCAGTAGATGCACAGATGTTAATTTTTGTCTCAAAAGAATGTGGGTGCCAATTTTTTCTTTTCAAATCATGTGCCCAGTATAACTGCTATCCACAGTGCTAGAGATATGTATGTAGATATTCTATCTGGAAATGTTCACACTGACAAAATGCTGAACACCTTCGCTTTTAAAGTTATTGTATTGGGCAAGAAATAGGTACAAAGATGATTAAGACATGATCCCTACCCAAAAGGAGCTTGCAATCTAGTAAAAGATTATTATCTATTGCGTGTTTATCATGTGCTCAGCATATTCCATAAGTTTAATTTGATCCTTACAATAGCTATGTTTAAGGAAGGAGTTATAAGCCTCATTTTAGACATGAGGAGATTGAGACTCGTGGAGGTTAAGTTACTAGTTCAAAGCATCTTAGCTACTTAAAGGGTAGAGGAGTTTCCTGATGAGTCTTCTACCCATGCTTCAAACCCTGTCCTCTCACCACACCACACCTCTGCTCCAAACCCTGCAATGGCTCCCTCTTTCTCACTCAGAGTAAGAGGCAACATCTTTATACAGAACCTGTATTATTCACTCTGTTGCCTCACTTCCCACTCTCCTCTACATCATTTGCTCTGCTCACATCATACTGGCCTCCTCTCAGTGTGGGGTCTTTGTACCAGTGGGTCCCTCTTAGACATCATCACACTTTGTCCAGATGTCTAAGTGACACCATCATCCATTGCAAGTCTCTAAATAAGTGTCACCTTCTCAGTGAGTCCTACTGTGAGCATGCACTCTCCAGCACCTTACCCCTCTCCATTTTGACTTTTATGACTCGATATATATACACTGAGTGGCCAGATTATTATGACCACCTGACATTTGTAGGCAAATTAGCTGTACATTGCATCGTATGGGATATGGAAGCCGAAGGCCTGTTCGAACACCTGTCTGTAGTTCAATTCGCACAGGAACACAAGGATTGGACAGTCAAGCATTGGAAAAAAGTCATGTGGTCTGATGAATCACGTTTCCAGTTGCATCATGCACATGAGAGAGACTTTACCTTGCTTAGGTGGCACCCACAATCACCAGATCTCAATCCAACTGAGCATTTGTGGGAGAAAGTTAAAAGAGCCATCAGGCAGCTGGTTCCACAACCATCAAATCTCACAGAACTAGACAGTGCTATTCATCAGGCATGGTGTCAGATTCCTCGCATCACCTTACAACATCTCGTGGAATCAAAGCCAGAAGAATCGCCGCAGTATTGAAGGCAAAAGATGGCCCAACGAAGTACTGATGGGGTGGTCATAATAATATGGCCACTCACGTCCAAATATATCTCACGTTCAAAGGCTGTTAAATTGCGTTGTTGACCCATATTTTCAGAAAAAATCACTTCTGTCGTGGTAAATAACCTGCTTCCCTATTTATAATGGTCTGGCCCTTTAGCAACTTCAGTGCGAAATTATAGCTAATTTGCCTACAAACGTCAGGTGGTCATAATAATCTGGCCACTCAATGTGTGTGTGTGTAAAAATTATATAACTTTTTGTTAACTGTTGCCATTTCCCTGCACGCGTGTAAGTTATTTGAGGGCAGGATTCCTGCCCTCCCATCCCCACTGTGTTCACTGCATGGTCCAAACACCTAGAAGATGCCTACTACATAGTGAATGTTCAGTCATGTTTATTGACTAAAGATGAGTGAAGCTCATGTTTGTCCAATTTCAAAGCCAGACTCGCTTATATTTTATATACTAGTATACTGTAAATACATACTCCTTGTTTAGGTCTGGTAACTTGTCCTGATTGCTTTAAAATGCATGACTGTGTAGAATTACATGGGAGAATCAGAATAACCCACATAAAATATATGTTGAGATGACTTTCTTTAGTTTTAAGATAAGTCTTGGGCTAGTACTAAAGAAGCTGTTGCTTGCAGCTTCACAGAAGGCCAATCAGCCATGGTCAGGAATTGTGGACGACCTTCCACATGTGAATATATTGCCCAACATTGAAGGGTGGTTGTGTGGGTGTGGGTGTGTGTGTGTGCACACGCCCACACTTGCATGTACATGTGTGACTTTGTCCCATACAAAAGCAGAAATACTGTGCTTATTATTACCAGCCTGTTGAAGGCAGACATGAGAAGGTGATGAAGAAACATGGTACCTTAGCCAGTATATGTAGTGAGTAAGAAAGGATGTGGTTTTAGAGTTAAGATACAAGATTTGACACTCTGCTATTCAAAATATTTAATAGAAATCATATTTCTCTTTTTGAAAAATAAAAACCCACAGGTTATTCTTGGTGAGAATTTGACCTCAAATTGCCCAGAGGTTATCTATGAAATTAAAGAAGAAACACCTGTTTTTTACAAACTCGTTCCGCATCCTGAGAAGAATAGCTACATCTATCTAACAGCTGGAAAAGAGGTAGGTTAAAATACTAGTTACTGCTTCTGACTTATGAATACAGAGTGTTTAATTGATGTCGTTATCTAGTAGTGAAGCTTTTACTTTGAACTACCGAGTTTAACCACCGCTGCGGGCAATGGTTCACAAGCGCAGAATTAAAAACATTACTGTCAGTAACTAAGCAAGAAATATCACCTGTTTAGACAATGTTATTATTGGCTATATTTCCAACGCCAGGTTTTGCAGAGGAGGGTGTGCTCGCAAATGGCGCACCATCAGCAAGATGACTGAATTTACACATTTATTATGTGGGCACTGAACGGTTAGATGCATTTATGAATATACCCAATAGGATTAGCTTTGGAATTTGGGGTTAATATCAGTTCACCGTCTCATACACATTCATTAACCAGGAAATATATGGCACTTGCCCTCCCTCTCTTAATTTAGCTGGCTGCTTTAGTTTTTCTTCTTGCTTCTGCTTACTGAATTACAAAGGATACCTTTCTACATTTTCTTCATTTTTACAAAGTGCTTCACCAAGGGAAGGGGGAGATAAACTAATTTTTACTGAGTCCCTCCTGACTGTGTACTAATTATTATTCTACATATGGTCTCTAGATGAGACACATAGAGTTGTGTACACACACTTATAATAAATAATGTTAATGAAAAGTATTAATAATTTAATTGTATAAAATTACCTTTGTTTTATATATGAAGAATCTAAGACTTGAAAAGGTTAAATAACTTGCTCAAGGATATATATATATATATATATATATATAGGTTAGGCCTGTCAGAACTAGGATTTAAATTATGCTCTGATCTTTTAAAGCCCATGATAAATGAGATCAAGTCACAAATTTCTGAAAACTGAACAGGCCATTTTGGCACAGTGTTTTTGACCCATTATTATTTTGAACATACAAAGTGCAAAGAATATAATTGAGGCTTACATTATTATATCAGGGATATAATTAAGATGCTCATGGCCTACCCCAATTTTTCATTCTTTTCCTCTCAAGCACTCTAAGGACTGTAGCAATGGCATTAATCTCTATGTGTTGTTAGAGCCACAGAGTAGCTTTGCAAGCTCTTGTAGTTCCTGGAATTCCTAAAAAGGCCTTATTGCTCTTTGCATGTTGAAAAGTCAATTATGTTTAACTGACCACATCTCAGTGGCCACTGGACCTCATATACCTTTGTAAACCAGTTCTTCGCCATATGGAATCTCCTTGACCAGCTTGCTCCCCCATCCAAAACTTTTTATTATATCTCTTCTGCAGTGTTCCCATATTTGAGAGATTTTTTCTACTCAAAGAAGTGCATATATTAAGTAACAACTCCCATTCTCAGGCTGTATTTATCAAGGGCATCTAAAGCTAACAGTCAGGGGCCCGAATATGCTGCCACAAAGCTGATAAAATTCCAGCCCAAAGCACTGACACTTGAAGTCTGGCTTAGTCTGTGCGTGTTTTTCCATTCAGCTTTTTAAAACATTGCAAATCGCTCAGAAGTCCTTATTACCACCTTCCCTGGAACTCAAGACCATAGGATGGGAACACTGTGAGAGCCTCCAATTGCTGACAGATGTTCACTTTCTGAAGGTGAATTGCTCTGGTCTCTGGTCATCCAGCTGATGTCTGAGGAGACTTTTCCACTGGGCCTCGAAGCTGGTTATTCTTACACCCTTCACATAGGTTTCCTGCTAGAGATCTTACCAGCGAGACTCTGGTTGGGCCAATACAACCCCAAGGGAGGCAGACTGAAGGAAAGCCCTTTCTTAGATTCTTGGGCAAATAGTAATAGCCAAACGAACACGCCCTCATACATCCATAGAATGGTATAATATGTAGCCATTAAAAATAACCACATGGAGATCCATGCATTGCTGTGGAATAATCACTATCGTGTGTTGAAGAAGCAGGTCTAATGTAGTATTTATGGTGTCCTCTCTTTTATATGGAGTTATATGTTTGTTTAAGTATATTGTATGGTAATTCTTACAGAATATTCTAGAGATTCATATTCCACTAAATGCTCTAAGTGAAAATTGTCCTAGGAGCAGCTGTTACTGACTGTCCCCCTGCTGGAGTATCATGATCTCGGCATATTCGAAGGCTCTGAGCCTTGTGCTAAGGAAACCTATTTTGTTTTTTCAGTGTAAGATTTCACATGTTTGTTGGACCGTGGAAACTTTTCTCACATAATAGCAATAGCCAACATTTATTGAGCACTTAGTATGTGCCAGACCATGTTTGTAATAGCCCCAGGAAGTCCGCAGCACCATCACCATTTCACGGATGAGAAAACAAGGTTAGAGAGCTTATGTGACATTTATGAACACCCCCTCCCCCAGAATTACAGAGATGTTTGTGAGCTACAGGAAATACCCACATGCTGGTTACCGCTGGCTCGGGCTGGTGGTCCGTCAGTGTGTCTGTCAGCAGCACCGAGAGCTGTGAAGTGGATGGCCGTGGTTATCCTCCATGAAGTCAACTTAGAGTTGAAAGATATTCCTCAGCATCACTCGTTTTCCTCACAGACCCCTCCTAGAACTCTCTGTTTCTCTAATCTTTTAAAGAAGTTACTTATACTTTCTAACAAATATAGCTTCCTGACCTCACAAGTCCCCCAGGTTTCTTCATTACCTTCAGTGGGTGCCGTGCAACCCTCAGGTCCCTGCCTCCCACAGTCTGCTTCAAGGCTCCGCCTGCCTCTGCAGCCTGGTCTGCCCAGCACTGCGCCCAGTCTGTGGCTTTGTCTGACAACTGGAAGAAGCAACCCCAGGGGCAGGGAATGACTGAAAACTCCCCTGTTGTTGTTTTTTTACTTTCAACTCCAGGGGGGGGAAATGATGATGGAGGCCGTCTCCCCCTTCCCCCCAGGGATGGAGGCTTCTCCTCACTTCCTTCTCCAGGGACAACCTGGTGCTACTCTGGGTCAGAGCCTTTGCTATTTCCAGATGCTCATTTCCAAGTACCGTTGACTCTGTATGAAGCCAGCTGACCTGATTCCGTGATCCCTTTCGACATCATTCCTAACAGACCAGAAACTTGACTGCATATCAGACTCACCTGAGGGGCTTAAAGGTGCACATTCCTCAGCTGGCCCTATACCTCCTCAGCTGGAGTCCCCGCAGGGGGCGGCTGGGAATTTGCACTTTCATAAGCTCCCAAGGTGATTCTGATAACCTGTTCCCCACCTTGGGACTTGAGATCCCCTGCCCTACTGTCACCGTGGAGATATTCAGAGTGAGCCCATAAAGGTACAGGTGGCCCTTCATCAGATAAGGTGTGGCGGTTTTCCTGGTGGTGT
>NW_006291426.1:167967-209488 GCF_000327345.1 Myotis davidii | reverse complement strand
CGCGCTCTTTATAGGTGAGGAGAGTTCGAGTTGCAAACTGCAATAAGCACAAGTCCTGTTCGGAGTGCCTAACAGCGGCGGACCCTCACTGCGGCTGGTGCCATTCGCTACAGAGGTACCTCCTGAATGCTTTCTCACCCGCTCACATCTTCAGAAAAGTGTCACGCGCAGAACACTTGTTGCCCCACTTTAACAATTCGTTCCAACGACCTGGGGGCACTGACCTCTGTGCGACTAAAATATCATTGTGTGAACCGAATTAATTCCCGGAGATGTTCCCAGCCAAGTCAGTGCTTCTCAATCATTTGACCCGGACCACTCCAGGTCGCCCACTCTGGGGGTGGGAGGGGCAGGCGTGTGGCATAAAGGAGGATGGGCTCGAGCTGTCAGTCTGCTTTTACTTTCTGCAGAGTTCTCCAAGACTCCAGAGGCAGGCGGAGGTTCTCCCTCAGGGAAGGTAGAAGAATAGAGCTTTTGAAATTTTTCAAATGAATCCTCATAATGTCACGTATTCGGTTGGTGCAGCGGAAGCCTTATTATTGATGCTGTTGTCTCTGAATGCGCCATATAGCTGTGGGCCTGATGTACAACCTCAGGCTCCGGGCAGAATCTGCCCAGCCTACTCTTGAATTACGATGCTCATGACCCATCGAGGCTCAGGGGCGACTTGGAGCCGCTTCCTCACCATGGCAGCTCCTAGCATCACTGGAACCCGCCTGGTTGGATTTGCTGTTGCCATGGCAACCCAGTACTCGGGCTCTCGCTATAGAAGCAAGGAGGAGAGAGCCTGAGCTGCAGCTCAGGCAAGGGAAGAAAAAAAAACAACAAACCATAACAGTGTCTGTCAGTTTGGCGCTTTCTGTTTTCAAAGGTAAAAAAGGATAAGAAAGAGTAGAACAGGTACACGAAGCTGAAGGCTGAACACGGGGAGGTTTGAGGAAAGAAAAGAGGACTAGGAAGAGAATTTGGGAGCCTCTAGGGGATGAAGCCAAGAGCAGTGAAGGGAGAGGGGGGAAATACAATGTAAGCAAGAGGTCTAGGAAACAAACCGAAAATATAGGGGAGGAATTAATTAAGAGTTCACGGAGGACGTCCAAAGCTGAGATGCAGCAAGACGCATAATTGCCTGTGCCTTCCACTGCGCCTCCCTGGGCTGTTTCCGTAGAATGGCTGGCAGACAAAAGAAGCGGGGCCAGGAGAATTCTCATGAATAATTGTAACTGGGTAGGAACGTTTTCTTCTTGTCGCCTGCCCAAGAGTAGCATTTAAGGAATTAGCTGATCATGAACAGCATTTCATCATCGCACACCCACTAAGCAGTCTCGCTGTAATCTTTCTGATCCGTTCCACTCATGTAGGTTCCCTGTCTGTGTCTGTAGAGCTACATGCAGGAGTTAATTCAGTGTCTGTGGTAGTGACGGTGGTGGTAGTGGTGGTGGTGAGGGTGATTAAGTAGCCACACATAGCTAGCGGCTACTGTATTGGCAAACACAGGCCATGGGAGATGTCCAGGCTGGTGATATGAATTTGGGAGTTAGTAGTGTTTAGATGGACATAAGGAAGCCTTCAGACCACTTTGGGGAGAGAGTGTAGATTGAGGGGAGAAGTAGTTGGAGAACTGAGCATAGAGGTGGGGCAGTTCTTTGACGTCAGGGAGCTGAAGAGGAAACAAGACAGGGGAGGGAACAGCCAGAAAGGGAAGAGGAAAAACTGAAGAAGGTGGTCTGGGAAGCCAGAGGGAAGAGGGAGCATCCGCTGTGCCAGATCGTGCTGCAAGGTCAGGCAAGAGAAGGGAGTTGTTCCACTGGATGTAGCAGGTGCTGACTCCATGGTTCTCAACCTTGTGGCCCTTAAAATACAGTTCCTCATGTTGTGACCCAACCATAAAATTATTTTCGTTGCTACTTCATAACTGCAGTGTTGCTACTTTTATGAATCGTAATGTAAATATCTGATATGCAGGATGGTCTTAGGCGACCCCTGTGAAAGGGTTGTTCGACCGCCAAAGGGGTCGCGACCCACAGGTTGAGAACTGCTGTGCTGACTAGTGATTGTGACCAGGGCAGTTGGGGAGGTGGTGCTAAAGCTGCCAGAAAAGATAACAGGAGGCAGAGCAGAGACAACTCTTTGGAGGAGCTTTGCTGAGAAAGGTAGCAGAAAAGGGAACCAACGCTAAAGGAAAAAGTGGAGTCCGGACAGTTTTGTTGTTTACAAGAGGCATGAAACCACAGTGCATTTTGGGGCTGTTGGGAAAGGTCCAGTAGAGAGGGAGAAACTGACGATGCAGGAGAGAGAAGAGAGCTGTGGAGTGTGTCTTTCAGCAGATGAGGGAAAACAGGATCTGTCTAGTACACCAGTGGGGAGGCCAGCCTCACACAGGAGCGTGGGACAGTCCTTCTTGGTCATGGGAGGGAAGGTGAGGCTATGGGCCCGGGAACAGGTGGGTGATGTAAGAACGCACATGACTTTTCATATTGCTTACATCATTTTCAGTGACTTAAGACAAGTGAGAGTGAGGAGAGGTGGGGGAGGAAACCCTAGGGTTTGAAGGGAGAAGAGAGAGAAGGTGTGAATTAGAGTGGGAGAGAGAACGAAATGGGAAATAGAGAATCACTACCCGGAAGCTTTGGGGCCCGCTTGAGGTGCGTCATCTTGCTTTTGAAGTGAGAGCAGTACGCAAGGTTTTGCTTTCGTAAGCCACATCTGGGTCTGTTGGCATAGTCATAGAGCAGGCGAGAGTTAGACCAAGCCAGAGTTGGGGCTTCGCCGGGAAGTACTTAAAAGAGGGGGCAGAGGGGCCTGGACACTGAGGGTGCATACAAGGGAGGGACCATGATAGTGATATGGATATTGATACTTGTAATAGTGGACTTGGGGCCTTAAGCTATAAGTGAACTCTAAGGAGGGGGGTGAGGGATGTGAGAACAGGGATCTGTGCCCTGGGGGTTGCAGTTGGGGGGGGAGATTTATTGAAGCTGGAAACTAGGAAAAGGGTAGTGGTTGGACTGTGGGAACTTGAAATTAAGGTCATGGAGAGGGTGGAGTTACCGGCAATGGCAAGATCTAGGTATGATTATGTAGCTGAAGAAGGATGGAGGACAAGAGTATTGGCAGGGCGGTAAAGGAACTGAGGTGTCAGCGTGGTAGGTGGATTGATTACCTGTGTGAACATTGCAGTCACCGAGAACGACTGCGGGAACAGTGTTGGAGAGTGAGGAGCCAGATATTCGAGAAAAGGAAGGCGCCGGTCTGTTGGTAGGGGTGGTGTGCAGATGGGTACCACAGGAAGGAATTTGGGGTGATGTGGACTGATGGCATGAGCTTCAGAGATGGGGTGGGGGCTGCGGCAGGCTTAGAAAGAAGGGAAGAAGTGTCCAAAAGGGAAGGTAAGATGCAAGCAGGACACCTACCATAGGGGAGAGGAAGCCGCCAGCCCTGAGCAGGCCACACGGAAGCCGTGTCCTCGGGCAGAGCCAGGTTTCCGGAAGACAGGTGAAAGGACCAGGGAGGAGGTTGAGGACACAGGGCTTCTATAAAAGCCTGCTCACTGCTGCCCCTGCTTCTGCTCTTACTCCCTCACCTCTGCCTTTTAAACTCTAAACCAGACCGTGCCATTTCCCAGCTTAATAACCTCCACTGACTCCCGTCTTAGAGTTCAGCCTGACTCCCTTGCCCCCAGGGCCTGTGTACGAGGCTTTCCATAGTCTGGCCCTGCGCTACTTCTCAGCCTCTAATGCCACCCTCTCCTCCACCTCCTCTAGCCACACCGCTTCCTTTCTGACTCAAGAACATGCCAAGCTTGTCCCTGCCTCAGGGACTTTGCACTGGCTATTTCCTCAAACTAGAAATACTCTTCCCCAGCTCTTTGCGCAGTTGGCTCTTCCTTGATTATCATACCCCCCAGCTCACACGTCTCCACGAGATCATCCAGCCTGAAGTAGCCTCACCTCACTCAGTGGCATCACTGCTTTATTTCCTTCATGGCCCACCACTATCAGAAATGATCTTATTTCTCTGCCTCTTCCTTTACTAAAATGTAAGTTGTATAGGGACCAAGCCTTGTTCATTATCGTATTCCCCAGAATCTAGAACAGTGCCTGGTGCATAGTAGGTATATATTAAATGAATGGAGTAGATTAATTGGGAAACTCTACCAATGCCAGAAGATGTGTGCATTAAGTATTATAAAGCACTCTGGATTTGTGGACTGACGGACCTTCCCACCCATGTCAGATTACTCGGTTTCACACTGGCTTGGTTCTGGCCTGAGATTTAATAAACTAAGCTTCAGATCTGTGACTCTCATGAAGCTCCAGTACCATTCAAAATTAGGAATTCTAAAGGGGGATGTTTTCTTATAACTGTAGAGCATCCCACTGTGTTTATTTTAAATGCCGCAGATTTATTTAGAAAAATAACTTATTTTCTCTGTTGAGAAGGTTGAGCTTTCTTGCATATGTGTCTAGAAAGTGGATTTCTTTGGGGGTGGGGCAAGAAAATGATCTTAACTTCCTTTGGTTGGGGTGTTAATAATAGGCATCCAATATAAGCAGATAAAAAGCAACTAGATAAACAATGAGCTCTAAAAAGTTTAGTATTTTATTGTTGGAACTTCACAGCCAACCTGTGATGAATTTGCCTGTGTGGGTGGAAAGTGAATTTTTGCAGGCTGAATATCTTGGGTTGAGAAGCAGTTTCTCAGTTTCTCCCATATTGCAAAGCAAAGCCCATGTGTTCGGTTACGGATTTCCACAAAACTGGCAATCCTGAACCAATGAACGGATGAGGTTCCAAAAGTTCACTTGTATGTTTGGCACTCAGAATGCATTTTCCCATAGAAACAATGTCATCAGTCAAGGGCTGATTCCCAAGTCAGCCCACACAACTCAGTTTATTTAATTTCAACAAATACTTATTGAATATCTACCAAAAACCCCATGTGGGAAGTCAGATAATTAGGTGATATCGAGGAAATCAGTTGCCACTCTTGGGCTTAAGGAATTCACACATGAACTAGGAGACAGACATGTCAATGTCCCACGTTCATTCATTCAGTTGTACACCCAATCAGCAGGTATTTTTTGAGCACCTACAATGTGCTAAGCCCTATGCTAGGTGCTTGGAATGCAGTCTTTCTTGCCTACGTGGAGCTTGCAACCTAGTGAAGGATGTAGACAAGTACAGTAGTCAGGGTTCTGCTCCAATAATAGTGAGTAACAAACTCTTAGTGATTTACACAAACAGACATTTGTAGGGGTTTTGTGTTGGTTTTGTTTCTGCTCCTGGGTTAGCTTCAGCAGGGGTGGGGTTGGGGGCCTCAAGCTGCAGGTCAAGAGTTTCATTCAGGTCGGCTTCACATATCCCTCATCCTGCACACGCCCTTCTCGAGGCAGAGAGAAGCACAGAGTCCACGTTAAACTCTGCAGCGCATCCCCAGCCTCTGCTCACACACGTTTGCAAGCAAGTCATATAGCCAAGCCCAGCATCAGAGGGGTCGATATCTTCAAAGGGACAAGGCAAAGGCTACGGATGTGTCATTTCAGTGCAGGAGAGAATGAAGAACTGGGAACAGCAACCCAGTCTACCTTAATAAGAAGCTACCACCAACTTACCAGTAAGAAAATAGAATACAATAAGCATTAGCACAGAGGAAGCAAAGGGTTACCTGGGAAACCATCTAACCCAAACTTAAAAGGTCAGGGAAGGCCTCCTGGAGGAAGCGATGTCTAAGCTGGACCTGAAGTGTGAGCAGTATCAGCCAAGTAAAGAGGATGGGGCAGAGCTGGCTCAGGGACCAGGCTGTGCCAAGCCCAGGAGCTATAGGAGAGCCTGGTGCTCAGTATGGGAGGGATGTAGCCTAGCGGAGAAGTGTGGGAAATAAGGGTGGCATGCTAGGCGGTGCTAGGTGAGGCTGGGTCTTATCAGCCATGTTAAATTTGGATTTTGTTGGAAGGACTTTGGGGAGCCATTGCTGGGCTAAAAGAGAGGCTAGATCAGATGTGTGTTTTAGAACAAGCAAAATAGACCAGAGGGGACACTGCTGGAAGCTGCAGATCACGGAGAAGGTGGCGGTAACCCAGCAAGAGACTGGGGGCTGAATTAGAGAGATGACAGTGGCAATAGGAAGGAGTGGGTGGATGTGGATTTAAGAGCTAGGTGAAAGATAGTGTTGACAGGATTTAGTGCTTAATTGGATTCCCCCTTGAGTCTGACACGCTAAAAATAGGGCCATAAAACGAAAAAGAAAATATCCAGTGGCCACTGTTTTTCTGGAAGATGTAGTCTTTCTCTTTTGATCTAAGTCCTCACAAAGAAAATAAAGAAATGATACCCAAACATACTAGTACACTGGACTCCTACTGTGTCCCAGGCACTGGACAAGGCACTGGGTTGGAGCCCAAACAATGGGCACCTAAGTCAGATGGGGAAGGACTTCTAACAGAGCCAGGGCTAAGTGTCCGAGGGTGCAGTGGGTGCGTTATCACTCTTTTCCAAGCAAGGCAGGACTTTGGTGGTGAGATTATAGAAGGAGGAGTGCAGGTGTCTGGCTTGGATGCCCAAAAGGACAGAGTTGTCATTGTGGAGTAGGATGGAGGAGGAGGAGGAGGAGGAGGAGGAGCGTTTGGGATGCACAGCCGTGCAGAGGTGACTCTCCCACAGACAGCGGGCATGGGACAGCAGGGGAGGAAGAATGCGGGTCCTGGGATCAGCTTGCTTGGGATTGAATCAGGGCTTCAGTGGGACCTGCAAGTTTCTTACCTTTTTTCTGCCAAATCGCCTCTTCTATACAGCAGGGTTCTAATCTTGTAGGGTTGCTGAGAGGATTAAATCAGATGGTGTGCATGAAATCCTAGGCATGGTGCCTGTTCACAGTAAGCACTCAAGTAACGTTAGCTATATGATGGTGGGACCCCAGAGGGGGAGCCATCACTTGTAACCAAGTTTGAGAAGGCTTTCGAGAGGAAGTAGCATTAAAATTTAGCCTTCCGGCCAGAGTAGACTTTCCCCAGGGAAGTGGGTGTGGAGGCACTTCAGGCAGAGGATCCAGCCCAAGAAGAGATCTTTGAGGGAGTGGCGGATGAATTGTATCACTCCAGCTTTGGCTCAAAAGGCGGGGTGTGGCCAGGAGGAGAAGGGCTCTGAGCTTGGACTTTATTGGTTGCTGCACGGAACTTACTAAAGGGATTTAGCGGAGGGCTGACATCATATTTGTGTTTTAAAAAGATGGTTCTGATGGCGGAGAAGATGCACTGTGTTAACCTAAGCACCAGCTGTACCCACTTCCCCTCCCTTCCCTTCCAGGATCCCTGTCTCTCGGTACATTTTGTAAAGGGTGAGTTTATCTCATAGTATCTTCCTGAGTCTTCTACTTGGCAGCTGTTTCTCCAGATTTCCTGAGCCTTCCCACTTCTCCCAGCACCACCGCGGGGCTCTGCTTGCTTTGGCCCCAGTTATGTAAAGGAACCAGGGCTCTTAAGAAAAGGGGCCACACTCATCTTTATGGTCCCATCCTGTAGTGCCCCGCCCTGCACTGGATGTGTACAAGGCGGGGACGGAGCCCCCAGACATGCTAATTATAAGGTGTTTGCAGGCTCCCCTTGATCATTTGTCTGAATTTACCATTTGCCCGTATTCTTCATGTTTCTTTCATGATGATAGTTGTAGGCAGCCAGCCCCTGGGAGCAGTTGTTAGGTTGTCAGCTGCTGGTCGTCTCTTCTGCACATGAGACTGTGAACACGGTCATTTCTCAACTCGGCCTAACAACAGGGCTCTGTGGCCAGTTCCCCGTCAGCCTTTCTGAAAGGCTTGGGGGTAACAGAAGGGGGTTTTGAACACAGAGAGAAAACTGAAACTTGAACGCTATACATATGTGTGCCTCAGAATAACAATCAGAAGGAGTTAAATAATCTGCTTATGGACACATCCGGTTTCTTGCATTGCTCTCCTGCCGTGAGGTCTGCCTTTCTTCTCTCCTCCAAGAGACATTCCTCCCTCAAGCCTCCCCAGGGCTAATAATTAACCCAAAGGCAATGGGCTGTTGTTGCCCTAAACCTTGACCAAGACAACCCATGGGACCTGGTAGCCTTTTGCCTCATTCTCCTGAAGCCTGAGTCACTGCAGTCCAGTCTGCCGTCGTGAGAGGTGGACAGCCCCACAGAGAAGGTCACTGAGGGCTTCTCGGTAGGGAAGTCCATCAGGTGTGCCCACTTATTCTCTAGAATGCAGCTGGGTGCCCTTCCCTCAGGAAGCCCGCCTGGAGCCAGGCCGGCCAGGAGACGGGTCTGCATGCATGGAGAAGAATGTGCTGTGTCGTGCACATTCTAGCCCATGATCCATTTAGGTCTCTTTGGACCCTATGAAGGAAGGTCCATAGGAAGAGTAACCCATTGGGATGCACAGCAGTGCAGGGGGTGACTCTCATACTGGCAGCGGGAGCGGTACAACAGAGGAGGAAGAATGCAGTACCCACTTTCCAGCCTTAGACTATGTATTTGTTTTGCATGACTGCTAACAAATTACCACAGTCTTGATGGCTTAAAAAACATGTGTTTATTTATCTTATGGTTTTGGAGGTCAGAAACCTGCAATGGGTTTCACTGGGCTAAAATCTTTATATATAAAAGGCTAAGTGACCATTGTATCTGAAATAGCCAAACGTACGACCCAACAAGCTGTGTGGGGCGACCAGGCCAGCAGGGGGGTTAGTGAGAGGCGACCAAATGACCAAGCAGCAGGCTGCATGGGGCTGCCAGGCCCACATGGGGGGCAGTGAGGGGCAACTAGGTCGGTGGGGGTGGGGGGTTGCGGGCGACCACACCAGCAGATGGTGCAGTAAGATCAGGCAGGCAGGTGAGAAGTTGGGAGCCAGCAGTCCCAGATTGTAAGAGGGATGTCCGACTGCTGGTTTAGGCCCGATCCCACAGGGGTCTTGGATTGGAGGGCTGTGTTCCTTCTAGAAGCGGTAGGGAGAATCTGTTTCCTTATCTTTCTCTAGCCCTGGAGGCAGCCTGCATTCCTTGGCTCATGGCTCCTTTTCGCATCTTCAAAACCAGCAGTGTAGCATCTTCAGATCTCTCTGCCTTTGGACTCTGTTTCCATCATCACATTTCCTTCTCTGACTCTGACCCTCCTGCCTCCTCTTATAGGGAACCTTTTGTGTACTTTCGGCCCACACAGATAACCCAAGATAATCTCCCATTTGAGACCCTTAATCTCCTCTGCAAAGTCCTTTTTGCCATGTGTAGTAACATATTCACAGGTTGCAGAGGTTAAAACATGGATATCTTTTGGGGCCATTATTCTACCTGCCACAGGTTGAACAAGTATCAGTAGTGCAGGGATGAGGAACTTGTTTTTCTACCAAGGGCCATTTGGGTACTTTATAACATCATTTTTGGCTATACAAAATTATCAACTTAAAAATTAGCCTTCTATATTTGGTCAAACATTTAATTAACTCACCCCTAATGCCTGGGCAGGGCCAGACCAAATGATTTCACAGGCCCTTGGGCCGGATGTCCCCCACTCCTCAAGTAGTGATTCAAATCTAGGTTTAGCTCTAACTGCCAAGCCAGTACCATTGCCTACTCTGTAGTAAAAGGGAAGAGGAACAAGAACGAGACATTATCCCTCATCGCCATGGGAAGTGAGGGGTGAACCTGGTCCAAATGGACCCTTCATGGATGACTGATTATGCATAAGAAAGATAATGGGACTCAAGGCCAGCCTGAGTCAAAGAAACCCTTCCACCTTGAAAGTTAAGCATCCACACATTTATTTATTGAGCACCTTGTATGTGTCAGACACTATTTCAAGCAGTAGGAGTCTCTAGCAGTGAAAAACTTGGCCCTCTTGGAGTTCTTCTAGTGAGGTGTGTTCACTTCCCAGGGCTGCTATAACAGATGACCACAAACTCAGTGGCTTAAAACAACACAGATTTAGTCTCTCACACCTCTGGAGGCTAGAAATCCAAAATTAAGGCGTCGGCAGGGCCATGTTCCCTCAGGTTCAGGGGAAATTCTTCCTCTCCTCTTCCAGCTCCTGGTGGCTCCTGGTATTCTTAGCTTGTGGCCACATAACTCCTATCTCTGCCTCTGCCTTTACATGGCCTTTTCTCTTTGTGTCCAAATCTCGCTCTCCTTTTTCTTATGACGGTACCAGTCATTGGATACCTTAAATCCAGTATGATCTCATCTTGAGATTCTGAAGTTATTACATCAGCAAAGATCCTATTTCCAGATAAGGTCACATTCTGAGGTTCTGGGCAGACATGGATTTAGGGGGAACATTATTCAGCTTACTATGTGAGGGAAGATGGACAGTGTAAAAATTCAGAAAGAAATGGCAGGCAAGATGGTGATCAATGTCATGAGGAAAGATAAAGCAGAGGAGGGGGGCTGCTGGCTGGAAGCAGGGGAGGTTGCACCTTCCAACCAGCGAGGTCCTGGAAGGCCTCACCGAGGCGGGGACATCTGAGCGACAGCCAGAAGGATCACGTTCAGCTTTGGGGATGTCTCCCTTCACCAGGGCATGGCCACATCTAGCTGACTGGCCAGGAAGGCAGTTTGAGACAGACTTCTCCCCTGAACCTGAAGGAACATGGCCCTGCTGATGATCATTCTAATGCTGCATGCAGTCCTCCTCCCCTTCCAATCCGGGATGCATCCTTGTGTTTGAAGTCTATGCAGTGACACTCCTTTATGGTCCAGTGAGGCTCTAATGACAGCAATAATGATAATAATGGGATTTGGGGGCAGCCCCTCCTTCCCGCGTAAGAACCCCATTGTGCCGACTAATTGTGTAGAAGCAAGTAGGACAACTGTCTGTGGGGTGGAAGCAGTCGGGGGGAGCAGAGAGGAATATGTTATTTGGGCCTCGGGCATTACTCAGTTACCCTGGCAGAGGCCGGACCGTGCATACGGGTTCCTGAGAATGCTGAAAGGGATTAGGGGCCTTCTACCCTGGAGAGGGATCTTGGGTGACCCTGAATCCCCTGAGTTCTTCACTTCTATTAGCTGTTAGAGGAGCTGTGAATAAATTCTACGTACTTCAAAGCAAAAGGTGAAAATGGGAAGAAACCAGCCAGGGCCACTTGTCCACCCTGGTGCTCCGATGGCTGACAGTGGTGGCACAGGGAGATGTGCACCTTCCACAGAAGCCTGTTTTGTTTGGAGAGCAGTAACTGCGGCCCTCGGCGTCCAAACTGCTTATCGGTGCCATCTCTTAAATTGATGCTCTCCGACTTGGAACAAGTACCATTAGGAACACCCCTTTTAGTAAATATATGTTTTAATGGAATAGATTTTTTTGAAATGACCTTATGTCAGGCAGCAGGCACTTTCATAAGTATATATCGATTGGCTTTAAATCCCTCAAATGCTCTCACTTGTCTTTGTGACCTAGCATTTGTCCTGTTCCCAGTAACTCCTCCATGTTCTTTCTTTTGTAACGTCTTATTACATTTAAATGCTTGTATTCTGCTATATTGAGCATGGGCCATTTCTGATATGCCAGGGGTGTATTTAATACTGCTTTCAGGAGGATGAGGTATCATTGCCACCTGTTTACTGGTAGGGAACCTGAGGCCCAAAGAAGCTAAGCGATGTGCCCCATCACATGGAGAATGTGTGGGAGAGCAGCTTTGAACCCAGATCTTCTGACTCAAAAGGCATCATCTTTAGTTCCATGCTACCTGTGTTGTTTAAATGCTTCACTTAAATTCTCTAGTTCATAATTTGCATTTGGAAATAAAATTCCAACTTTTAGAACACTCATCACCCACAAAAGAAACACATGGGGTGAAGGCCACAGATCCCTTTTGTGTGAGTGGCTCAGTCTGCAAATGTGTTTTCTGTGTGCTAAATAGCTCAAAGCTTTAAGACAAAGGCTAGTTTTCCACTGCACCAATTAACAGCCGACCAGTGAACAAAAATCAATGGAACAACTTATGCTGGTATCATGGAGACATAGACAAGAATTCAGTCACTTTAAAATTTAATCCTTAATCCAATTCAGCTAACGTTTGTTGCATGCCAGCAGTGCGCCAGGCCCTGTACCAGGCCTTGAGGGAAACAAAGATGAATGAGACTCTGTGCTGGAGAAGTTCACAGGTTAGGATAGGCAGCAGACACTGAACAAATAATTTCATTACACCGTGGAAAGTGCTCTCATAGCTGGTGCTCGAGGAAAGACCCCAAAGAACGCTTTGGTCTTGGGAGGAAAGACAGGTGTGATTAAGAATCTTCCAAGAAGCCTTGAACTTGTGTGCCTTTATACATGGAAAAGGCATGTTGAATGTTGGCTCGGTGTCTGTGAGCAATGCAAATGGGCTGTCTGGTCAACTTTAGTGCCCAAATCCCTGTCTCCTCACTACCATTTTGTTTTTGTTTGGCTTGTGTCGTCTAAATGTTTGCCTAAATTCTTTTTACTTGTCTGTGTAATAAATATAATGCTACTACTAATATTTATTGTAAGCTCAGCTAGATAAGTATATGTTTTTGTAACAACTCCATGGCGTAGAAACTAATGTTATCTGCCTTTTTGCAGATGGAAAGCCTGAGACACAGAGACTACACGTGCTTTGCCCAAGGTCACCGGCTTGTAATTGGCAGAACCACTCTCTCCTTCCTTCATATATTCTAGCTAGTGGTCTTTAACCAGTTCCTTGCAGAGACCAAGCTTTATGTGAACTCAAGGCCTAGGCACATGCTGTTCCTTCTGCCTGGAATGCTTTCCCCACTCTTCTTGATGTGCCAAATCATTTCATCCTTTAGTTCTGAGCTGAAATGCCATCTTTCTTGACTAACCTTTCTAAAGGAGTTCCTCCCTGCTACATTTTCAGTTTCTGCAGCAGACTTACCTCAGTTTGAAATTATTTTACATTATTGTCTGCTTATTTGGTTCCTGTTTATGTGCCTCACTGGAATGTAAGCTCATTATGAGAGGGACCTTAAGTGACTTATACCTAAACTAGAGGCCCAGTGCATGAAATTCATGCATGGCGGGGGTTGGGGGGGGTGTTCTCTCAGCCCAGCCTGCACCCTCTCCAATCCAGGACCCCTCGGGGATGTCTGACTGCTGGTTTAGGCCCAATCCCTGCGTAAACTGGCAGTCAGACATCCCTCTCGCATCCTGGACTGCTGGCTCCTAATTACTCACCTGTCTGCCTGGTTGCCCCTAACTGCCACCCCCCTGCCAACCTGATCACCCCTCACTGTCTCTGCATGCCAGCCTGATTGCCACTAACTACCCCCCTCTGCTGACCTGATCATCCCCAACTTCCCCCTCCCTGCTAGCCTGGTCACCCCTAACTGCCCGCCCTGCTGGCCTGGTCGCCCCTCACTCCTCCCACCCACCAGCCTAATTGCCCCCAACTTCCCCCTCCTCTGCCGGCCTGGTTGCCCCCAACTATCCCCCCTCCTGGCCTGGTCACCCCTAACAGCCCCCCGCCGGCCTGGTTGCCCCACTCAGCCTGCTGTTCAGTCATTTGGTCATTCCTCACTAATCCCCCTGCTGACCTTGTTGTGGGCAGCCATCTTGTGAGGGTGTGAGGGTTAATTTGCATATTACCTCTTTATTATATAGTATGTGTCCCCAGTGTCTACACAGTGCTTGGTGTCCAGTGGCACTCAGTAAATACTTGTAGAATGAATGCCAGATATGGTACCAAGCTCTGGAGGCACCAAGATGAGAATAAGATTGGCCTTTCCCCTGGGGGGCTTACAGTCTGGTCAGAGGCAAATCAACAACTAATGCAATGTGCTGTATATACCGGGAGCATGTGTAAGGTGCCATGGGGACACAGAGGAGGGAGTGACTGTTTTGCCTGGAGGCTGGGCATACCTGGAGGAGGTGGCATTGAACAAGTCTGAACAAGGAACACAATCTCACCAAGTATTGCAGGTGCCAGGGCGTTCTGGACAGTAAAGGGCAGACATGCTAGGAAGAGCTGGGATGTTTGCACTGCATGTGTTTATCAAATAACTGCTCCCTGCTAGATGCGATGTACTAGATATTAGGATCTGTGTTCTTCAGAGCTTACAGGCTAAAGAGCGAGACAGACTTAACAACCCACAATTACCTGGGGTGCATTTGGAGAGGAAGGCAGGGGCTAGATCATAGTGTGGGGCTAAAGAGAGGGGTGTGGAAGCATGTGTTCTAGGGTCCAGGTTATGAAAAGCAGGAATATGGGTAGAGGAGTTTGAAATAGGTGAAAGGGTGGCATTGAAAATTTTTAATCAGGAAGTGATAGAATCAGCTTTGTGCTTGAGCATGACCTAGATATCGGCGTGGAAGCTGATTAGAGCCACTGGAGGTGAGAAGGAGGAAGACCAAATAAAAGGTTGCTGCAGGGGCCCAGGTGAGAAGAGATGGGGGAGAGTGGAATGCAGGATAGAGTGATACTTAGAATTAGTAGATCATGATCAATTGAGTATGACAGTTGAGAAAAAGAGCCTCCCAAAAGTTTTCTAATTTGATCCACCGTTTGGATTGTTGCTCATTAGCCAAGATGGGGCAGTGTTTCCCCATGTGTGTGACGAGAACCTCGGACCCTCAATCAAAAAGTTGAAAGACGATGCATTATTCAATCCTGTCTTGGGAAGTTACAAAGCACACTATCATATTCAAGGCTCTGAGAAGTCCTGCACCAGAGAAACTTAACTAGTGTTTCCCAAACTTCTTAGCAATAAAGCCCTTAACACGAACACTCAAAACAACCCATAGAACACACTTTGAGAAATGAAATAAAAACCTATATTTTCTTGTGTGGCTCATGCTCTGGGTGGACCTATTTACTGTTATCTTGGCATTTATGATGTGGCTATCCTGGTACAATTTTGAGGAATTTGGCATAGCAGTGAGATATGGACACCAATGCCAGACGGCTAAGATTCATACCATCCTGTCTAATCTGTCTGCATCTCCATTTCCTCATCTCTGAAATTTCCCTTTTATGGGGAAAAGGTTGTGAGGATCAATGAGTTAATTTGCAGAAAGCCCCAGAAACAGTGTCTGGCCTATGGGAATGGTTCAGTATTAGCTCTAGTGAGAGACAATTTAGGGTAAGAGGTGAGACCATTGACTTGGAAGCTAAACTGCCTGGATTTGTGTCTCAGCCCCTCTGCTTACTAAATCTGTGACCCCAGGAAAGCAATATGGAGCCTTCCATGCCTCAGTTTCTCCATCTGCAAAGCAGGGACAATTATTATACTTACAAATAGGTTTGTTGTGAAGAATAAATGAACCAAATCACATGAAAGAATGTTGCCTGGCATGTTGGATGTTTTTGCTTTTGTGAAAAAAAAATAATCTAAATTGCCTCTGTGACTAGCATAATTTTATCATGACTTTCAGCCCCAGCTATGAAGATCCAGTTTTTCAGCTTTCTCAGGAGGATTTTGGTCTTGTGTTTTGGCATTTCCTTTCCCTTAGTCTGGAGGCCTTGACTTCAGACTTAGTTTGTCACCATGACTTCCTTTTTTTTTTTTTTTAATCTATTCAATTCAGTTTGGTTTCTTCATCTCATGGACTGACAATGTTAATGAAAGTCCCCTGATTCCAGGGAGCACCTGGCCCTCCTCTGGGCTCTGTGCCTTTCTTAAAAAATACAGACATCTGTTTCAAGTCACTTGGCAGAGACCTTGGGATGCTCTTGTAGCGAAGCCTCCCCCCAGTGTGGACACAGTCTCCTGTTCCCTGAAGGAGAGGCTGGACTGTCCTTGTTACAAGTTTTCTGATATTATATCAGCATAGACTCTTTGGAACAGGTCTCACCGATCCCTACATTCAGGCCAATTACCTGATATTTAGTTATCCGTTTTCTCAGGGACTGTCTGCTCTTGGTGAACAATTACATTAGAGAATGCTGATGAAATTCCAGGGGCGCCCAAAGTAGAAGTTACATTTCTGAGTTCAGAGTTTTATTTCAAGGTTGAGTAAGTGGTAAATGTTTACTGAGAGATTCTGGCCTAATAGAGTCAGGTTCTCAAGGTCCCCCAGCCTGGCCCACGGGCATTTCACCTGCCTGGAAGCTTCAGCCCCTGTTCGGAGGTGGGTCTCCCAGTTCTTTATGTTGGCATGGAAACAATAATTTAAGCCATGCCTATTAAAAAACAGAAAAACTGTATACATACAATACTATAGTAATAGATGTAAAAGTCGGTCCAGCTGGGCACTGTTCCCAGGTTACCAGCTGAGCCAAAACACAAATAAGTAAAGAAGAAAAACTGCTATATAATGCAAATGGTGCAATCTCATTGTTTCCTGCTTCTCTTTTATTGCAAATATGTAGTATTGAGGTAACATTATGGATAAATGCGTTTTGTGAACGAACCTGAAAACCTAATCACTGTTCATAACATTAGTTCTATGGGGAGAAAAGGTATTCCATATTACAAATAGATGGTTTGCAAGCAAATTTTAAAAAGCACAATAGTTTTTTGAAGCTGAGGCCTCCTGAAATTTGAACCTATAGTTGGATATTCTGTGTTCAGGGTGATCAGTGAAAATTAGAGACCTCTTGAATCCCCACCCCTCCTAAATCCTTACTGCCCTTTTCATCCTCGAAACTATTCCTCGCTTTCTTTATTCTCTGCTGCTGCAGCCCTCATCTCCGTCGCCTTGTCCCAGCCAAGTCCCAGCCCCATCCTGCAACCACTGTGGAGACCCCAGTAGGCCAGGAGGAACTCTGACTGTCTTTATCCTCGTGCACCTAATGAATGGCAGCTAGGGCTCATAGGAAGCCATGCAACTGAGTGGCCCGGTGTGCGGCTCTGAAGCCAGACAGCTGTCCCTTGGCTATGTGACCTTGGCATTGTGTTGCAGTTGTCTGAGCCTCAGTTTCATGCCTATACAGTGAGGCTGTGTGAGGACTAGCGGCGAAGTACTAACTGCCAACCCTCAGACCAGTACCTGGCATGGGGCAGCGTCCCGTCCGTGCAGCTGCGTGGTAGGGTAGTTACTAGCGGATGTTAGGGTTTACCGTACCCTTTTATGTAATGATGTTTACTTTGAATTTATATTAGTTCACACAAACACTCCATCCATGCTTTTGTTCCGGCCCTCCGGTCCAGTTTAAGAACCCATTGTGGCCCGCAAGTCAAAAAGTTTGCCCACCCCTGGTTTAGACAGATTTCCATAAACTCAGGAAGCAAACCCACAGAATGAAAATATTTTCTGAGTTCTAACCAGCAAACTTAGAAACAAATGTCTGGAGCTCCCTGTTCATGAGTCGGGGCCTGGGTAGGTTTTGAACATACTTCATTAAGAGTGAGGGGTGGGGGAGGGATGGTCCATGTACACATAGTTGAGTGGGATATCAAACTCTTATTATTTAGAATAAATTAAGCTCTACAGCAGGTTTTATAGCAAACGGATAAGAACAAGCCTTCTCAAATAGTTTCATTCACTAAATTGTTTCCGCATACAATGTTTTTCACCTAAGGAAAGCCTTTTTTTAATTAACTTATTGGTTATTGTGTGCTTTTTTTTTTTTAATTCAAGCGGTTTTTTCTTTGCATTTGAGATTGTTTCATTTCCTAATTTGCGAATGGGCTAGTGTTGCACATTGGCCTTGTCATGTGAGCATGAGATCTAGCTGGATGAAGGACTAGAAAAATAAAATACTGATTGGGATCTTAGGACTTCGGGGTGGACTCCCAGCAGCGGCTGGGGAAATGGCAGTGGTGTATGGTAAGGATAGCAAATCTGTCTCTGCCGTTTTCTCCAGAATGCACTCATCCCAAAGCGAATCCACTTCCCCTCCTAGCTGTGGCCTGAAGAAAATGAAATGAAGCCAATTAAGAAATCAGTCTATCTGGGAGTGACTCATTGAGGATCCCCCGCACCAAGCCTGGTGTCTGACTGAGATTTTAATTTTATCTGAGCAATGGCTTAAGTGTTTATGCGCTTGACCATTGCTTTTGTTCATACACGGGAGTCAGAGGGTTAGCTTTCAAAAGGGATCATTTCAAAGTGACTGGTTCTGTTTACTAACATGTAGGAGCTCTAAGATCTGCTCCCCCTCCATAAGAAGTTTGAATGTGTGGGTAATGTGCTGTCATGAAGATTTTATAACTTGTAATATCGGAGAAGTAATAAGACACTGTTGTTGGTTGGCCATCTGGTTATACATTCTGGGTGTCACGATTTGTTTGTTTTTTATTTTTTCAATTTTATATTTTTCAATTTTATGGTGAGAAGCAAAGAACGGGAGTTTAGAAATTTCAAAAGTGCTTTATAAACAAGGAATTCATGTTTAGCTGCTTAACATGGTTAGATTTTGTTTTTACCTTATGCAAAATAGGAATTGGAAGGTCTATTTCATACATACACACACACCCACACATTTTTTTTTTTTTTTACAAAAGATAAACTAAAAACTTCAACTCCTAATTTGTTCCCTCTCCAACCCCAGATATGAACTTTTGGCTTATGTTAAAAATAGTCTCCTTACTGTAAGTAGGAGTCAGACATAAATCATAGGGAAACTAGAGAGAAAAATCACCAACAGAAAGGACCTATAGAGATTTCATATTTCATCCATTTATTCAAACATATTTATTGAACCCCTAGTATTTGCATATCATGCTGCCAGACACTGAGGGATTTGCTGAAGAAATATTAAAGACATCCTCTCTTCCTTTGAGGAGCTTAGAGCTTACTCGGGGAGAAATGACATAGACATATGAAACAGTTAAATTGTAATTCAAGGCAGCATATGATTAAATACCAAAACGTATGCTTCCGACAAGAAATGCTATAGGAGTTCAGAAAAGAGAGTGATAACTCAGTGGCACTACTGTTTTCTGCCTACAAATTGGCAAATCGTAGCACTATTTGTATGAAATATTTTACACTTGTTTTTTTGGCAGCCTTGGGCCTTGACTCCCAGGCAGCATTAAGAGCCTACAAAATATTTGTACTCCAGTCTCTGTAAAACTGGCTTTTTTTTTTTTCTTTCTTATCGGCAGAGGAAGTGCCTTGTACAAACCAGAGAGCCCCTGAGAGGCAGCTCATTCTTGCCAGTCATAATCTTTTCCAATTACAGAATTAGAAACCAGCCTCACCAGTCTCTGATTTCCAGTCCAGTGGTACATGTCCCTCCATTGCCAACTCCCCCTGACTTTGAGAGGTGACTTAACTTGAACTAAATGTCCATGACAGATGAGCTAGCCATCAAGGGTCAGACAAATGTATGGCTTTGGAGAATTGCCGGTGACAATCCTACTGGTCAGGTGTTGGAGGAGGAACTGGCACAGATGTAGGTGAGTTCAGACACAGGCACGCTCACTGGAAACAGGGCTCCCCAAAATGTCATAATATGATGACATGCTGAGAATATTGTGCTTGCGGATGATGCCTAATGAAACTCACTGGTTTCCTGTTCTATTTTTGTCATATTCAAATTAGCACAGAGCTCAAAGACAAAACCATGGGGCCTAAATTCTTAAGAATTTTAAAAGAGAGAAGAGCGGGGAGGGAGGGAAGAAGAAAGAAACACCTGTAAAATGTCAACGCATGTCAAATACACTGTTTGGGCCCGCATCTCATTCTACTCCGATCCTCTCAGGGACTCCCACACTGAATGTAGTTACCGTTGGGTTGCATTTCAATCTCATGATTCATGAATTTTCAGTTTCTTTTGCAACAGCATCACTGGTTCTCTCCTACCTCTTCATTTGAGCCGTCGGCCCTCTGGAGGCAGACATAACAGAGAGGTTTTCTTCTCTCCTTGACATTGTTCGATGAAATGTCTGTGGAGTCCAACGCTACTTGGAAATAATGTGGCTCTGGGCGCTCATTCTTCCTATCGGCTGGCAACCCTCTGGGGAGGCAAGAGGTCCCAAGTCAGCATGACCTGGAGTGACTGAGACATGGAGCAAACCAAGTGATCCCAGCACTCCGCTTCTGATCATGTTTTCAGAGTAGCTGGCCCTGAGCACAGCGTGGTTCATTGGGGGCCTCCTCTGGGGAAAGTGGCCCTGGAAAGTGCCTCCCCCATATCTTTTGATATAGTTTGGTATATCTGAATAAATAAATAAATGTTAGGTAGCACATAGTCATGGGATATCTTATCAAATTCTTGGGAAGATTCTGCCCTTGACATATTTTTATTTAATTATCATATTGAAAAAGTACAACGTAGTAATGTGTTGGGGTTTTTTTCTTTTTTTTACTACAAAATAACTTATGCAGTAGGTCGGTATCCTGGAAGTGAATTGAAAACCTAAAATATGTATAGTATATGAACGCTTTCTTGGGCTATACTTTGCTAGGTTTTTCTAGAAGGGAGCTCTTTAATTTCAGAATCCGCGAGAGGCTGTGCTTGTGATGTATCTGGAGATGGCAACTAAAGAGAAGGCTCTGGAGTCTAAGTTCAACATGTTGTTTGCATTTGTTCTCTGCTCCCAGACATGATGGGAAACATGCTCTGCCGTGTTCCTGTTGTTCTTCATGGTTTTAGCATCTCATTCCTATTCTTTCTCAAAACCAATAATCCACTGTACAAAGCTTGGGAATTTGTGCTGACGCCAGTCTGAGAAAGTTTTAACTAACACACGTGTGGGGTTGCTATTTTGTTGCCCTCCCCTTTTTTAATAGGTGCACTTTTAAAGATGATTGTGTACATTCAGAGAACTCGGAAAACTGGCTGGATATTTCATCAGGAGCTAAAATGTGCCCCCAAATCCACATCTCTCAAAGAAGTAAAGATAAGGTAAGAGGAAAGGTTTTCATTTGCCTCCATTGTATTGTCTCGTTTTGCACAATTGATGCTAACTTCCTTCTGTGTGAAAAATACCTGTTAGCGAACAAATATGCTTGGTTCGGAGAGTCATTCACTTAATTAACTAATATTGAGAGCCTATCAGATGCCACGCACTCTGCAGGGTGCTAGGGATACAGCAGAGACCAAGACACACTGTGGACCTGTCCATGTGCCGTTAGTTACCCCGGGGAGCTACAGATGAACCTGAATAGTTGAATTTAAAGAAAAGATGGACTTTTGATGTAGTATGAAAACATATTGATTTAAAAAATAGAGAAAAAAGAAATTCAGACTCATGGTCAGTAAGATGCCTTAAATGTGGCTTAGTGTAGAATTTTGTTTTGTTTTATGATTCCTTTTCCTTATGTGGTCAGGCTTCTCCTGACAGCTATTTTATGAACGTGGCTTCAAGCACTGTTGGTAGAGTGGAAAGAAACCACTGTGGGCAGTGAATACTGTAAGTGGGGTCCCTCGGGAAAAAAGCCAGTGGGCTCCTGCCAAGGCCGAACTGCCAGTCAACCCTATCTCTGGATGAGAGAAAGGAAGAAATGAGTATATTCAAGCATTTTCTGATTCACATACTAACCGTCTCCTGTGGGAAGATGGAATTCCTGCCCTGCTATCTCAACGTGCTGTAAGGAGACTTTGTCTCCCTAATTATGGCTCTTGTATTATGAATGATTGTACAGAACCCCATCAGCAGCCAGTTGACCTCACTCTGTTTTATTTGAATGTCACATTAATAAGGAAATGGGCCATTTTCGTTTTTCTCTTATACTTTGCCATTTCAACTAGCAAGCACCATACCTTTTAAGATGATTTAACATTTAATAAAGGAGAGCCAGAGCATTTAATGAGCGATAAATAATAAAAGAATCAAGCTTTCAAGTCATAACTGGTCAGAACTCTCAAGGATTTAAAGTTTTTTGGTTGTTGTCACTTTCTATTGTCTTCCTTGGGGGAGGGGATGTAAAAAGAACTTTCAAAGCCTCATCCAAACAGGCCTGAGTCAAGAGTGAATAGATACTGTAAAAAAAGCACGCAGGCATATAAGCGTAGGCATGACCACAATTTTATTTCAGTCTGAAAAAATCGTTGGTGCTGATAGAGAATGAGAGAAAATACCATAATCCTTGAATCTACCCAGGACTCTGATAAGTGGTTAAGATTTTGCAAGATTTTTTTGTTTTGTCATTTTGAAAATTTTAAGGGTAACAATTCAGGTAAATATAGTGAGGGAATGTAACTTGTTCATTAAATAAAAAGTGCTGCTTATGCAATCTGCTTACCTCTCTTTGGGTTCACTCTTAGAAATTAACCACCATTTATATCTAGTCTGGATCATATAAAAACTGTTTACCACCCAAATAGCCACTACTGCTTCCCTCCCACCCTGAGTCCCTCTGCGGTTTACCCTAATCCCTCTCGTCTTCCCACACAACCATTACTCAATCTCTCCAGCTCATCATCAATCTCAAGATAAAGGAGATAAGGATTTAGTAATTTGAGTCAAACTAGCCTTTGAAACCAACTTTGGGCTGATTATTTTAACAGTGTTGATAGGACATTTGACTCCATCTCTTGGTCACAATGTTTCAAAAATATTTCCGTTCTGTGGTCGTTGATGACTTACCCGAAAGTCTCAGGTCTTTGTTTATTTATTTACTTATATTTATTCTTTTTAAAAATATATTTTTATTGATTTCAGAGAGGAAGAGAGAGGGAGGATGGGATAGAAACATTATGATGAAGAAAATCGTTGATTGGTTGCTTCCTGCACACCCCACTCTGGGGATGGAGCCTGCAACCTGAGCATGTGCCCTGACCAGGAATCGAACTGTAACCTCTTAGTTCATAGGTTGATGCTCAACCACTGAGCCACGCAGGTCAGGCAGATCTTTGTTTATTTAAATAATACCTGATCCCGACCTACAAAGAGGGCAGTCTATGGTTTTCCTCAATTCTACCCACTAGCTCTGTTCATAGTGTTGGTGAACTGCCCATCTTATACCTCATGGCATTGTGGTAACTTTCTAGGCACAGAAAACTCCCCTATAACGCAGAGACTCTGTTCCCAAGAAGCTTCATCTCTTTACACAAAACAATGAGAAGATAGTTTATTCTCATTCTCATGAAGAAACCGGCATTAAAAAGAAATAATTAGAGCAATCCAGGTTTCTTGGAGGGATTTCCATGAGGTTGAGTAAAAACAGCAAGATGCAGAAAAGTATGTTCTGATCAAGAAGTCCCTGTCTAAGTTTATGCGTATACGTCTCTTCATGGTTATTTGAGAAAAATATGGAAGAATTAATCTTAGTTTGGAAACACGGGCTCCCCTGATGGAATGCCTGATGGAGGAGTAAGGAATAGATAAGTAAAAAAACACAAACACAAAAAAGGATGAATGGCAGATCCTGTTCTCACACTATGTAAAATTATGTGTGTGTCTACTGATAAGGAGATTTTAACATGCAGTAAAAATGGCTTATACTGATAAAAACAAAAATGCCAGAATGAAGTATTTCCCACAAAGAGCATGGATTCTAAAAGAGAGTCACTAGAAACATTCTTTTACAAATTATAATGAAAACAAGGAATTTCACCATTACTGATTCAGTCAGCATCATTTTCAGTTCTGTCCAGTCCAGTAATACAAGAAACGAGTACTAGGAATAATTATTGGGCTGGAATAGACAAAAATACCATTGTTTGCCACTGTTAAGTGGTTGTATATCTGCAAAATCCAAACATATTAGCTTTTACCTGGTATAACTTTAAATTAGTAAAAGTAAAACAAAGTGTTAAGTGCTCAACAACCATTTAAATATCAATAGCCTTATTTACATGTGATGTAAAACAAACTGTTAATGTCCATTAATAAAAGGTCCCATTCATCAAAACAACAGAAATTCTGAGGTTTAATCTTATATGCCCTATATTTAAAATCATGTTTACTAGGAGATGCATGTTGAAGACAACTACCAAAAATAGTCATTTTGGCTTTATAACAACTTGTCTTGAGCATTTTTTTCTAATAGTAATTAGAATGTAGGGCAGTGAATTATTTATAATTCATAATAGGGAAACTTATCAATTAAAAGCATAAATAAAAATCAAAAACACACAAGGTATTTTCTTAGAAGATATGAAAAGCATCTTGAACATATCCAGACACATACTATGTTTCTTGGCGGGAAGATATAATAAAAATGTCACATCTTCCTCAATCTATTTTCTAGATTTTATGTAATCCCACTGAAAATTTGAATAGACTCTGTCTTAAAGTTAATATAAAATTCATCTGGAATAATATGAAATGGTTAAGAATATCCAAAATATATTTTGAAAAAAGATTATATATATATAATAATTCAGCCCATGATTCTGGTTTGAAAATAGGAATATACTTTTTACTCTATTCCATGAAACAGAGTAAAAAGCTGAGAAGTAGATGTAAAACTTTTAAAGATTAAATGCCATAAAATAAGAGGAAACACAATTATTTCATAAAAGGGACTGTGATAACTTACAATATAAAACAGTAATTTAATTCACATTTTACATTAAATATAAAAATAAAATTTAGATGCATGAGCTTGTCTTTATGGCAGGCCCGTTCCCCTGGGTCTCTCATAATGCCCCGTGCCAGAGCAAACTGTGGCCTTGAACCATTGCCCAGCTTCTGCCAGTAGGTTGCAGGCACTGAAATGGGTTACACAGTGGAAAAAAGAAAAATAATAATAATAAAAATAAATAAATAAAATGTAGGTTAATTAAGAAGTTCATGTGAAAAGCTGAAAGAAAATAGAACTGAGCATCAAATAATTGGGAAGTATAATTTTCTTAGCTTTGAAGCAATATAGTATGAAATAACAAAAAATACTCATAAACTTGACTTTTAAAATCTATACAACAAAAAATAAGAAGTAACTAAATCACATGCATTAGGAAAACATTTGCAATAAGTAAAATATTAATTGCAAGATATTAAAGCTAGGAAACATTAAAAAGAAATACATTAAGACACCAAAAGTAAGTGGGCAAAGTGTATATGCTCACAAGAAGAGGTTTAGAGAGTTAGCTATAGATATGGCAATATGTTCAACTTCACCAGCTCCCAAATAAATACAAATTAAAGTGATAATAAGATATGCTAACACCTAGTGTTGGCAATGCCAATTAGCACAATCTTTTTGGAAAGCAATTTGGCAGTATGTTTCAAAAGTCATAAATATATTCATTCTGTTGCAAGCAGCAATTCCAGGCTTAGGATTCTGAAGAAGTAACTTGAAAGAAGAAAACCCAGAAGCATACAGATGCTATTGCAGTAGCATTTATATAATTAGAAACCTAGAAATGATGGAATTGCTTGGCAATAAGGGGAACAGTTAAGTAAAATAAGGCATGTTGACCTAGTGGAATATTCCTTGACCCCCATGGACATTATCAGTTAATTGACACTGAAACTTTATCAGATCCTTTGTGTCTTCATTTTCTCTTTATCCACTGTAGTTCAAGAAAGAACTATCAACCTGCTAAGGATCTAAGGATTCCCATGTTGGGTTTATTAAGCCAAGGCTTCAGCTGTTTAACCATATTCATCTGGAACCCAAAACCACGCAAAAATACCTTCAACTTCCTGGCTAACCTCTCCTTCCACAGCACTTGAGAAAAACTTGCTTTTTCCTATTTTCAGATCACCCCAAACTGGCTTTTGCCCCACTGTTCTCTGGAAACTGTTCTCCCTGAGGTCACTGGTTGACTCCATGTAGCCATTTCAGTAGATGCCAGAAGTCCTCATCCTACCTGGCTGACTGGCCGTATTCTTGAAACCTTCTTTTTCGTTGCACGGCCTGTCCATGCTCTCTTTCTTCTCCTCGGCCATGCCTCAGCTTCCCTTGCTGGCTCCTTCTCTCCCTGACTCTAAATATTAGAGTTGTTTCAGGCCCAGTTTTGATTCTTCCTCTCTTCTGACTCTTTATTCACAGACAATCTTACCCACTCCCATAGCTTTATGTATCACCTATATGTTCATGCCTCCTTCATCTCAACCCCAGATAGTGTGTCCAAGCTCCAGGCCCATATCCCTTGATTATCACACACTAAACACATTCAAAATTGAAATCTTGAATTTTCTACCCAAAATTGGCCTCTTCCTCACTGTGTCTCATCTCAGTACATGGTACCTCTATCCATCCATTTGCTCACCCAAATCCTTCACATCCACATGCCCCATTTCCAATCCTGCTCTATGCTGCCTCTAAAGGGCATCTTGAATCTGTCCATTTCCACTGTACCATCATAGCCCCGGTTTCTGTCCTTTCTTACTGATCTCTTAATCCTGTGTGGCCCTAAAACTAGACTAGATTTAGTCTAGTGGACTTTTCTATCCTTCTACTAGACTATAAGCTCTTTGAGGATGAGGACTGTAGCTGTTCGGTTCACTAGAGTAGTCAGTACTTTGCACAGCTCTTGGCACATGTTAAGAGCTTGATAAATGTTTATGGAATAAATAAATGCAATGATTATAGTTACATTAAAACTATGTCTGTGAGAACTAGAAGGAAATGTGAAAAATTTAAAACAACTGGTAAAAATAGGATTTTAAAAAACTTTTCTTAGTAAAATATAGTTAAAATATATATTCATACAGGGTAATATGTGATGTGACTGTATTCTGAGATTGTGGTGCAGCTATAAACGCAGGGTTGAAGAAGGCAGGTGGATGAGAGGTCAGCCGTTTGTTGAAGATGAGCGAGTTGGTGGGAATGGCATGGAGTACCTTAGTAGCCTCAAGTCCCTAGAGATGGATGGACTTTGGTTCTTCCAGGTTGGACTGTAAGAATTTGCCTCCTCCCAGCATCATTCTATGGCGCAGAAACAGAATTCTGTGAAAATAGAAAGATGGGATTGACCCCCGGGCTAAGATAGATTTAGCTTATTAGAGGACAAAGGACAGCAGAATCCTAGGTGGCCACACAGAAAGTCTGGGCGGAGGTCAGAGCATAACAGAAAGTGGACCCTCCCAGGTTGTCTGGGATCAGAGCTCTTCAGCCTCAGGATAGGGTTTCCACTTCCCCTGCTCCAGCTTCCTAATGCCTAGCCCACCTTCCCATCACCACCCTTTTGTGCGCCTGGTACAAAGGGACCCTCCATCGGCGGCGTTCAATGACATTCACAGTTTTCTGCAATTCAGAGGCTGCAGGAGGACTGGCTGCCTTGTTTTTGTTAAGTCATTGGGGGGAGGTTGCTTTAGAGGCAATTTCGTGGTTTTATCTTTGTGACCCCTTGTGTAGCCACAGAATAGGCACCACCTCCAAATTTGGTCGTATGTTTCACCACAAACAAAACCTTAAATAATTTTAAAAGTAGATTTCACAGGCCATTGGGCTGACCCAATCCAAATGGTCCAGAGAATTCAGACATCTGAAGAGTTGGGATGTCCTTAAATATAAACTGATATTAGCAACCAGCAATAAGAAATACAGAGCTGACACCTGGAAAATCAATGTACACCCTCTTATTTGTTTGTTTGTTTGTTTGTTTTTTAATCCTCACCTGAGGATATGTTGTGTGTGTATGTGTTTTAATGATCTTAGAGACAGAGGAAGGGAGAGAGATAGAGAAACATCGATGGAAGAGAAACATCAATTGTTTGCCTCCCATACACACCCCAACTGGGGATCAAACCAACAACGTGGGTATGTGCCTGAGAATTGAACCCCCAACCTCTTGGTGAATGAGACAGTGCTCCAACCAACGGAGCCACCCAGCTAGGGAAAGGTACACTCCCTTAAATGAACCCTGGACCAAAGGGAAACAAATGAAAAAAAAATCATGTGTTTGGATGGTAATATTTAATATCATAAAGATATAAATTCTCCTAAAATTAATATATATATTTAGTATAATTCCAGTTCAATATCCTTACTCCCTTTGGACAAAATGATCTTAAACTTTATATGCAAGAATATTATCTAGGAAATGCTAAGAAAATTATAAAAATAAGGATATAAATATACTTATCATATAGTAAATATGTTTAAAGTCACAGTAGTAAAAACTTGATGAATTGGAATAGAATTAGCTCAGTAGATCACTGGAACAGAGCAGAGTTCAGAAAAAAGATTCTAAGTATATGGTCATCTAATATATGACAAAAATGGTATTTCAGTTCAGTTGAGCAAGTGAGTTTTTTGTTTTGGTTTGTAAATGGTTGCAACATAGCTGATTAACCATCTGGCTAAAACTAAGGTTGGACCCTATCTCATACTATATATAAAAATAAACTCCAGATGGATCAAAGATATAAGTTTTTAAAAATAAAATAATAAAGGTGGTGAGACAGTTTTATATTCACCTATAAGCAAGGGTTGAGGAAGAAAAACAGTCCAAGAATTGAATGTGTGATTCACAAAAGAGCAAACCTAATAGCCAATGAAACAGCTCTCTTTATGTCGGCAATCTGAGAAATTCTTCTATGGTGAGTCAAAGGGTGAGTTCACTTAAGATTCTGCAATGGATGGAAATGAGACAAAGACAGTGATTTGGCTCCTGGGTCATCTTCTTCCTCCCACAGACTACAGTGACATTAGTGGGAAGCATCTCTCCAAGACACTCGGGGTGCGTGGTGAGGAACGTGGACACTGGCAGGGAGTTCTGCAGAAGTGCGCCCAATGAGCCCTGCACCTGCAGCATGCTGACCGCAACATCCTACAAAGGTAAGTGGACATTGGTGCTTTTTATTAGAAAGTGAAGACGGCAAGAGAATCTCCTGAGTTCAATTGCCCAGGAAGCAAGTTAAAAGACAGAAAATCTCAATAGTCCAACGCTATAGACCTCTGCTCTACCTCCTCCATGACTGCAGGAGCCCACTGTCAGATGTGACTGAGGACGACAGAGGACAAGAAGTTGGCTAGGCAAGCAGAGTAAAGACAGAGACCATTGGGCTGACCCAATCCAAATGGTTCCAAGAATTCAGACATCTGAAGAGTTGGGATGACCTTGGTGAGAAGAGAGAATAGAGTGGCCAGTATTCTATTAACTTATGTTCCTTGCATTCGTTCATTCATTCGTTCATTCATACAAGAAGTATTTATTGAACAACTACTGTGTGCCAAGTACTGTGCTAGGTGCTAGGGATACAGTAACCAAAAGAAGACTGACCTGGTCCTTGGTCATGGCATGTATAGCCTATTGGGGTAGAAATAAGTAAACAGCTTGTTACAATGTTGTATGTAAGTACAATGGGAAGCACATGAAAAGGAAGTCTAACTGGACTTGCGGTGGCAGAGGGGACAAGGAAAGCTTCCTAGAAGATGAGTAGGTTTGAGCCAGACAAAGAGGAGGGGGAAGAGTATTCTAAGCAGAGACCCACTAATATAGAGAGAAAAAGCTTTGTTTAAGGAGCCAAAAGGGGTTCTGTGTAACTAAGGCAAATGGAGTAGGGACAGGTGGAAAGCAAAGTGATAAAAAATGGGTACCAAAGAAGGCACAAAGTAGTCATTTTCAATCAGTGGATTTTGTTGTTGTTGTATGAATGAATGAATGGCCTCAGGTGGAGAACGGGCTAGAAGAGGGAAGAGTGAGTTCTGAAAGATCAGATAGAAGGAAGGCTGTTGCAGTGGTCCAGGTGAGGTGGACAATGAGAGCTGAGACTGAGGCAGATGGGGATGGAGAGAGGATGGATTCCAGAGATGGTGATGAGTTACAGTAGACAGACTGAGAACTCATGAGTCCCTGTGGGTGAGAGAGAGACTGGTCCCTAGTCCCGTTAATCCCTAACTCCAGGGAAACATTCCCACCTGGGGAAACAACCTTTCTCGGGGAGGTGGCCCTGGTTAGAACACATAGCGCTAAGAAGGGGAGCAAACATATTAAGAACAGTATGCCATATACGCCAGGTCCCTTGGAACATATGCTAAGTAGAGCAGGTTTCTGGTGCAGTCTTCCTAGAAGGGGTGAGGTCATAATGGAGCTGATGCTCGTGGTGAGAGCTGGTGCTGCCTAATTAATCCTAAACCCCTCAAAAGGGAATCGAATGCACTGGCCAGAGCGCCAAGCTTAAAAAGTGCCTTTCAGCTACTGGGCTCATGGTGACTGTGTCTGAATTGCTTGAAAAACTATTTCAGTATTCCACACTTCTTTGCCCATACTATACAGCCTTGGGGATGTCCTTCTAGTTAATTTTGGGTATTAAAATGCAGATCTTGCTCACCTATAAAATATGCTTCTGAAGTTTTTGAGATTACCTTGTAAAGTTGCTGGTTGCTTTTAGAGCCTCCATCAATTGCACTCAACTCTTTGCCTTCCCTTTTTTTGAATGCCTTGCATATTCTGAGCAAGCAAACTCACTTCCTACCTCTTGCACTCAGCTAGCCAATGGCCATTCAAACCCTTGTCCATGGCCTAGAGTAACCTCACCCTTTTCACCAAATCCTGTTGCTCTTCTGCTTTGAAACATTGGGGAGAAAGTGTTCCAAACAGCTTTGCTGGATTCTGCTCTCACTGTCCCGGTCACTCTAGCACCCCGTGTTCTCTCACAGGTGCTAATGGACCTCAGAACATTCAGGGTGTTTCCTTGACTGTCATTGTTGTGGTTTTCACCTGAGCTATTTTATCTCTCCAGAATAACTGCAAATGCTTTATTTCCCCGTGATATCCCCAATTGTGATTTGTGCACAGTTGATACTCAGAAGAGTATGACTTTTGGGGTCTTCATCACTGGACACTTGTGGATTCCACGGACATGTATTTTCTCCGGGTGCCTCAGTGATGAACGTCCATGTGTTTGTTCTGCTGACACTTAGCAAGTGTCTGTTCAGATGCCTTTGCTGAGGAGTCCAGCCAGCCCTCAAGCATCCTGTCTCAGAACAGAGGATCACCATTTCGCACAGGCCTGCTCTATGTGCGCAGACTTGTATGAGGTGCTCTGGCTTTCAGAATGAGTTTGGTTGCTCTAGAGAAGCCACTGAAAGTCAGGATTTTCAGACTGTTGAAAACCACATACTGCTAAAATTTCAGTAAGAAAATTAGAGGTGCCAACAAAATTAGGCCAGCTTCTTATTCTGTCAAGTAAAGACTTTCATTTAAAAAATATCATCTACTCTCCCCATTCATTTATCAAAGGAAGAAGATATTCATACCAAAATGGGCGACAGTGGAAACATCAGAGTAGCACTAGTCCCTGTCCCAGCAGGATGTGAAGGGTGCCCAAACCTGACTGTCGATGATCATTATGTGAGGAGCATTCCAAACCACAGATTCCAGCCATCCCCCAGGCCCGCTCAGTCAGAATAGCTAGAAGCATGGCTCTGGAATCTGCATTTCCATCAGTTTCTCAAGTGACTCTGACAGCCAGCTGGGTGGGGAAGCATCTCGGACCAGGTACCATGTACATTAAAGAGGCACAGGAAATAGGACCTTTTTCTAACGCAGCGTTAGCACAGCGTTTATCTTCCTGACTTTTTTTTTTTTTTTTTGAGGTTTTCTAACCAATGGGTAGGTTTTCAAATGTTTGATAAGAAAGCTTGCATCTCAGATTTGGCAACAGTTGACTCCAAGATCATGGCAGCTGCTGGGAGCCAGGTTTTAGAGTTTGTTAGGTAAACATTGTAGTACAGACTTTTCTGAAGGTGCAGGCTTTCCTCGCTCACATTCTGATTCTCATGTTCTAGGCACTTCTTGCTCAGTGACTTGTTTTATTCTGATGCCGTGGCCAATTACAAGTTGAGATACTGATCCCGGGGAGAATATGAGATGTAAATGGGCTGGAAAATGGCTTCTTCCTAGTGATTATCCACGGGAGGCCTGCACGCGAGGTGGGCCCCGCTCTGTTTGGAGCTTGTGCTGTGCGCTCTGGCTGCCTGGCGTGAAGGGCCCATGGGAAAGAACCTCATACTGATCGAAATGTGAGCCAGCAGCTGGCATCCCCCGCCCCCATATGCAAAGGAGGCAAAAATATTTATGTTTTGCATGTACAGCTTTGCTGGATGATAGCAGGACTCCACGGTAAATGACTTTCTTTTCCCCCTTTGCTCCAGATGTTTTAGTTGTCGACGTGACGTTCTCCTTTGGTTCTTGGCATTTATCAAAAAGATTCAACTTTACCAACTGCTCGTCATTAAGAGAGTAAGATTTTATTTGAAATCTAAATATCCTCTCATTGGCTGTAATTTATTTATTTGCTTTACTCCTCAACTTCCTAAAGAACTCTTTTGTGGAGTAGAACTTTCCAAAGTGCCTTTTGGAGCGTGGCCTAACGGGAGCTGGGAGGGCCCTGAGCTAGGGAGGGAGCTCGTTCCGCCCTAAGCCAGGGGGCGGCTAAGGAGCACACAGCTGTGCTGGAGGGTTTCTGCCAAGAGGAACCCAGAGGAGGCCTGGAAGTAAGTACAGTCGAAGGGGTGCTGCCAGCTTCTCCCCTGATCAGAAGGGCTTTGGGAACTCGAGTCCAGAGAGAGTGGGAGCATGAGATAAGGGGAAGTCACACTCAAGGAGAAGGAGCAGATGAAGTCTGTTTCCTCAGAGAACATGTTAAACCCATAAACACAGACAACAGTATGGTGGTTACCAGAGGGAAGAGGGTGGGAAAGGATAAGTAGGATAAAGGGGGTCAAATAGATGATGACAGAGGGAAACTAGACTTTGGGTAGTGAGCACACAGTGCAATATGCAGTTGATTATCATAAACCTGTACACTTGAAACTTACATAATGCTCTTAACCAATGTTGCCCTAATAAATTTAATTTAAAAAAGAATGCTAATTCTGCCCCCACCTTTTTTTTCTTTTTTAAATATGTTTTTATTCATTTTTTAGAGAAAGAGGAAGGGAGAGAGAGATATATAGAAACATCAATGAGAGAGAAACATTGATCCGCTGCCCTCTACACATCCCCCACTGGGGATCAAGCCCGCAACCCCTGGCATGTGCCCTGATCAGGAATCAAACCCATGACCTCTTGCTTCATGGGTCAAAGCTCAAGCACTGAGCTATACGGCTGAGCTGCTTTTTTAAAAAACACATTTGGCCCTGTTGAGCTACACAATCCCCTGAGTTAGGGCCAGCCACGCCTCACTCTTAGCTTCTAAAGCAGAGAGGACAGAGGAAATTTGTTTCTCAGATTCCTGATTTTCCAGTTGGAAGATGGGGTGGAGGTTCCCATGGAAACAATGGGAAGCTCTATTATTAGTGATTCTATAGTTCATTCAGTGGTTTGATTGACCAGCTATGTGAGTACCAAATGTGAGCTTCTTTGGCCCGGCCTGGGAACCATTGTTTCTTTGAGGAAAATGAATTCAAACTTGAAGCTGAGTTGGGAGGCCGCTCTACAGCTATTAGGACAGAGGCACCAGGAACTTATCTTTACCCTTGCAGGGCTGAGTTCAGTTATCTCTAATAAACAGAATGAATTTAGACGGAAAAGAGCCAAACTTAATACAGAAAGCCTCAGAAGTCCATGAAAATAGGAGAAAAGGGGGAGAGTTAAATAGAATTTTATGGCTCAAAGGGAGCTGAAACATAAAGCAGCTCTCCACCCCTGCGTGGAGGCCAGACAAAGCAGTGACTTGCTTCATCTCCCACAGCCAGTGATTCACAACCAGACCTCAGACCCACAGCTCCCAGAGGGTGATGCTCTTTCCCGAGGGAAGCAGAGTACCGCAGTCACTCCTGGGGCGGAGGATGGGAATGCAAATCGCAGACCTGCCCACAAGCCCTCAGATAAACAGAGTCTGGGTCTTCTTCTCCCACTGAAATGGCAGTTGCTATGGGTCAGAATCTCAGAATGCTTTGGCGTTTCTCGAACATATAAAACGAGAATGGTGTCCCCTTTCCCTGTGCTAGTCCTCTCACTGTCCCCGGCCTTCCTGTGGCCTCCTGTTTCCAGAACAACCTCTGTTTGTATATTTGTTGTTCTCTAACTCTGATTATCCTGTAAGTGCTTTTCAGGCCCTCCGCTGTTATCCATGCATGATAGGCTATTTGATTAGTAGACACAATTCTTCCTCAATTTAATTAAAAAGCAAACACTGGCATCCCATTCCCTCTGGGCAGTTGGTGGTGTTACTGCTGAGATGGGAAGGGTGAGGGTGGGAGGGGGGAGACCAGCCTCCAGAGGGGAATTTACCTGAGGGTAGACAAATAGCAGAAGTAGATTCAGAAACAGATTCAGTGGGTTCCTGTTATCTACCTGTGCAGCCGGTGACCCAGCTTCAGGTTGCCATGGTAACCCTCCTGTGGGTGTGAAGACAGTCAATCAGTCAAAGATCCCCCAGGGCAGGTCCACCAAGTCAGTGCCCTGGCCCCAGCCCCACAAGACTGCCCTCTCCGCTCTCCCCTGGGGTTCATCAGTCTGTCTAGGGATTTTTTCTCCTTTTACATAAATCCTCCCATGCCACATCACAGAGGGAAATTCTAGGCTATGAAGATTTTCCAAAAAATGTAAGAATTAAGTTGGTTTTCTATATGGCCAGATGCCCAGCGTGTATTGGAACTGGCTGTGCTTGGTGTAAAAGTGAGAGAAAGTGTATCCACCCCTTCACGGCCTGCAGCCCTTCTGATTACTACAGAAACCAGGTAAAGTGACATTTTTGGTATTTCAGGGTTTAACCAAAAATAAATGTTGGTAACCGCCCCGCCTGTCTTTTGTGTTTCTTTTAAACTCTGAACTTCCCTCCTATTTGGATGTTGAAGGATGTGCTTCATTTCAGGAACCTTGTCAAGTTGCTGTTGAGAAGCCGGCACCATCCAAGGCAGCAGGAGGAGGCGGGTTCGAGGGGAATAAGACGAACAGAAGCAACCAGGGCAGGCAGGTCAGGCTCTGTTTTTCTGTTGATAATGGGAAAATCCCCCTTTAAGTGACCATAACAACTACCACTTTGGGTTCCTTTTTTAAAAATTCCCTTTTTTACTTTATACCAAAATTCCCTTTTTTACCTTTGGTTTTAAACCAAGTTTCATTTAATTGGCTCAGTACATCAAAGACTGCACATTCACATAAAAGAAATTAAAATTCTGTAACTGTGAAAAATGTTGTCCTGGGAGGAGTAAAATTTTAAAGGTGATTTTGTGGCTCACTTGGGGAGAGTTAGGAGGAAGTAAAACACACAGCACTGAGGGGATTTCAGTTCGAACCACATATTATGATCGCATTTCTGGGGATTATGTGCAAGGGAGAGCATGCAAAATAGACACACTAAACACATTCCAATTGCTTTTCTTTACTTTGTAGAGACAATCTAACCAGTAGTTAATAATTCCAAAACGAAGAGTTATTTCTATATAATGTATCTACCTTTCTCTCCACTTCTCAAAAATGATTATTCTCCATGAAATTTCATTGGAAATTCCTCTTATTCACCAAGATCAACTAAGACACATATTTGAAAAGAGGAGGTGACAATATAAGCATTTTCAGGCAGATACTGGGGCTGTGCTTTGAGAACAGAGAAATGCTGACTTCCTTCAGTGGACAGAAGTTAATTGAGCATCTACTATGTGGTGAAAAACAAAAGGGCAAGTTCTTATTCTCATTAACCTTGGGGTCTAGTAGGAGGTCCGCAGGCCGACGCTCTATCCACTGAGCCAAACCGGTTTCGGCTGAACAACTTTTTTTTTAAAGGCTCAGTTTTCTACTCCAAGACTCATCTGTGGTTTTGATTTATCCAATTGCTGCTCTTTAAGGTCAAGTGCCAATATAAATAAGTAGCACATTTTTAATCACTACCGAAAAGTTGACAGTAACTTTAGGTAAATTAAGTAACAGGCAAAGGGAATGTGAATGAAAATGGATTATGAAGTTAATTAAAAGCATTACAAAAGCTTGGTGTGCCAATATTTCAGACTTTAAAAGTCTTTGAGGTCTTAATAATTGATGGGCTTGTTAAGTGAGGGACCTTTCTCTTCCCATTGATTTATAAAACTAAGGCATAGTTACAGGAACTGGGATCAAGGAGGCAGTGACTTTTTTAAAAAGTTAAATTTTTCTTTGTTTCTGTTTTTTAAATTTTGGTGAAATACACATAGAATAAAATTTACCATCTCTACCATCTTTTATATGTGTACACTATTGTGTAACCATCACCACCATCCATTGCCAGAACACATTTCATCTTACAAAACTGAAACTCTATACACATTAAACAATAACTCCCCATTTTGCCTTCTACTCAGACCCTGGCAACCACCATTCTACTTTCTGTCTCTAAGATAGATTACCCTAGGTACCATATAAAAGTGGGATCATACAAGATTTGCCTTCTTGTGACTGGCTTGTTTCACTTAACATAGTGTCCTCAAAGTTCATGCATTTTGTAGCATGTTCAGAATTTATTTCCTTCTGAAGACTGAATAATATTCCATTGTGTGGATAGATCCCATTTTGCTTCTCCATTCATCTGTTGATGGACATTTGGGTTGCTTCCATCGTTTTGGTATGTCGTTTGTGTTTTTTGTTGTTGTAGGAGTTTGTTATATATCCCAGATATCAATCCCCGACCAGGTATGTGACTTGCAAATATTTTTTCACATTCTGTAGGTTGCCTTTTCATTCTTTTGACTATGTCTTTTACACAGAAGTTTTTAATGTAATGATAAAGTCCAGTTTACAGATTTTTATCTTGTTGCCTGTCCTTTGGATATTGTACCCAAGAAATCATTGCCAAATCCAGTTTTATTACACTTTTCCTCCACATTTTCTTTTATGAGTTTTATAGTTTTAATTCTTAGACTTAAGGCTTTGGTCCATTTTGAGTTAATTTTTGTATGTGGTATCAGGAAAGGGCCCAGCTCCATTCTTTTGCAGGTGGATATCCAGTTTTCCCAGCACCATTTGTTGAAAAGACTGTTCGTTTCCCACTGAATAATCTTGCCTCCCTGTTGAAAATAATTTGACTATATATGTGAGGATTTATTTCTGGATCTAATCCATTGGTATATATGTCTGTCTTTATAGCCATAATACACTGTTTTGGTTACGGTAACTTTGTGATAAGTTTTAAAACCAGAAAGTGTGAATCCTTCAACTTTGTTCTTTTTCAAGATTGTTTTGGAAAAAAAATTCAACTGTTTTTGGAGATAATTGTCGATTCACATATTGTTATAAGAAAACAATACAGAGAGATCTCATATATCTTTTGCCCAGTTTCCTCCAATAGTAACCAACATCTTGCAAAACTATAGCACAACCTCACAGGTAGGATATTGACAGTGACAACAGTCAAGACAACAAAGCAGCCCTGTCACCCCATGTTGCCCATATACAGCCATATGCATTTCCCTCCACCCGCCCACTCCCCAACTCTGACCCAGGCAACCACTGATCTGTTCCCAGTTTCCATGATTTTATCATATTATAAATGGAATCACCCAGATGTACACTACTGGGTTAGGCATTTTTAACTCAATGTAATTCTCTGGAAATTTATCCGAGTTCCTTTATGTATCAATAGTTTGGTCCATTTCATTGCTGAGTAATGGTCCAGGCAATGGCTTTTTAAATTTCTTTTATTTTAAAGGGGAAAAACTAAAGTCACTGACTCCTGGTTTCTTGTACTGTCTTCCTGTATATGTTGACCTTTGATGCTGTATGGTTAAAATTACTGGGCTCACTAGAGAGCAGGAGGAGGCTGGAGATAAACAAAGCCCAGCCCCATCATCTGTGCTTCTCCATGGGTGCTTCTTAGTTTGGGGAGAGGCAGTTTGTTGATACTGAAATGTGTTGTCTTTAAATATATGACTCAGCACATCTCAATTTTGGTTGATAGAGAACAGAGTTATTTGTCACAGGAAGAATTTCTCATGTTCCATGAAACACTGCTGCCTTTCACTATTGTGTGGAATGGGAAAATTCAGATTTCTGATTTGGGTCCCCATGTTGGCCTGAGTACTCTCTTCCCATTAGAAAAGCCTTCGAGAGCTTTCCGTCAAGGTACCTTCCCACATCACCTATCTACTGAGCGCTCAGCACTGTGCCAGGCACTGGGGACATGCAACGTGACTGTTGCAGACACGGGCTTAAGCTTCATGATGCTGAGCTTGGGTTGGTTCTTCCCACAAGTATTTATGGAGCACCTGTTAGATGCCATTTTACTGAACTCCATGGATGCAATGAGGAGATCACGAATGAATCAGGGACCTCTCTTGCCATCAGGCTCATGAATCTCATACTTGAATACATAAGTAAGAGTACAAGATAGGAAATGTTAACATGGATGGGAAAGTACCAGAAAGTATACAACCCAGAGAGTTTCTCTGTGCCTCAGGCCTTATCTTAGTCATCCCTGTTTATGTGAACCCAGTGCCTGGCAGTTAAAAACACTTAATGGGTGTGGTTCATTAAGTCTTTGATTGATGGGTAGGTTGATTGACAGAGATGCCATTTCAGCTGACCTTTGAGAGACAAGAAGCATCCAAACACATGGAGACTAAGGAGTAGGTGTTCTAAGCAGAGGGACTAGTATAAGCAAAGGCATGGCAGGGGTGACAGAAAATTCTGGGTTACCCCTTCTAGGAAACCCCAAGTGACTCAATTTGGCTGGAGCAGAAGGTTGCAGGAAAATATGGGTTTGGAATGCCCCTGGAGCCTGCATCTACAGGGCCTTCCACCAGGCCTAGGAGTTTTCACTCTGTTCCTCAAAGGCATTAGAATGCTCCTGAGATTTATGTTAGTCTTATATGCCCATAGTTCTGATTCATGAGATCTTTTTTTTTTTTTTAGCATATGAATTTGCTCATCCCAGGACATGATACTTAGGAGATAGGGTTTCTGGTTCAATCCCAGTTTGGGCCTGTTGCCCAACCCTGTACTCTGGCCTAAGGATAAGTGCTGTCATTTACCAGGGACTGGATTAAGGAAAAGCATCGCCAACATAGGAAAACGGGCTCAAAACCCAGTGTCTGACCTTTGGCTGAGAAGTGCTTTCAGAGGCGGTTGGCCCTGTCACCCTGCCCCACCCTCTTTTCCTTCCTTTTCTTAACCATCTTCTATCTAGTGCCTCTGCCTGCTGAGAGAAGAGTGGCTGCTTTCTTTCCTGTTCTCAAGGGAGGTTGTGAAGATCTGTGATAATGATATTGTTCTAATATTTGTTGTTCTTGATGATAGGCTTATCGCCAAAGTGCAGAAATAAACCATACACAGCCATGTTTCCTCTAGAGGAATTTACATTCAAACTATTCCTTTCTTTCTCTTCCTCCATCACTTTTGAATATGCATTTTAATTTCTCATACGTGATAAGGACCTTGCCTTTAAAAGTGAAATTAACTTTAATATGTACCTTGTTGAGTCTGTGGGCTCACCACTGTACTGGGTGCTGTGGGATTCACTGCCAATTGTTCATTCATTCACTCATGCGTTCAAATTACGTTTATTGAACACCTACTTTGTGCTAGACAGGCAGGCAAAGTGTGCACCCTCATGGAGCTTGCGTTGTAAAACTTACAATATTTTGGAGGAAGTAAGATTCATTTCAGGCAACAGGTGAGTGTGCATAAGAGAAAAGGATGGAAGTAGGAATGTCAGAACGTACTGCACTGAGTAGTGATAGCTGATGCTAGTGGAACCTATGCTGTATCCGCAGCCCCGAGTATCTCTTTATGTCAGCCTCACGATGTACCAATTTTGCCCATTTTATAGACGAGGACATTTTACAGAGGGTGAGTAGGAAGTAAACGACAGGCAAGAAACTTGAACCAAGGCAGTCTAATGGCAGAGCCCACAGTTTTGGCCACTACTCTACATTGTATGACCTTAGATGAAAATAAACGAATGGTAAACCGAGTGGTATTGATGATAAAAATCAACCTGGAAGGGAGGAAACTAATACTAGCTTCTCTTGCCCTAACCAGTTTGGCTCAGTGGATAGAGCGTCGGCCTGCGGAATCAAGGGTACCAGGTTCGATTCTGGTCAAGGGCATGTACCTTGGTTGCGGGCACATCCCCAGTAAGGGGTGTGCAGGAGGCAGCTGATCGATGTTTCTCTCTCATCAATGTTTCTAACTCTCTATCCCTCTCCTCTCCCTTCCACTCTGTAAAAAAAGAATAAAATATATTTTTTAAAAAATACTAGCTTCTCTTGGCATTTGGCTGCCAAGCCTGCCCCATCTGTGCCGCAGACAGGTGGGACAAAGACATCCAGCCTGGGCAGGCTGTGAGGGGAGCGTGTTAGTATCGAGCCTCCGGAGGAGACGGGTAGGTTGGGTGATGGAGTCAGACCCAGGCAAAGCCGGCATCTTCTCTAACACAGAAGGGAAACTGAGGCCCTTAGGAGAGTGGAGCAGCAAGAGTCTCATGCCAAAGTGAAACCCAGCAGAAGGGTGGATCCTGAGTGGCTGGGTTCAATCCGCAACAAGGGGTCCCTGCTAGAGAGGGAGAGCTGCCCTCCCTGGTCATGGAGTCCTGGTCGGCCAGTCCAATCGGCCAGTCCGGTTCTGAGGTGCCACACCAGGAAGGCTCAGTGACAGAGGGTAGCAGCTTTATGGAGTGGCCTTGGCAGCCCCACCCTGGGCCATGGCAGCCTTACCTTAGAGTCCCCAGGTCAGAGAAGTGAGCCTTGATCTCTCAGCATGGGGCTGTTGTCCATCGCCTTGTCCCTGGAGGTTGCAGGCCTACCTCAGTCAGCATTCTAGCTCTTGCCCGTTCCCGGGACCAACTGGAGTTACATCTCAAGTTTCTGAGGTCTGTACCAGGGGCCCAAGCCTCAAATGGATAACCTTTTTGATCCATTTAGTTCTCTAATTTTTCTTTGGTGGGATTGTATTTTCTTCCCATCTCTCACCTCCTTTTACACTTTACCGTCTCCACTGCTGGTTGCCACTCTTCTCAATCTGTACATTTCATTAATATATTACTCTGTCCTGCTCAGTCATTAATAAAGACGTTAAATAATTCTGAACCAAATCCTCACCCCTGTAGAGCCCTACAGGAGGCTTTCCTTTAATTAGTTATGCTACCTTTCATCTCTCTAAGGTCCTTTGGTTTCAGATTTCCAGCTGGGTTTGAATCCACGTGACTTTCATCCAGTCCTGTTTGAACTAATTTCATGAGTGAAAATCTGAGAGACATTTTACTGAATGTTGATTCAGGTCCAGGCCCACAGAGAGCTTTGCTATATTCAGATTCTTTTTAACAGATTAATAGAGAACAAGTTGGCCTTAATAAACTGAGCCTTCCTAATGTATCTCTTTCTAATATTCTTTTCAATCCTAGCAGTGTCCTCTCCATTAATGTCATGGCAGTTTGAATTGTGTTGACGTCAGACTTCATAAAAGGTACTCTTTCTGTCAGGAGTAATCCTCTTAGCCTTTTCAAAGATGACTATTTCTTAGTGGTGTTCTATTTCCAATAACTTAAACGACTTTGTTTTTTAAAAAATACAACTACTTGGGTATTCTGTAATCGCCTAGTTAACCCGTTTCTGATGTGCTTTCTTGTACAAAACAGGGAGTTATTTAAGCAACCAGAGCTCATACTGTTTTATTATATAACAAAAATTTGTGCACTTGGGGGGCATCCCTCAGCCCAACCTGCCCCCTCTAACAGTCTGGGAGCCCTCACAGGATGTCCTACTGATGTCCCTGTGAGGAGCGGGCCTAAGCCGCAGTCTGGCCTCCCTCTGTGGAAGGCAACTGGCCAATCAGGTATATAGATACTTTCTGAAGGCAGCACAGACTCCTTCCTTATTTCTTTCCTCTGTGGTTGGAGAATAGGGGACTAAAAGGTGGAGACAGAACTGTGGCTGGGCCTGGGGCTCTTGTAC
>NW_006291426.1:153783-167197 GCF_000327345.1 Myotis davidii | reverse complement strand
CGCGCGCGCGTGGGGTGGGGGTGAGGGACCTGGAGCTACGGCCTGAAGGCAGCCCTCACTGGCTTGGAATTGAAGTGGTCGATCAGGGAGGGATGCGGGGTGCCAAATTCCACCTCTCTCTCTCTCTCTCTCTCTCTCTCTCTCTCTCTCTCTCTCAGAGGGCCTCATGTCCCCGGTGGGCAGGCAGGGCTCAGGCCCCACTCACCATTGCATTGCTGCCCTCTCTGTTGCTGCTGAGGCAGCAGCAGTGGGGGCTGCTGACCTGGCCCAGGCCCCTGGCCAGCCTCCTGCGCCTGGACCCCAAGCAGCAGCGGAGCTTCCAAAAGCCAAACCAGCAGCAGTAGCCAGTGCGCCAAGCGCCCGGAGCCAGCTGGGGGGCGGCGGTGGTGGTGGCCAGAGTCCCAGCTCCCCTCTGCCACCAGCCCCACTGGGAGCGTCCCAGCACAAAGTTCCCAGCTCCTGGCACCAGCGGCTGGGACTTCTTAGGTGCCTCCTCCTCTCCACCACCCGCTCTTCATGAATGGCAAGTTTCCACAGAGGCGGCAGCTGCAGGACACAGAGCAGGAGACAGGGGAGCAGGCCAAGTGCCGCTTGGGCTTGACAGAGGGCACCAGCACAGAGGAGATATCCCCAGCGGGCAGCAGCTCCCCCTGCTGCTGGGGAGATCTCCTCTGCTCCGGTACCCTCTGTCAAGCCCAAGTGGCACTCGGCCTGCTCCCCTGTCTCCCGCTCTGCGTCCTGCGGCCGTTGCTTCTGCGGAAACTTGGGATTCATGAAGCATGGACAGCGGGGAGAGCCCCAGTAGCTCCAGCGCTCCAGGGCCGCCTCCCTCCTTCCTGGCCCTGGGCTGGCTGGCTCCTAGCAAGTGGGCAGGGCTCATGCTAAGGCAAGGGATGCCACTGATCCCCCGCCCACCCCCGGGTCACACACAGGAGTGGGCCCCTGTCTCTGGTGGGTGGGCGAGGGCTCTGGCCAGGCGATCGGCACCGCTTACTTTGGCCCCAGCCCCCGCCCACCCCCTGGTCGCACACGGGCTTTCGCTATTTCATTCACTTACACTATCTTGCTGACTGCAGTCCCATCGGCCTCCATCTTGGATCTCTCTGTAAAGAACATTTTATCATGCTTACATCCTATATGTTGCATTCTAGTCATCAGCTGTGGCATTTGATTCCACACTAAGTGGGCCCCCTGTCTCAGGTGGGCAGGTGAGGGCTCCGGCCAGGTGATCGGCACCACTTGCCTTCGCCCCAGCCCCCCGCCCACACCCAGGTCGCACACGGGGCCCTGGATGGCAGCTTGCGCTGTCCTACCCTGCCTGCAGTATGCAAATTAGCCGCCATCCTTGTTGGTGGTTAACCACCATCTTAGTTGGCAGTTAATTTGCATATTGCCTTGATTAGCCAATGGGGAGCATGTCGGAGGTACGATTAATTACCATGTTTGTCTATTATTAGATTAGATTTAAAGTTGGGCAACCATTTAAAAATGACTCTAAGTCTTTCAAATGTAACTGACAGGGAGTAGGCTACTCTGCGGTTAATTGTTGGACCACAGGGCTGTGAGGGTTACATGCTATGGTGCTTTGATTTGATATGTGGGAATCCTTGGACAGAGGATGGGGAGGAATATCCCCGTAGAAATTGTCTTTGTTTCAAGCTAGATTACGTTTTGTTGTTGTTGTTGTTTTGTTTTGGATGTGTATTTGTTGTTCATAATTTTTTTCTTTACCTTTTTCTTCTTCCTCTTCTTAAAGAACACCTAGATTACGTTTTTAAGTTACCCAAACCCTTCTCTTATGTATAAGCTTGTGGGGCCCACTACTTCATGTCAGATGGTGAATTAACTCTTGATTAAAATACAAAAATCAACGTAAAATAGTAAGTGTATGGAACAGTTGTGGGGAGATCATTCCTGGCCTTTAGTCTGTACTGGATTTTAAAAATCTTTATCAGTAAAAATAGAAAATGTTACATTTCTAAGAATTGTTGCAGTCGTATAGCACAGCCTTATAGCTACCCAATGTGTGTGTGTGTGTGTGTGTGTGTGTGTGTGTGTCCCTGCACTGTTGATTTAATGAGGTCCTCTTGGTAGCTCTTTGACTCACTTATTAAGATTAGGAGAGGTTCTCCAAGCAAACAAAGGACAACTAATCTGACCCTCTTTGAAAGCAGAGTGGAGGCATCTGCTTTCATGAGACAGTCCAGAGCTGGATACCATCCTAGACGCCAGTGGAATCTTCTCTAAACAATAAGGTTTTCAAATGAAATCCTTTTGAAGTGACAGGGCTGTCTCTCCTCCGGGTGGGGGGGGGGCGGGGAATAAAAGTTAAGAAGGCGACGTGGCTGGTCCTCTGATAGTGTTTGTAGAGCCATTTAAGCAACAAAATATAAACCCCTCCAAAACCTCGTGTACATTTGTTATAAGGCTCTTTTGACCCTCTACTCAGAGTAGAGAAGTAGCATTTGCTTGAATAGACATCAACAGTATAAATATAAGAAGCATAAAGGACCCTGGGAATTGTATTCGGCTTGGATGTAAATATGAGTCTACATTGATTTTCACATAAAACAAATCAAATGCACGGTTTCTCTTGACCCCCTAGGAAGACAGTGGACTCCTCTAGTGTAGGAGTCAGCAAACTTTTCTACAAAGAGCCAGACAATAAATATTTTAGGCTTTGTGAGCTATGAGGTCTCTATTGTAACACTTAAAATCTGCCACTGTGGTGTGAAAGTAGCCACAGATGCCCTGGCCAGTGTGATTCAGTGGTTAGAGTGCCATCCCGAAAGATTGTGAGTTCAATTACCAGTCAAAGGCATGTACCTGGGTTGCAAGTTTGATCCTAGCCCCGGTGTGGTAGGCAACAAATCTCTCTCTCTTCTCTTCTCTCTCTCTCTCTCTCTCTCTCTCTCTCTCTCTCTCTCTCTCTCTTCTTCCCCCTCCCTCCCTGCCTTCCACTTTCTAAAAGCCAATGGAAAAAATATCCTCAGGTGAGGATTAACGTCAGCAAAAACACAGGCAAAAAGAAAGTGCACAAATGAGTGGGTGTGCCTATGTTCCAAAAACACTTTCTTTATGGACACTGAAATTTCAATTTCATGTATTGTCACATGTCATGTATTATTACTATTTCTTTTTGACAAATTTTCATGGGCCATAAAGAAACAAGCCATAGGGTGGATTTGGCTGCTACAGACAAATCCAGTAGTTTGCCAGCTCCTGACCTAGTACACACATTATGTGCCCCCACAGCACTAGCACTATTCTAGGGACGCTGTAGGTGTTCGGTAAATACTTCTTCACTTAGCTGTCACAATGTCAGAGCAAAGAGTAAGCCTTTTGCTATACAACACACACTTGACATTTGCAAGGGATTTATCTTTAAGTCTCTGCTAATCCCTCCATTCCAAGGACCACTCTTGCAGATAATTTCCCCCATAAAATGCACTCAAGTATAACAGAATAATTAAAGTGACCCTTTCAGGCCCTCCATGATTCTATAAATATGGGGCTAAAGTCCTTTACCAGGCGATTAAAATAAACTCTGCCACCGAAATCAATTCTCTGTCACATTACATCATTGCCGTAATGACATTAACGATGGATTTACCTCAATCGGAAAAACCAATCCATAGTGATGATGAGTGATGGTGATCGCTCTACCATATAGCACCTGTGTTTGCCAAGTGGCAGAATGATCAAGCACCCCTTTCAGTGGGATGGGCGGGCCCAGCAGCCCAGCAAGGCCATCCTGGTGAGTGTCACACACACAAAGGAGCCGAGAATACTAGGCTGCTTTAAGAAGCAGATGATGGGCAGGTATTGGACGTGACTGAACCTTTCCCAGCAAAGGAAAGCCTTCCTCCTAAACTTCATCCTGCAAGTGGATACACTCGGTATTTAGGCCTTGACCAAATTCTACATGATTATGCATTTCTGGACCTACAGTTTGTTTTCAGATATCAAGAGTGTGAGTCACTCACGCTAAAGATCTGTTGTATTTTATATTGGCCAGAATCTTAGAACCTTCTGTCCAGTTTTAGTCACCATATTATAGGATAATACAGACTTGCCGGTAATGCTCTACAGAAGCACCACAATGATAGATGGCAGCATCTATAGGAGAAAAGTAAGAAATCGGGATTGTTTTAGCTTTGAAAAGGAAAATGATTCTTGGCATCAAAGAGGTCTTTTTTAAATTTATTTTTAATATATTTTTATTGATTTCCGAGAGGAAGGGAGAGGTAGAGAGAGATAGAAACATCAATGGTAAGAGAGAATCATTGGTCGGCTGCCTTCTGCATGCCCCCTAATGGGGATGGAACCCGCAATTGAACCCTTCACTCTATCCACTGAGCCAAACCAGCTAGAGCTTTTTTTTTTTTTTTTTTTTAAGGGAATTTGATTAGACGTTGAACATGAAGAAGTAAGGTGCATAATATAGGGCCAGGTATCAGGTTTCCAAGGGAAACTTACTTGATGAAGAAAGGCCTGATAAAGCTTGCAATGGGTATCAAGCAGGAAATGGTGGCATCTGCATGCTATGGAGAAGCAATGGTTGGCCACATGGGTTAGGCATCCAACTACTTGGTATGAGGTGACTGACCAGGTTTCTCCCTACAGTATACTCCTTGATTCAAATAGCCTACCTGAAAAAAAAAACAACAACAGGAACGGCTTCCTTGGGAATTAAAGTTATCCAAAATGACATTTATTCTAACTAATGATGAGTCTGTCGTTGGCCCATGAGCAGTGGACTCCTGTCTCTTTCTTCATTTGGTTACATTTTGAGCCCCCAGGGGCTGGACGGCGGCTAGCATTTTTGAGACTCTCATGCTATTTCACTCTTCAGACAGAATGTCAGGCTCTTCAACTATATTTTCAACTGTCTTGTGAGACAAAGACTAATTGGTTTGACCTCATGCTGTCGCGTGTTGAGAGACATGAATCTTCAGCGCTCTTCCTTGAATTCATTGATTTCATTAAACACTGTCTGCTTGTGTTTGCAAAATGTTGTAATTTCCCAGTGATTTCTTCGAACTGCAGCGCATAAACAGATTTTTTTTGGAGCGATGCCATTTCTTAGCTTTGATCTTGTGTTTTAATCTTTTATTTCCAATAGGTCTTCTCTGTTAAGTCCATTGAGCCACAGAAAATATCAACCTTAGGGAAAAGTAACGTGATAGTCACGGGAGCAAACTTCACGCGGGCATCTGATAACATCGTCATGATCCTGAAAGGAACCAGTACTTGTGATAAGGATGTGTGAGTTCAGATATTAGTAATTTTTTCTCAATAATGTGGTGAAACACTAAAACTTATGCCACATATAATCATTATGTAGTCAAATTATTTCCATGTGCCAGAGTGGACCAATTACTCTGAATATTTGATATAATATATTTTTAATAGTAAAATCATTTATACACTACATTTGAAGTTAATTGTGAAAGAATCTGTCTCACATTACCCCAAAAAATCTCAGTACACAACAGTTTCAGGATATTGTCTGTTTTGGGTCTTGATTTGTTTTCATTAAACACAACCAAGTATTTTGAATATCAAATATCATTTTGAAGATGATCCACTTAGAAAATAACAGTCAAGTACCTCATATTTTTTTAAAATGTATTTTTATTGATTTCAGGGAGGAAGGGACAGGGAGAGAGAGATAGAAACATCAATGATGAGAGAGAATCATTGATTGGCTGCCTCCTGTATGCCCCCTACTCAGGATTGAGCCCAAAACCTGGGCATGTGCCCTGACCCGGAATCGAACCATGATCTCCTGGTTCGGGGTCAATGCTCAACTACTGAGCCACACCAACTGAGCGAGTACCTCCGATTTTGATGGGAAAATAATCGCAACTCTTCAGGAGATGGCCCAAAGTTAAAAGAAGAAATTTTCTGATCCATTTTATTCTTTATAGCCTTCTCTTTATTGGATTGATTTCAGGCCCAAATAATAACTAAATAGAATGTAAATTAGTATTTAAAAAAAGAAGAAACAAATACCCCAACCCAAAAAATAACTGGTCAATGTACCACTCGACATCATTATTTCTATGACTTCTTTTCTCCTAATTCATACTTTCAATGAAACTTTTGAGAGAGAACATTTCACTGTCTCACTGACAGTGTTGTACCAATGCTACCACCCCCTCTTCCCCCCCCCGCCCCCCCAAAAAAAGAGATGTGATAATAGCATGAGAGATAATTTGAGTTTTGTGCTTGTTAGCTTTTATAAATCTGGGCTAATTTGAAATAAGACGTTGCCATCTACATGAAGTATAATATTGAGCTTGTCCCCGTCATGGGAATGCATTGACGGCAATCTGCTGAAGCGTGGTGTTTTGGTTCTTAACTACTAAAACAGATTTGTACAGCATTTCAATCTGCCACACTTATTTACTGATTTTCTGTTTTAATTCATTTGCCACATATAGCTGCCATCCCCTTCCCCTCCTAGCAGTAAATTTGGGATGTCTGTCACCTTCTGGGGAAAGCTGCTCACCGATGGCTTTCCTCGGTTCTGCTACTTACCAGAATTACCCAGCTCGCATTAGTGGCTGTATCTGTACGACATAGGTATTTTTGTGCCATTTATCCTGGCTAAACACCTTATTGCAAAAGCCTGTCATTTTGTATAACGAAATCTGAAGTTAGACACCTGTGTGTTCCCTGGGAAGTAAGTCGTTTTTCAGAGCTTCATCCTGTTCCGGACTCTTTATGCTCTCATTTCAATTCCGAGTGTGTCTTGAGATACTGCAGTTATTAAACTCAATGAGTAAGAGACCTTTCTGCATGTAGCATTTCGCTAACCACATTTGTGTGGTGAACCCAAGCTCACGAGCAGTAAACATAATGCCCAGTTAATCCCGCATCTGAATTCGTGCTGTAATCCCAAACTCTTTCAATATAGTATTTTTTAAACCCTAATTACGCTAAAAGAGAAAAATAGGAAAATGGTAGTGGAATGACCCACATTTCCACCTCTTTCCTTCTAAAATTTATAAACAAGTTTGAATTTCAATTATCAGCTTATTTGTGACGAGTTTCCAAGAGCTAGAATGAAAATCTGAGGAGGCGTAAGTACAAACTGACCCGTGTGCTTTTTGATTTTGCCTTACTGTTTGAATCTATTATTACAACTTAAAGGGTCTATGGATGAAAGTTAATTATCATGCACATGTCCTTTGTAATAATAAATTCTCCTGTAGCGTAATTACACTGAGTACTGTCCAGACACAACCCAGTCCTAATGATAGTGCCTTAGATGCCTACTGCAGACACGATGCACCGAGGAGACTGCAGGTTCCAGGGGCATGTTGTAGAAGGCTCTGCTTCGACTCCTGAAGGGTGGCAAGGGCACACCCTGCAGGTGTCAGGCGCACCAGGGGAGTCCAGTCTGGAGCAAGTTGCTAGGCAGCTTGGCTCTGATGGCTGATGGAGTCTGCGCCCCTGGGCCTCCGCGTGGACTTCAGTCCTGGGCTCAGTGCTCTTCGTACAGCAGAATTCCCCTCTCTGCTTGGGGTTGGGTTCTACCCTCCCAGAGCTCAACTGGGACTTCTCTTCTTTTTTTTTTTTGTCAAGCTTTTCATTATGGACATTTCCAAACATACACAAGAGAGAAGAGTGTATGAACTTCTCTGTACCCATCCACCAACTTCAGAACTTACCAACATTTGCCAATCTTGTTTCATCCATCTCCTCCACATTTTTTGGAGGGAAAGGAAGAATTACAGTCAGAGTTTTTCGAAGCATATCCCAGGCACCGTATCCTTTCACTCATAAATACTTCAGTATGTATCTCTAACAGATAAGGATAGTGCCATGATTGTACTCAATAAAATTAACAGTAATTCCTTAATATAACTTAAGACCTAGTCCATGTTCCACTTTCTGTTGGCTGCTTCTTCCCTCACTTCCAAGAAAAATGCAAATAGGAACATAAAAATGAACAAAGAGCCCTGGCCAGTGTTGCTCAGTGGTTAAAGTGTCAGCCTGTGCACCAAAGGGCTGCAGGTTCAATTCCTGGTCAAGGGCACATACTTCCCTTCCCACGCCCCCACTGTCAAGGCATATGCAGGAGGCAACCAATCAATGTGTCTCTCTCACATTGGTGTTTCTCTCTCTCTCTCTCTCTCTCTCTCTCTCTCTCTCTCTCTCTCTCTCTCTCTCTCTCTCTCTCTCTCTCTCTCTCTCTCTCTCTCTCTCTCTCTCTCTCTCTCTCTCTTCCTCTCTCTCTCTCCCTCTGCCTCCCCTCTCACACACTTCTGTCCCTTCCACTGTCTCTGAAAAAGCAATGGAAAAAAATATCCTCAGGTGAGGATTCACAAAACAAAAACATTCACAAAAGAAAGAGGAACCCTGCCTGGGATAATACCCCAACAGGACAAGTGGCCCTGATTAGTCAGCAGTTGTCTGCTGGTCATGAACTGTTGTTGGTAAGCAGCTGGGCTGTCTGTTTCATATGAGTTCTGTTTCTACCCCTTCCTAGAGTACGGGTGAGCCATGTGCTAAATGACACCCACATGAAATTCTCCCTGCCATCAAGCCGGAAAGAGATGAAGGATGTGTGTATCCAGTTCGACGGCGGGAACTGTTCTTCCGTGGGGTCCCTGTCTTACATTGCTCTGCCACGCTGTTCCCTCATCTATCCTGCTACCACCTGGATCAGGTATTTTCTAGAGTCAGATTTTTATCTCATTGTGGTTAAAAAGGTCAGGTGCGTGAAGTTCATGAGTTTCACTCAATTTCATATAGGAATCACCTGCTACAGACACGTAACCCTCTTCACTCTGTCTCACTTCTACCATGACACAAAGCTTTTTCCTTCTTACATCCTTTGTTTTCAAACCTTTAGAATAAGTTGTTTTGAGTAATTGGAGTAAGTATTGGGAGCTGTCTAAATCAAAAGCAGTATCTAATTTCAAGGATTTTCCCTAAATGAGAGATGGAAATTCTGAAATAAACCTTTCCAGATGAGTCCAAAGAAAAAGATTATTTCCCTAGTTGAATTTAAATTCACATTCAGATTTTTGGAAAATAACCCTAAAATAGTTTCTTCACCTAACACAGCATGAAGCTTATTTTCAAAGTCCTGTCTAGGTGAAACTACAGATGCAGCTTTAAAAGGAAAAAAGAAAAAAATCACTTTGAATATTCTTATTTAAGATTAAGTGAGAGGTGGACACAGTCGGCTGCTAGGGCTTCCATAGCAAAGTACCACAAACTGGGTGACTTCAATAACAGATATTTATGTCATCAAACTTCTGGAGGCTGGTCGTCCAAGATCAAGGTGCTGTCGGGGTTGGTTTCTTCTGAGGCCTCTCTACATGGCTCATAGATGGCCTTCTCCTCCCTGTGTCCTCACATGGTCTTCCCCCTGTGCCTGTCTGTGTCCTAACCTCCTCTTTTTATAAGAACACCAGTCATACTGGATTTGGGCCTACCCCAATGGCCTCCTTTAACCTTAATGACCTATTTAAAGATCCTATCTCCAAAAGTAGTCACATTCTGAGGTACTAGGGATTAGGACTTCAACAGTTCCACCCATAACAGTGGCATGAGGAAAACTGACATTTCCAAACCAAGGCCCAAGCATGACAGTCCCTGCTCTGGGTCTAATTCCTTCCTGTGAATAAAAGCGCACATTGGCGCGGCACTCCCCACATGCCTGCTGTGGTATAGCTATTGACTCAGTTAATGCTCACAGGCGGAAAGGCTCTACTCTGAGTGGCCCCTTTTGCAGATGAGGAAACTGAGGCATGGAGTATTCAAATGACTTGCCCAGGCTCCCGGGGTGCTGTGCTCTAAGACACCAGTGTTCTGCTTTGGCATAAAATAAGAGGCTTCTTGCTATCCAGTCACCTATGACATTCTGAGCCGGTGTCTCTCGGTGACTCCTGGGCAAGAACACGGCTCTGCAGTCCGGCCATGGGCCAAGCTTGGCTTGGTTTCTAGTAATGGCGACAGGCTGGCATGAGGCCAGCTGGGCCCTTTCTGCTTGTGGCGGGAAGGTTCAGGGCTCGATGTCTTTCTTCTGCCCTACACAAATTAGCCTGCTCATGCCCATGTCCTGGTCTTGTCGTCATGGGCCCAGCTGACATACCAGGCTCCTGTCCCCTGGAATGAGTGTCTAGTGACCTAATGAACGAGGGTGTGAGGGCAGCCAGAGCTGTGAACAGCTGTTTATTTCACATCTAATGACCACTTTGCTTATATGTGATTATGTGCTAAGAATATATGAACTCATTAGGCTTGGTTTTGGAGAGATAGAATGTAGCTGTTATTTATATGGTTTGCTGTCACTTATAATTTTACCTTGTCCAAAGTGTTTTCTGTCTCCCTAAATAAATATAATTGGTAGGTAGGGAGTTTGATTTTGAAAATTGTTAGACTGAAGAATCTTCATATAGATTAAGCAGCAATCAAACAACATTCTGTTCAGTGAAACCTTTGCAAGATACAGCTGATGATCTGATTATATGTGGCAACATGACACAACAAACTCAAAATTCCATGAAAGGATTTGGGCATTTCCTACAAATTATAATAGGATCTGACATGATTTTTTATATGTATGTATCTTAAAAATTATGATTTTGTAGCCAGTATCATTAAAAAGACTTCTAAAATGTGTCCTGCATTTGAAATTAAGATTTGTTAATTTGCTCTCAAAGCTGAGTTTCATGGTAAGTGTGAATAAATTGGTAGCTTTGTTCATAAATGCAAAGGCCTGTTTACTATGAAACTCTTATTGTTGCTTTGTTTCTTGCAGTGGTGGTCAAAATATAACCGTCATGGGCAGAAATTTTGATGTAATTGACAACTTAATCATTTCACATGAGTTAAAAGGAAACATAAACGTAAGTCTTCGGCTGCTTTGTAATAGTTATTTTCAAGGATGATTTTGTTATAACACCAAAATATGTTGGGGGATATGGTTTATTTCTGTGCCTTGTGACATGATATGCTCTTACCTGTTGTATGATATATACCATCTGTGCTGTAACAGAAATAATAAGACCTTATACCTGTGTTGAGTATTTCAAGCTGAGGCACAGAGGAAAGGAATGAACTTGGTATGACAGGACCTGCCATTTCCTCCGTGTATGATTTGTGGCGGGTCACTAATGAGGCAATGTTTCTGATACGTGTGAAAACGCTGTGTGAGGGGTGAAGGCGTGATGTAAAGAAAAATGGCATTCCGGTGGCGAGCAGGGGGTGTTCCATCGCACCGAGAGCTGTGGTTCAGCGGGTCAGTGACCTCTAAAGTCCCAGAGGTCATATCACAGGCTTCTTCTCTTGCCATTGTCTCTTTGCCCCAACCTGGTCCCTTCCTTCTGACCTCGCCTCCTCTTGCCTTTCATCTCTCCACACAGCGGTCTGGTGTCTACCCTTCACTCAGTTCTTACACCAACAGGAATCACACATGGGCCTCATCACAAGAAATGATGGGTTTCAGATACAGGTTGGGGTTTCTGAGTGCAGGTCTAAACTCCTCCCGCATGCTCTCCTCACCCTCTCCTTCCTTTTTGTCCCACTTTAATGAAATGCAACAGCTGCAGCCTCGCTGGGGCCCAGCCCGACCACTTCCTGACCACGGGAGCACTCACAAGCCTGGCCCCAGTGTGGGTTCAGGCTACAGGAGGCCTTCCTAAGCCATCCTTACGGCCTTGTCACACACATGACTGCCTGCTGACGTACTTCAGAGCCAGCTCCAAGCCTCACGTTTTATCTGATTCCAGACCATGTCCCCATGATGTGATCACATCCCATTGAAGTTGTTTGCATAGGTTGACCCTCTGACCAGAGGCATGGGCTGAATGTGTGAGTGGACTTGCTCTCCCTCCCAGCACTGTTCCTAGATCAAGTAGAACTTATTGTACATCTACTGTGGGCAAAACATTTTGATGGGTGCAGGGGAAAAAATAAATAAGATGGTCACGTTGCCTTCATGAAGGGAAATAGCCGATCCACACTGGCATTGAAATTGAAAGCATAGGGTGTCCTCAAATTCTAGGCCTCTGCTTCCCAACCCGCTCAGAAACCCCATAAGTCCAAGAGGACTATGTGTTTCCACGTGAGGAGGATTAAATGGGGAGGGGTTAAGAATGTCTGCGAGTGGAGCAGGCTGGGTAGGACTGGATAGGTGGGGACGGGAAGGCCAGTTCAGGTGCAGAGGACGAGGACAGGTCACTCCCAGGCCTGTGGTGGGAATGGGTCAGCTGGCACCCAGAGGGCGGGTCGGGAATGAGCGAGGGGGCTTGCTGGAGAGCTGCCTTGCTGTCAGACAAATTTTGCCCTCGATTCTTGAGGCAAGGGGAGAATTGGAGGTCGTTGAGCAGGGAGTGGTATGAGTAAGGTGCCTTTATGATCATTTTGGCAGTGGTGCATGGGAGAGGCGGTGACGGACAAAAGGCCAGGAGACCGATGAGAGTGCTCATGCCAAGTGCAGGTGTGTTTGAGACGTGAGCAGGTCCGGTGACTCCGCTGTCCATTGGGCTGTTATCAAGAGGGCAAGTCTGGACTGCGGGGCCGAGTGAGGAGCTGGAGATGGCTGTCCTCTTCGCAAAGCTGCCATGAGAGGGGGAATGGGCACAGCATCATGGGAGTGAGCGCGCGGAGGAAGCAGAGAAGAACACCTGGGGTGGAACCTTGCAGAGTAGCTCCATTTTAGGAGTGAAAGCAAATAAGATGGCCAGTGAGGTTGGCCAAGCAGTTGCTTGGAAACTAAAAAAAAAAAAAAAAAAAGAGCATTTTCGATAGTGGCAGCTGATAACTAGTATGGAAACTGAGAGAGCTGAGGATAATGAGGTTAGGGTGGCCCCATCACCGATCATCTTCCTAGAAGACACCTCTAATAGGAAGCCGGCCTGCTGGGTTGCGGCTGCTGCGCAGGCAGGGCAGCAGGTCGGTGGTTTTGACCGCCGCGCCAGAATGTGAGCCGGAGCCCGGCTGTCGTTGGAAAGGTGTGAAGGGAGAAGGAGGTTTTGCTTGTCTGCATCTCAGCCCTTTGCATCAGATTTTCCCACCTCTGGCCTCTTCCTGCCTCCTTGGTATATGCCAGTATTAGAGAGTAAATAAAAAGAGGAAACCCCGCCCCCACCTGACTAATTCCTTTCCACACATCTTATTGCTCTTCTATAAAACATTCACCAGCCTCTCTCCCAGCAGCTTCCTCTGCCCCACTCTCTGTGTCTGAAAATGCCAATATTTATGTCTTAGTTTTATACACAAACCTGTGAAGTGGGGCGCCCGTTCTGCATTGTTCCCAGCTTCATGCTCTTCTTCCCAGGGGAATGCATTGTCCCTGTAGCTTGTGTTCCCCTATTTTCCATCAGGCCTGCAGAGCCTTTCTTCCCTGTGGTTAGTGGTTTCTGCTGGAGCTGCAGAGGGTTCCTGA